>NW_027526295.1:290848984-291271484 GCF_048455015.1 Haemaphysalis longicornis | reverse complement strand
CACATTCAGTGTGCTGTTCTGTTTCCCTGTGCCCATAAACTCATCCTTGGTTGGGACTTTCTTTCTTCTGCCTCGGCTGTTATCTCCTGCCGTCAACCAACTATCCACATCGCCGACACCCAACAACCAAATTATCAGGACGCCCCACGGCAAACACTAAAATTGAATGCCGATCACGTTTTGGCGGCCGGTTGCGAAGAGATTCTGTCGGTCACATCAGACGAAATTGTCGACGGCGACGTGGTTGCAATTCCGTGCAGTCGACTTTTGCCGCAAGGCATTGCCATTGCCACCTGCCTTGTTCGATTCGTGTGTGGGTCCGCAGCCTTGGTTGCCCGTAACACCACACATTTACCAATACTACTGTCACATGGAACTACTATAGCTTCAGTGGCCGACAGCCGCCCTGCAGCAGTCGTTTCCTCTGGCCAGCGTTCTTCAAACAAGCCCGCGTCTGCTTCGCCTGGTGATTTGTCGATTCTCGCGGCCACTCTCAGTCCCGACCTAACGCCAAACCAGACCAAATTATTGCTTGATCTTCTGTCCAAGCACCGGGCTTCGTTTGACGTGCATTCGCCTGGCCTCACACAGACCACTGCCACAGAGCATCGAATTCAAACAGATGGTTCGGCTGTGATCCGTCGCAGACCGTATCGTGTGTCCTCGTCCGAGCGCAAGATAATTGAAGATAATGTGGCCGATATGCTAAAGCGCAAAGTCATTCGCCCATCTACAAGTTCATGGTCATCGCCCGTTGTGCTGGTCGAGAAAAAAGATGGCTCTGTGCGTTTCTGCGTCGATTATCGGGCGCTTAATAAGATTACGCGAAAGGACGTATATCCTATGCCCCGCATAGACGACGCTTTAGACTGTTTACAGGGGGCTGAGTACTTCTCCAGCTTGGATCTTCGATCGGGGTACTGGCAAATCCCGATGCACGAAGCGGACAAAGAAAAGACGGCATTTACCACCCCAGATGGCCTTTATGAATTTAATGTGATGCCGTTCGGCCTTTGTAATGCCCCGGCTACATTCGAACGCATGATGGACACTGTGCTTTGTGGCCTCAAATGGAAAACGTGTCTATGTTATCTAGACGACGTGGTAATCTTTTCGTCCACATTTTCGCAGCATCTCGAGCGCCTTGATCAGGTGCTAACTTGCCTTTCTAATGCCGGCCTGCAAATGAATACTAAAAAGTGTCATTTCGCTAGTAAGAGCATCAAAGTGCTGGGACATGTGGTTTCCAAGGATGGAATACGCCCGGACCCGGATAAGACTGCTGCCGTTATCGGTTTTCCTCGGCCACTACAACAGAAAGATTTGCGAAGCTTTCTTGGTCTCGCATCATACTTCCGGCGTTTCATTTGCAATTTTGCAACGCTCGCTTCCCCTCTGCACAAGCTTTTACGAGCCAACGTGCCCTTCGTCTGGACGAACGAGTGCCAGGAAGCTTTTCAAGCCCTCAAAGACGCCCTTACGTCCGATCCCGTCCTGCGCCATTTTGACGAGACAGCACCCACTTTACTGCACACTGACGCCAGCGGCTGCGGCATTGGTTCTGTTCTCCTGCAGCAAGATGCTCATCATCGTGAAAGGGTGGTCGCGTACGCCAGTCGCGCCTTGACACCAGCAGAGCAGAACTACAGTATCACCGAGCAAGAATGCCTCGCAGTTGTTTGGTCAATTCAGAAGTTTCGTCCCTACCTATACGGCCGTCATTTTACCATCGTCACAGACCACCATGCCCTCTGCTGGCTATCGACAATGAAGAATTTGTCTGGGCGCCTAGGCCGCTGGGTGCTGCGTCTGCAACAGTACGACTTCACCATCACGTACAAATCCGGCAAAAAGCATCTGGATGCCGACGCCCTGTCGCGGTGCCCCCTATCCTCCTCGTCGCAGCCGGCCGTGTCGCAAGCCTTCTCCGACTCCAGTCAGCCGTGTTTACCCATGGCCCCCCTCAACCACGCTTCCGTACCCGACTCTACCGAACTGCAAACGCTACAGCGCGCAGACTCTTATTGTCGCATTTTAATCGACCGCCTTGATGGATCCATCCAGCCACCCAATAGCCGCTTGCGACGTCAACTTCATCTATTTCGGATCATTAATGGAGTTCTCTGCCGCGCAAACCACCACCCTGCCGGCTATGAATGGGTTCCTGTTGTTCCCCGTCAACTCCGCCGACGCATACTCGAGGCGCTTCACGATGATGCCACTTCTGGACATCTCGGGTTTCAGAAGACGTATGAACGCGTTCGCAGTCGATTTTTCTGGCCCGGCCTCTCTACCAGTGTCGCACAATACGTGGCCTCTTGTGATTCGTGCCAGCACCGCAAGCGATCGACGTCACCCCCTGCCGGTTTGCTTCAACCAGTTCCCTGCCCCTACGCTCCGTTTGAAGCCGTAGGCATAGACTTGTACGGGCCCCTACCTCCAACAACCGATGGTTTCCGCTGGATTGTGACGGCTGTGGATCATTTGACCCGCTACGCTGAGACCGCTCCCCTTAAATGTGGTAGTGCTCAAGAAGTCGCTGACTTTGTATTACGCAGTATCATCTTGCGACATGGCGCACCTCGGGTCCTGCTGAGTGACCGTGGCAAGACATTTCTTTCCCACGTCCTTGCGGAAGTCCTTCAGGCTGCCGACACCGTCCACAAAACTACTTCTAGTTACCATCCCCAGACGAACGGGCTCACCGAGCGTTTCCACCGCACTCTGTCCGACATGATCTCGATGTATGTCAGCCCGGACCACCGCAACTGGGACATCATCCTACCTTTCGTGACGTTCGCATATAATTCAGCTGTCCAGCGCACCACCGGTTACTCGCCCTTCTTTCTTGTTTACGGCCGTCCCCCCTCTTTTGCTCTGGACACCGCCTTTTTCTCGGCTCCGATCCCCGCCATTTCGCCTTTTCACGATCAGTTCACCCAACGGATCGCTCACTGTCGACGTGTGGCCAGAGACCGCACCGAATCCAGCCAGCAAGAACGGAAAGCCCGGTACGACTCATCACACCGCTCCGTTCAATTCTCCAAAGGAGACGAAGTTCTTCTTTGGACCCCTGTTCGTACTCCAGGACTCTGCGAAAAGTTTCTTCACCGCTACCTGGGACCCTACGTTATAATCGAGCAGACCTCACCAGTTAATTATCGCGTTTCTCCAGTGGATGCTTCACCGGACCGTCGGCGCCGTGGAACTGAAATAGTGCACGTTTCACGGTTAAAACCGTTCACCCGTCGCCAGCTCTAACCCCGTACGGCCAGGCGGCCGCCTTCAGCAGCGGGGGGAAATGTGTGGGCATTGGGGGTGTACTGTTGTGATATTTGTGCCTGGAAGCGACATGACCGTTGTTATATCCAGTGTGGAACACGGTGCGTCAATCCCTCTGTTCCTTCTACCCATCCATACCCATCGCCACTGTCATCTGTGTATAACCATCATCATCCCCGGACAGTCCCGTCTTTCGGTGGCCTGTGCTCGGGAGCCTAATTAAAAGTGGTCCTTCAGCACCTCGGAGCTCTGTCTCTCAATATATATATATATATATATATATATATATATATATATATATATATATATATATATATATATATATATATATATATATATATATATATATATAGACGTACGGTACGAGGGATTCCGTAAGGACACATATCAAAGTTGCAGTCCTTATTGCCAGTGCTGTTTGGCGTTTTAACAGTGTTTTATAGTCCCGAATGAGGTATGATTGCCTTTTTTTTGCAGGAATAAATAATTGAAAATTCAAGTCTAGAAAAAATGCGCCGTTTTTTCCGGAAGCGGCAATCGAACCCACAACCTCCGCATTCCCGCTTCCGGAAAAAACGGCGCATTTTTTCTCTACTTGAATTTTCAATTATTCATTCCTGCAAAAAAAAAGGCAATCATACCTCATTCGGCACTATAAAACACTGTTAAAACGCCAAACAGCACTGGCAATAAGGACTGCAACTTTGATATGTGTCCTTACGGAATCCCTCGTCCCGTACGTCTCTGTTCTACAAAATGCATTACGAGGGTTCTGGCTTCAGCAGTCTGAAATGCCTTTTGCTATCCCCGGCTTCCGACCACGTCTTACGTGCGGCCGCGGGGAAAAAGACGTTCTACGTCTTCCCGCTGTGGTCGAGGGGCGGCGCTACTTGACCGGGCTCTGAGCAGTCTTAAATACAAAACCCCGCGGTATAGTCGAGAGAGGAGTCGCCGCGGAACTAGCTCATTGGTAGAGCACCGCACGCGTTATGCAAAGGTTGTGGGTTCGATTCCCGCTTCCTGAAAAAACGGCGCTTTTTTTCTCGACTTGAATTTTCAATTATTTATTCCTGCAAAAAAAAAGGCAATCATACCTTATTCGGCACTATAAAACACTGTTAAAACGCCAAACAGCACTGGCAATAAGGACTGCAACTTTGGTATGTATATATATATATATGGTATGGCCACCACTTCAGCAGTAAACAGGTCTAAAGGCGTTTCAAATATACTGCAAAAGTGCGTAGCTGTACTAAATATCATAAGGTACATATATAAATTCGAAAATAAAACCTGGAACATTGAGCTCGTTCGGCATCAAACCAAGAAATCCTGTGTACGAGCCCAGTGCGCTTCCTTTTCGCGACGTCAGCACGTTCCCAGGGGCATGGTAAGAGTTCATCCAGTGCGCGTGGGGCTCGCATCGTATTTGGTGGTAGCTGCGCTTGACGGTGTCCTCGAAGCAGGTCACCCTAGCCACAGACAAGCATGGCGGGGAGTGTCCCTAGGAAGCCTTCCGAAGTAATCCTCTTCATGGTTGCTTAAGAAAAGGTCGGTTGTGTCCCATCTACCGGGAGTTGCTGTGCATGCTAAGTGTGGTGGACCCCGCAAATGTGCCAACAAGACCGAATCACAAAAGACGAAGAATGCATGGGGGACCTTCCCCTAGTGGGAGAGAAAAGAGCCCGTCTACGAGACCACTGTGCCCTCCATCGGTTGGTCTGAGAACCGGCTTCAGCGAGGCCACCGGCGGGTCTGGGAACCCGCTGTTACCCTTGCACTGAGTAAGAACAAGAGAAGGGAGAACAGCGTTTCTTAGGGTGGCGAGATAACGACACAAGCACTTGCGGTAGGTTAAGCTAGCGGCATGTGTCGCAGAACAAGAAAACGCGCGTTCGCCGGGATCAACATTTCACTGCGCAGTCCTGGAAGGAATTGTGGACGCTATCATTTAGTCTATCAAATGCCGTTACCCACTGCTTCACTGCCGCAGCTACGAATCTTCGTAGTCTACGTTCGTTTTCATTGCGACATAAGCGTGTTTAAGCACTTCGTATGTTCCGCGTTCTATGAAGTGACCGTGTCGACCGGAACCCGTCTGAGCACCTGCGCATCCGTCGCGGTAGAGTAGATTATACTCGGCTACAACTCAAGAACAGCACCACCTCATGTAGTGTATCGCTCCGCCAAAGCGCCGGTCCCGTGACGTCAGTGCGCGCGCGTTTTGAAAAGGGTTTGGTATGAATGCGGGATATCGTCTGCCTTGTCTCACGCAGTTTGTTTGTCGTCACTGGAGTCGTTTATAGGCATATTAAGTCCAACAAATCACGGGAACGGTTCACGCAATGTTCAAAAGATTCCCAGTAGCACCCTACTTGCGCCGTGCTGAGAAACATCCGGCTACGGTGATAAGGCACAGCGCCAACTTCCGGTGCCTTTTTTAAGTTGTCACCGAGTATAGTGCCGCTGGTCGGCCCTCGCCATGCCCGTGCATTCGACAAGAGGGGGTGAGCCTTCCCGCCCTTCCTTCTCGCCCTTCCGCGCGCGCAGGCGCAGGCGGGTCAAGGTCAACACGGTAATTACGTAGACGACGGAACAGACGGTCTGCTAAAATTCTGTATTATCTGGTCGCTCTCCTGCGCTTGTGGCAATGGGCCATTTCGCGTCCCATATACAATAAATCTAAGCTTTCTATGCCTCACTGATGGCGTGCCGCGCACAGAAAACGCACTACAGCAAAGCCAACTTTACACAAGGGCCTCAAGGAAAAACGCTTCCCGTGGTCGGAATTGAACTTGGGTCCCTGGAGTTATGAAGCTGGCGTCTATCAAATTGCGCCATTCCGTCATGGTCGAATCAGTTTGGATTTTAAAGACGTTTTTTTGCCTCACTGATGGTGAACCCTCAGGAAAGCCCACTTTCTCTGACGATGATGATGACCGCGGGAGAAGGGAAAGCTGGTTGGCACGAGAAGGTTCATCTAGTCGAAAGCCACTGTCTTCGAAGGCCAAAGTCAAAGCTCGAAATCCAAATCGTTACGCCCAGAACTCCCCGCAGAAAAGCAAACTTACACAACGGGTTCCTAAAAAGGTGCACCATGCACAGGTGCACAGTCAGCACTTTATCCCTGGCAATTAGCCCCGCCCGAGTGGGTACGTGCCGAAAACTTTCAGGGCATCATCATCATCAAAGTCCGAACTCAGACGCCAACGAACGATGCGACATGGTTTTAGCGCTACAAATGGACGAACACAAAAAAGAGGACGGGACAGGCGCTACTAACCATTGGTTTTATTGCCATGACGTGCAAGGAAATATATAGGAAAAGAAAGAAGCAAGATACGCAGAAGCGGTGTGCGCAGAACTTCACTAAGCAATGTAGGAGCATAGCCTACTGTATAACGCCTTGTGCCTGCTCAGTGCCAGAAATTACGCCGTTCCCTCTGGTGGCGCCCTAATCCCAGGTTCTCTGTGTTGGCGAGGGAACGGTCAACATTTACTTCGCACCTGGCAATAATGGGTGGTTTAAAAAAAGTTGTCAAGGCCCTTTGCAAACAAAAATATGAGTGTTGTATTAAGGAGGTACTAGCTCTATACTCGGTTACAACTCAAGAACGGCACCACCTCATGTAGTGTATCGCTCCGCCAAAGAGCCGGACCCGTGACGTCAGTGCGCGCGCGTTTTGAAAGGGGTTTGCTATGAATGCGTGATATCGTCTGCCTTGTCTCACGCAGTTTGTTTGTCGTCACTAGAGGCGTTTATAAGCATATTAAGTCCAAAAAATCACGGGAACGGCTCACGCCATGTTCAAAATATTCCCAGTAACGCCCTACTTGCGCCGCGCGGAGAAACATCCGGCTACGGTGATAAGGCACAGCGGCAACTCCCGGTGCGGTTCTTCAGTTGTCCCCGAGTATAGCAGCTCTGGCACTGACGGGCAGCTTCTTATTGAACAAAAAAGGTATAAAAATTCACGAGGCCTTTCGCGAAGCAGACAAATAAAACTTGACTGCGGTTAAGCAGACAAATAAAACTTGACAAAAGAGATGGTCTTTCTTTGGATACTTTGTTCGTTTGTAAATAATTTAACTCAAAAGTTTATTTCTGCGTCTCACTCGATTTAGCCAGAAATGTTAGGGGTGAGTTCGCTAGTCGGTCTGTGAACCACTGGGATCGCTTATTCGGTATCTGATTGGTGAGGGAAAAGTGAGTGTAGCGGGGAGAAGTATAGAGAGAAACGCTCTTAGTGCATGCTGAATGCTTATCATAAGCTTATAAAGGGCCCCTTAAACACTGAGTATCGCCTTGAGCTAAAGCTTGAAGTCGTCATTCTTTTTTGAGCAGCCCCGCATTGCCGATTACCGCGTCGTTAATATATAAAGTACATGCGCGATGGCACCATTTCGTGGAGCAGCGGCGGCGGAGAGGTAAAGTTAGGAGGAGAGGGTCGCATACCCCTTTGGAGACCGTTATCAGATATTAGCGGCTGAACGAGGCTGAATGGACTCGTCTGTAAAAAGGGGGGAGCTCAACGGTTTGGACTTCTTTAAACAAAATTTAATTCGTATGACTCAATTACCACTAAACACCGAATCAAGCATAATTGTTTTTCACTTATCAACTCCTTTAGAGTGGCAAAATAGTTAACTGTCTCTTATCTCAATGACAACCAGGAGGTCATGTATACACTTTATTGGGAAACTGCCGTAGCGAACACAAAAGGGTGAGCGTGCAGGCGGAAACAGTACACTGAACGCAGTTTAGTAGTTGTGCGTCTTTAATACTGGCTCTTTAATAGTAGTCTTTAATACTGGCTCATGAAGTCCAAGCTCGCCGTTTTGCGGACTTTTGTAGCTGGAAGACGCCTTCGCGTAGCAGACGACGCCGGGGTGCGTTTCAGTTCACCTCCGCCTGAAACAGCAGTTCGCACCGGCGTGGCCATCGAAAAACCTGGGCCCCCACAGTGAACGGGCTACTGCAATGAGTTTCGGGGCGATAGAGCAGGCACAGTAGGTTATATAGGAGGCTATGGAGGGGTGGTGTCAAACCAACTCATCTCGCAGGCATACAAAGATATAGACGTGTCGCTAACACAGTCCCCTTCTTTTTAAAGCAGAGCTTTATACCTCTACCCCCAAGGGTACTTTCATGACCGTTGTTGTCAACAGAAAACTCCAGCGAACAAATAAAAGAAGTTAGTGGCACCGCCAGGATTCGAACCTGAAACTAATAGGGTAATCGTGCGAGAGCCCGTTGTGTTACCGACTAAGCTACGAGCCCACGCAGTGAAGGGAAAGACAGGCGGCGCACTCACCCAGCACATTTGCGGGTTTACCCTCTGCGTCATCGCTGAATGCCACGTGATGGCGTGACTCGACCTCTCGCGACTCTGTGCGTACCGCACTGCACCGCTCACACGGCAGCTGTAGCAGCCCTGTGAGCGCCTTGAGTATGCACTAGGAGTCACAAAAATTTAAGGAAGCTCATAGCAACGCATGGTCTCACTTCTAGTTAGCCAATAGTAAATCATGTGGCCTCCATTGTTCCCCTCAGAAAGCAGAGCACCTTGTCGTCCGCCCGCACGCCAAACGACTAATCAAGGAAGACACTCAAATACTCCAAGATGACCAGGCCATAACTCCCAGCCCCATCATCAAGATCCTCGGCCTACATCTTCAGGCCAACAACAAGAGCGACGCATCCTCGCAGCGCCTTAAACACAGCAGCAATCGAATCAATACATGATCAGGCGAGTTGCCACCGTGAAGCAAGGCGTCAAGGGAGACGATACCCTTCCATTATTTCAAGGTGTCCTCTCAAGAACCACTTACGTCACACCTATCTTCTGGGAAAGGAGGACCTAAAGACGCTTGATATAAAGGTTAGAAAGGCGGATAAGCCGGCCATTGGTCTTACCATGAGTGCGCCCATGGAGAGGCTGGTTAGGATATGGCTCCACAACACAGTGGAAGAGCTGATAGAGGGCCATCTTTCTAACCGGAAGCTCCGACTGGGCAGAACTGCAGTGGGTCAGCGCATCCTCCACCAGATTTCCTGGGCAGCACACAACGTCATTCCGCGTGATGTACTCCCGCACTATTGGCGACAAGGTCTAAAGATGTTCCATTTACCTAGAAATATCAACTCCTCACACCGCGAGGGTCACTCAACGCCACCCTCACCGGGGATCATGCAGTTATCTACACAGACGCCTGCCAACATCGAGGGCAGCAGTACGCCATCATCGTGGCTACCACCAGAAACAACGTCCTTGCATGTGGCTCACTCAAGACCCAAGACATGACGGCAGCAGAACAGACACCCATCGCCTTGGCTCTCACTCCACCAGGTGTTCGGAAGGTAGTCACCGACTCCCAACAAGCCTACCTGAATTACCAGTCGGGGTGGGTGTCCCGAGCTGCACTGCATGTGCCGAGGTGCACTCCCCAACCGGTTCCATTCAGCTCACCCGGACGCCCGTTCACGCTTCCATGGATGGCAACGAATACGTCCACCAACAAGCCTGCGCTTTTACTCTCCCAGGCTATGGAGCTGCACGAGGACAGTCACCTGCTTGTCACGTCCAGGGACATAACCTACGATTATCTCCTTCAGAGACAGACCCTGCCCTCGCCCCACCCTGATCTTTCCAGGGAACAACGAACTACCCTATGGATCATACAATCGGGCTCCTTCCCATATCCGAGGCATCTTCTCCTAGTGCACCTGAATAGCTACGATGCTGAATGTAAATTTTGCTCAGAAGTAGGAACACTCTGCCACGTAATCGGGGTGTGCGATTTTCACCGTGAGCGGCTTACTCTCCCCCCCGTCAACTACCCAACAGGAGGAATGGAAGATGCTGGTGTCCAGCCAATCTCTTCCTTCCCTGCTTCAGTTGGTGTTCAGGGCCGAAGCGGCGCGGACATCATATGGGCTCCAGTGAAGAAGGAACCACCCTCTGGGCCGTCCTCTGGGCCGTCAGAAATCTGAATAATGGTATTCCCTCCTCCTCCTCCTCCTCCTTTTACTCTTGCTCCTCCTTCTTCACTTCCTCCTCCTGCGTCTCTGCCCCCGATCTCGTCGACTCCGTCGGTGGCGGTAGAGACGGAGAAGTGAGATGGTCGAACACCGGGTTTGAGCTTCCTTTAATTTTATAAAAAAGCAGTTCCCTCTTATGTGCTAAACCAATACAACTCAATCACCGCCCCCCCCCATTGAATCATGGATTTATTTAACCACAGAAAAGAATGTCTTTTTGAATTACTAAAAAGAGTGGTTATTTGGATTTCACTTGCCCCTGGTTTCACTATTTGGAAGGCCACGTGAGTGAATTTAAGTTACGTCCTATTTGTAATCGTTGTGGGTGCTTTGCTTTCCAACCACATTCGCAGGGTGGATTGGCGCGCATTTTTTCTTTATGTGATAGGCCTCTAAAAGTTCGCGGGCTATTTGGTCCCGGCTTCTGCCTAGAATTTCGGCCTGGCGAAACATTGGCTCAGACGTTGTGCATTTATTGCAGTGAGACGAAGGTTGGTCCCATCAAGTTTCTGGAAATTTTGCGCATGCTCCCTTAACCGGTCATTAAGGCAGCGGCCGGTTTGCCCTATGTACGACATGCCGCATTTCAGCGGAGACTGGTACACTACTTCTTTTGCGCACTGCACATACGGAGTGGCATGTTTCTTTGAGCTACCAGGCTCTTTCTTTGCCGGCTTGTTTGTGCGTGGGCGAAGCTGCGCTAGCTTGTTTGGCGCCGTAAAAACCAGCGGGACACCATGCTGACAGGCAACCTGTTTTAGGTTGTGTGTCACCTTGTGTACATACGGTACTCCTTCAGGTTTTTTGGTGTGCACTTCCGTATCCGCGTTTTTTTCTTTTGGCGGTGCCCTTCAGTTTTTGGAGTAGAGCCTCCGCCATTGCCATTATAACTGATATAGGGAACCCCGCAGACAATAGTCTTTCCACTCGTTTTGTGAAGGCCTCCTGCACTACCTGTGAGCCCGACTTCCGCAGAGCCGACTCTAGGCAGGTTAATTTGTGGTTTTGGAGGGGGCACACGTGCCGGATGTATTCTCCCCGGGTGCGAAAAAAACTCTTGCCACATGATTCGGCGCACTCTAAACTGGTTAAGAGGGGCATAGCGATATCGCGCCTAGAGTCTGCTCTGCGGACGTCGTGCTCACACGTAGTACAGGAGGCCTTCACAAAACAAGTGGAAAGACTGTTGTCTGCAGGGTTCCCTAGATCGGTCATAATGGTGGTGGGGGAGGCTCTACTCCAAAAACTGAAGGGCAGTGCCAAAAGAAAAAACGCGGATACGGAAGTGCACACGAAAACACCTGGAGTTGTACCGTATGTACACAAGGTGCCACACAACCTAAAAATGTTACAAATCGGCATGGTGTTCCGCTGGTTTTTACGGCGCCAGCTTTGCCAACGCACAACCAAGCCGGCAAGGAAAAGGGCTGGTTGCTCAAAGAAACATGCCACTCCGTATGTGCAGCGCGCAATAGAAGTAGCGTACGAGATTTCGCTGAAATGCGGCAGGTCGTACATAGGGCAAACCGGCCGCTGACTTGACCGGTTAAGTCAGCATGCGCAAAATTTAAAGAAACTTTATGGGGCCCACCTTTCGTCTCACTACAATAAATGCACAACGTGTGAGCCGATGTTTCGCCAGGCCAACATACTAGGCAGAAGCCGGGACCAAACAGCCCGTGAGCTTTTAGAGTCGTATCACATAAAAAAATGGAGGGGACTGTGTTAGCCACATGTCTATATCTCTGTATACCTGCGAGATGAGTAGGTTTGACACCACCCTTCCGAAGCCTCCTACATCGGTTAGTGAAGTTCTGCACACACCTCTTCTGCGCATCTTGCTTCTTTCTTTCCTATATATTTCGTTGCACGTCATGGCAATAAAACCACTTGTTAGTAGCGCCTGCCGCGTCCTCTTTGTTGTGTTCGTCCATTTGTAGCGCTAAAACCATGTCGCAAAGTTCGCACCAACTCGCCCAGCAGCAAGTCCTTCTCAAGCCAACCAACGAATCCTTCACGAAATTGGACTTTCAATGGACTCGGTTTCCGGCAGAAGAAAGTCTCGCGTTTCAACTAACTTTGTAGTAAAGTGAGCTGTGAATTTTCTTGCCTCGTGTTCCTGCGTGACGCGCGACTTACGGCAGACGGACCAAAAATCTCGATCTGCAATAGCTCCACTGTTAAAGAAGAACAGCGAAGAAAGCGACCAACAGCTACCGACACTGTTATGTTAGTCTGTTTCATTTATGCCACCTAGATTCTTTTTCTCTTCAATGTTGCATTGTTTTTGTTTATATAACGTTACTTTCATTGATGTGTTTTCCCTACGTATGTACACTCACTTAGAATATTTAGCACCACTTTTTCAGTGCGTTACAGTATGTTTCTTACTTTTGTTTCGGTTTTTAAATTGTCCCCCCCCCCCCATGTAATACCCCTTTCCGGGGCCGTTAAGGATACTCTCAATAATAACAATAATAAATAGACGCATGCACGATGCTGCGGTGAAGAAACCTTTTATATGTATGGCCGGGGAAGCCATACTGGTCACGTTTTAAACAGAAAACAACTGTAATAAGTCGATGTGCATTTGTTTAAAGAAGGGGCCAGCGCATTACGGTTAATGCGGTAAACATTGAACAAACAAACACACACCAAACGTTCCAATAATGCCTTATTTATTTGACCTTGATCCAACCAGCGACATCTTTCTTTCATCGCATTGAGTTGATAACGTCCGATGTGTAACACAGACTGCTCAATCACAATCAACAATCATGGCGAGGGCTTAACATCCGAAAGCCTCATGTCATTCGCAAAGAATCCAACACGCTCCAAGCCAAGCTACAAACAACAAAGGCGAGCACGTAATTTCTATTGGTATAGTACAATACACAGCACAATCAAAGGTACGGGGACGTTGATGCGCACAGAAAAGGTAGTTGACTACATTTGACACAGGACGGAGATGAGCAGTCACGTGCTCTCCCTGGATTTCGCGCACGCGTGCGCGGGGATTGGTACGGAGAACTTTGCTTTCAGCTCGGCAAGGTGATCCAGGAAGCGTGCAGATAACAAAACTTGAAACTGACACCATCCGTGATAGCTTATGAAGCAAAGACGCTTCGGCACCCGTACGGGAGCCTTGTTCACTATCTGCCGACCAGATGGGATTCCGTCCCACTCTTGATTTCAAGCGTACTATACATGGTATACATTTCGATTTACCACGACGGCCCTGAGCTGGCACTGTTGAAACTTTATGTTGATTTCTTTTCTTACCGGGAATACATTAAAGTATTAGAACCAGTTTGCATATAGGCAACGAAAACATGAGTTCTTTTTTGACGGCTGTAACTTATAACCCCCTCGCAAATAGAAAGTAAATCCAGTGACAAGTGGTAACAGGGGTCAGTACTTCTTACGCTCAGAAGGAGAAATGAAGCCCAAATAAGTGTACGTTATCGTCACGAGCCCCCTGGAGATGGAGGAGAAAAGCGAAAACACCCGTGTGTCAAGATTTAGGCGCGCGCTAAAGATCCCAGGGTGGTCAAAATTAATCCGGTGCCTTCCACTACAGCGCGCCTCATCACCTGAAAGCCCCGATGTAGCCTCGGCGCGTGAAACCTTGTAAGTTGATTTTTAACTTAAGCAAATGGTGGCCTTCAGTCTTAGCCTAAATCGCTCCTCAACTACCATCCACAGCTTATTGGAGCGCTTTGGGGTGGGCTGGTTAACTTGAATGTCCGATGAATACATGGACATTTAACCACGTGGGAGCATTCTTTGTTCTCTCATAGGTTCCACAGTGGCTAGGGGTCTTACGTTATCACGTATCTGAAGTGGCTGAAGTAAAAAAAAATGTTCCTGAATATAAAAACATCTTGAAACTATGTCAGGGCAATCAACCGCATAGCGGCGGGAAAAAAAGCTGCGTTCGTTATTCCCTCTATTATTTGTGGAGATAGGCAAGGTCATGTTTTGCAAAAGATAAGTGGCCACAGGCATCGTTACGTCCAAAATGCAATTGATAAAGAAGACTTAAAACATGCCAGCCAGCATGATCGTTACATATACGTTATCTGTTTGTTTGTAAACACTGGTAAATTTGATTTTGAGTAAAGATGTGGTGTCGATATGAGAAGATTCATAGTTTTTTTAGTATGCTGGTCTTTTTCTGTACTGATCCCCAAAGTCTAGAATTGCATTCACTCCCGTTTCTTGCTCAGCATATACGTTTTCACGACCAAAAAGACATACGCTGGGTGGAATTGCTGTTTCAATCAGGATCTGTTGATGTCTTATAGTATTAACTAATTAACTATTTTCGGCTATATTTTTTAAGCAATTTCATCAACGGTAGCCAACAATTAGGTATAATCCGTAATATTGAAAGCATCTTATGTCGTTAAAAAATCCTTGTAGCCACACGTCCAGACAAAAATACAAAACTGGTGGACATCCATAAACTCAACCCCTCATTGGTACATTACCAGTGTACATAAATGTTCAAGGCCTCTGCCGTCTGCATAGCCAATTCACTCATTGCATCACGTAAGAGTCTGCTACTCATTGATAAAAATGTATTTCGAATACAAGTAGTGGTAGGTTCATTTCCTGCTCTGACGTCTTCAAAACAGCTACAGAATGTCGAATTGCGCGAATGGAACGAAACAAACAAAGTTTCAGACAGACATGACTGCTGTTCTCAGCCATCGGAAAGGGTGTTTTAACCAGTCAACATTTTTGTAATAGTCGCATCGTGGCCGAACTGTCGAATGAGTAGGAAACGAAAGCAGAACTATCGGACGTATACCTGAGAACCCGCATGGTTAGTCATAGAGAATCGTGTTTTCAAGGTAGGTACTGACTTGAAGCTGCGCAACAGTATCCCTCACCCATACACAAACGCAGGACACGTACTTACCACACTAAGAAAGGGTCATCGCCAACTGGTTGCAAAGTCGGAAAGACAAATAAGGGCGCTGGCAAGGAAAGTGTTGAGGGTTAAGCAAAAGCGTTTCTGCTTCAGCACGAAGTCTTGTTCACACAAACTAAGACTGCAGGTGTTGGCAACTAAAGCTTAAAGTAAACATTCCAGGTAAGCAACGAGCTAAGGGGATTTTGTCGATCAGTGCAAAAGTTTGCAATTTTTCTGGATTCCCAACACTGTAAAAACCTTACTCCGCTGCCGAGAAATAAATAGCTTTGGTTTCCGAGCACCCTCTTCAAACACATGTCTAAAGGAAATTACCCTAAAATATGATCCCTAATAGTATGTGCCCCTGAGCACCCAGCAATAAACGAACAATGACCATTCACCCAGTCGATACCTAGGCGGAACTAGCTAGCCCGTAGACCGCAGGCCGTGTAAGCAAAGGGGAGAGAAAACGCCGCCGCGGGGGTCGTCGGCGAATGTGAGGTGAGGAACACCAGGCGCGCGTTCTATGCTCATCGCCGGCACCGCGCCGAGGAGATAACGTAGATACACGCTCTCACTGTCTCGAGTCAGGCACCAGTATAAGTAGCGGCGGCTCCGGGGATCTACGCCAGAAGGAGGAGATCCCGCGAATGTATCGTCGGCTCAAAATCTGTACACGGCAAAGAGCTGCCAGAACTTACCTCCGGAATGGCCGCATGGCCGTTACGGGGTTGGACTGCAGGACACCGCTACAACAAAAAATAATGTCACTGAAACGCAGTGATAGCTTTTAAAAAGCAAGTGCGTCCGAAACAAGGCTCCTAACTAAAGGCATATTGTGCCTGAGAAGCCTAAAAAAACCATTGTTCTTGAAGACATCTGGAGATGAGATACGCAACCATCGGGAGTCCAGTTCCGCAGACACCTAACGTTATTTAAAATCGCGATTCCAGACGTACCATAAGACATTTGTGGGATTTACTTTCCAATTCATTCGGAGGTGACACCGTCGATGGGGACAGGACAAATGAAAGCAGGCGGTACAGATAGAACAGCCCTTCCACCTGTCCGCTTCTGCAAAGCCTTCTAGTGCGCTGAGCTAGACCCAGATCAATCATGACAAACACACTAACCAAGCTAAAACGGGGTTTGGTGCCTCCTATTTATTTTCGACCATCACACTGAATTAATCTTGATAGTAACATTGGGTTGGATTAGGCCAAGGGTTACTTACAATGTTAGAAACAGATCCCGCGTCTATCACCCGGTCGTTTTCATTTCCGCTGCAAAAAATCACACTTCCAGGGTGCTTTCCTTCTACGGGATGAGATTCTGTGCGGTGTGTAACGAGGAATGTGTATTCCCAAGAATGGGCCCTACTTGCATCCGTATTTAACGTGCAGGCCAGAACCAGCTAACTGAAGTTTCATACATAAAAGCTATTCTGCTCAATCATTTGATATTGGAGTTCTCTAGGGTGTCTTCGCTAATGAAATAAACTGATAATTCGAGGCTGTATTGTTGCGAATTAACAAAGCTGAAAGTTCATTGGCTTTTTATATTCTTCGTATGTTATTTTCGGGAATAGAAGCGCTGCATAGTTAAATACAATAAAAAAAGAAGGTAGGGGACGCACACGTGAGCGCTTGTCTCCTCTCCTTTCCTTCTCCCTCGCTGAACTGTTCTGTGCTTTTATTCCAGAATTTTGTCCTACTAAAAGGCCCCAACGTACCCTTATATTTATAATGCCCTCACCGCGAGTTAAGGCTTTCAAATTCCCAAAGTTATTCTGCAAGTTACACCCTTCTTCTATGTTCCACATAATTTTGCTAAATTTTTATCCACTCGTTTCAGCGAAACTTCATAAGCTAAAGCAGCTCATTATATTCTTTGAGATTCACGTTTTATGCCTTGTCTTTGGAAGAATTCCGCATGTTTCTTCTTGAATTTCTTTACACAGAATGCGTGGGTTCCCTACAAACACTTACAAGGTACACGATTACTTGAAGTTGAGCAATATGAATAGACACAAGCGGGGTTTAGGAATCGGTCAGCAAACCAATATCTGAAGAAAGAAACCAATCTCCGAAATGGTGGCGGTCAAATAAGTGCGCCAACAGTTGAGTCCATTCGGTGCGGCAGGCAAGAACAGAGCAAATGACTGAAAAATCAAAAAAAAAGAATTTTCTGCCCACAATTGTTTTTTTTGTCCACCGGGTATTGTGAATTTATTTAGATTTCAAGATTCCCCCGCTTTCAGTCACTGTCTCTGGTGCCTTTGTGGGCTGAAGAGCAAGAAATCAAAGCTCCCTTTTTAAGAGAAGATGGTTAAAAACCTCTTAAGAACGTAATTGTCATGCCAAGCCCAAGCCAGAAGCAGGAGTCTTCGCATAACCCCCCATGATGACATGGATTCCCAGGTGCAGTTTCCTCTCTATAGTATACGTACTAAGTAACTCTATGCTGTCACCTGGCAGCAGCCGTGGAAATACATCCCCCTCGCGAGGGGCACGATCAAATGCACAGCATTTCCGAGGGGGTGCGCCGGCAAGTCGTATGGATTACGTATTGGTTGTTGGTTTTCTTGTTACACGCTGCACGTCATCAAATTTGCGGTGGGCTACAGCGGGGCGTCCCGGCAGCACGAGACGCGACCAGCGCTGCTGGTCTCTCGATCATAGTCTCGATCGCGGGACCTGTGTCGCCATCTTGCGGAGGCGCGTGACAACTTATGGCGGGTCTCTCGATCATAGTCTCGATCGCGGAACCTGTGTCGCCATCTTGCGGAGGCGCGTGACAACTTATGGCGCTTTCGAAACAAACCATAAATGAGTGAAGGATATAAGGCGCTATCGGTGCATCGAAATCCGTGTTGGTTGCGTGGCTCAATCGGTAGTGCGCCCGGCACTTGCCGTTCCGCCCGCGCCGTCATGGGTTCGAATCCGGGCGCCGGAAACTGTTGTTTCTTTTATAGTGTAGTGGCCTGGCTGCGGACTAGGCCGAACGCCGCGTGACATTGTGAGTTACTAAAATGCTATGCATTTAAAAAAAACATAGCGGAAGTAGACTCCATGGCATCCTGCTTCTTTGAAGCTAGCATATCCCAACTTTTTCCTCAAGCGAGCAAATGTACCTGCGCACAAATGCAACGTAGGTTTTCTTGACGCAGTCACAGTAACTCAGCTCAATTAGCAGCTCTGGCGGAGGAAGCAACGCTTCCAAGTCGCTCGCATCACAGGCACCCGCTACTTCCGGCAAGTCCGGCTGCTTGGTGATTTCTCGGGGCCTCCTCCGGCATCTCCTGAGTGCAGCGTCCTTCTAGGCGTCAATATATAAGCTCGGTTCATCTTTTTATTTTATTTCACATCGCCATTGCTATGCATTATTTGTACGTACAAGTTATATACACTCACACACAATCAAACGCGTAGTATGCAAGCTCACCTACGTAGTGTCTCTGGAGTAGCTCTTAAAATAGAATTTCAGCCGCCCGCGGCTACGGTAGCGGAAGAGAATTGCGGGCCCCGTCCGCGGTGAACACGAGAAACGCGAGATTCGGGCTGTCCACACAGAGCCAAGGTCGCCGTGACGTTATCGTGTGCGTTAGCCTGCACTCGTCGCAAGTTGGACAACGGTGTGAAAATAATCTAGAGATGCTACCGGCGGAGATTAGTACGAAACAATGTCAACTCAGCTTCATCGATAAAGGAGTGGTACGCGCGTGATAGAGAATATAGCAATGCAATGCTTCCGCCATTATCACACTTGCTTATAATCGAACACGTACTCCACACGTATTGCTATCATTTGAAGAACGTCGAGCGTCTAGTGATAACGAAGTCAGCAGTAGAAGTATACATATGCTTTCAAATTGTTAGAACTACGGCCTGTATTCTACTGAATACTCTTTCTTTTCGCTTGTAAATAACTTTCATTACTGAGCAGAACTTACAACAGGCGCAATAAAAAAGGGGTTTTAATTTCTTAAAGCGACTTGCTTTGGGATTCGCAAGTTATCCTTGTAAAAACCTGAAGAGTTTTCTGAACCTGAACAAGATGACTTTTATCGTAAAATCTGTGATCTTAACAAAAGTAGGAGACTTTTTTGTAAGCTCCTCGTCACACCTACGTTTTCGGATGCTGCTCAGCTATCCTCATGGTCGTGTACAAGTCCTGTTGAAGAACGTAGGCGTTTATTGTTACTCTTTCAGTTACATGTGAATAAAATATTTGTGCAAAGAGTCTGTGGTCTGAGGATACAATTTAGATAAACTTTGTGGCTGGAATTAGGCGCATGTGCTGGAGCAACCACTATGACGCCGTGTGCCGTAAAATATACAGCGTTATACAGCCTGTTCTGCTTGATGGCTGTAACTCAAATGGTTTTGCTTAAAAACCTCCCCCGCATAGAATGGACTCTCAGGTTAACCCCAAAAAAAGCCTCGTGACAAGACACCGAAAGACAAAATTGCGAATGCAATTGTGCACTTTACTGTTTACGCTGTTCATGGTTACGTCTAAAATAAATCATGATCATATATTTTATGCTAATGATAGTGCAGACCGTTAAAACGTTTTTTACTTACACCTAGCGTTTCTTGCAACTTCTCATCAGCTTATATAGACTAGGGATATTCTGTGGGACTGAACTAAACATTTCTTGCGGGTGTTCGGTCTCGTAGCTATAAATTTATTTTGAACTTAAACGGGAAGAAAGGGGGGCGGGTGGGGGGGGGGGGGGCAGCGACTAAAGGAAAAAGTTGAAACCAAAACTTCATTCGCAGTTATTTTTTACAACAATTATGGAAGGCGGTGGAAATGCGTCCGGGATTTGCAAACAATTTTTACAACGCCGGCGAACATGTTAGTATAGCCTTTTTGTACCTTATAGGAAAAGTAGGAAGGGCCGGTCATTTATAGTAGCGTGCAGTCCCGCTAATAAGGGCGGGTGCGAAACTCGGAAATATGAACACGTACGTATAAGCAGAACACGTTGTACATTTTCACAATACAGGCATGCGGAAGGTGCGATAATCATTCAACAAACATTCGGACAATTGCTCAAATGATGGCATGCCCCAAAAGTTAATCTCTAACAAGACACAGAGGCTAGCTGGGCTTATTATCTTTTGGTCGGGACAAGATTGACTGCAGAATATCACGCCCTTGCCCTTCCACGTCCTTCGAACAAGTTCAGGGGAGAGTCAATGCTTGCACAAATGCAAGGCACCAAGGGGCAGACGTCGTCGACGCCTCCTTTGGATACGTTTGAGCCAGAAGACACGGACACAATGAGGCGTGCTAGTGATAGTCCAGACCTTCACAACGCGCATACAAGATGTCGTTTCCAGAATTCCCAACACTAACAGGCTCCTACGCGAGCAACCTTAACATCACGGAGATGCGCGCTGCCCCCATTATAGCTACTCCTGCTGCGCTTGGCTCGCTGGCACCGTACGAAAAGGTGCATGTCGTCTTTCGGAGAACTCAAAGGAGTTCTTTTTTTGTATCGATCCATACTTCAAAGCGTCATGTAAGCTTCCATAGCCACTCGTCTCGCTTTGCATAATGTTCTTTCAGGGGCGTAGTCGGGTCTCTTTACTTCGGCCTTTATACCTTGACGTCCTTCTATAAGGCACCAGTTTCTCCGGCTGGCGAGCATGCAGGGAAATCACGAAATTGTTAGACATGGCCGTTCCTTTCCCGAAAAGCGCTCATTCCATTTTTCTGGAAGCGCCATACTTCACAAACTACAGGCTGACAAGCCACAACCTGCTAAGCAAGTAACAGAACATTATGACACTCTCAAACGTTTGGTAGTTTCGGGACAGTAATGCAATACATCAGCGGTTATGCTCAATGGAGCCACGCTGTTTAATGCTCGACGACGCAAAGGTGATTCGCTTGTCACTGCATCACGACTACCGTAAGCTCTCGCGAGGTGCAGCCAAAATCATGGTATTTTCTCATGCTGCCTACAACTGCTGAGGTTGACAGGCGAGTTCCGAGTAAAAAGCCCTAGAGTTTGTGTCCTTAGAATATAACTTTGGTTGCTGATGGCTGTGCTCGGGTATAGATTACACATAAGGAGGAGGACTGGCTGGAAAGCGCGCTGGAGCGGTCGGTGCAATATCGGTGTGATGTATACGGCTGAACGCACAAGAGACACCAAATCTGGCACTGTCCGGGACTTGCTAAAAGTTCCCGCCGCCGCGCAAGCGGCCTAGACTAAACATGAGTTTCTTGTGACTTTCCAAGGCCCTAGTGCTCTATATGTGTACCTCTTCCTTTGTTGTGGTCAGTTGGGAGCCAGCGGGAGTGCCCCGTCCCGCAATATCGCTGTTAGCGGCAGCTCTGGTGCACCTTTTCTCGTATGTTTCTTTTGTGGCTTAATATTAGCAGCTCTAATAGAGCCTGCTAAGTTAGCTGTTACCGTTTGACACTAAATGCATTCTTCCTGCCACATAGTAGCTTCCGGAATGCATTTCTAAAGTCAGGGCTGAAGATAGTGTAGATAATGGGGTTGAGCATAGAGTTGACATAGCCGAGCCACAGAAAGACGCTGAACACGTAACCGCCGGACGAACACGACGTGCAGAGGGTCATGAGGAGCACGTTGACGAAGAAGGGCATCCAGCAGACGACGAACACTCCCGTGATGATGGCCAGGGTCTTGGCGGCCTTGCGCTCGCGCTTAGACTCGAGCGACTCGCGGGTTGTGACCACGTGCGGCTGCTTGCGGTCTTTGCCGTGCGGCGCTGGCGGGGGCCGCAGCGGAGCCCCGTCGTTGTTGCGTGACAAGTCAGACTCCTGCGTCGTGGTCCCGCCGCTACACGAGTTCGGACTGTGGTTGTTGCCGGCCATGATCACCGAGATTTCCACGTTCGAAGACGGACTCTTGGCGAGAGACCGCGGTACCTTGCTGCCGGGCTTGTGCCGGATCCTGCGCCGGGCCACCTGGTAGATGCGCCAGTACAGCAACAGAATCAGTATCAGCGGCACGTAGAAGGTGGCGCAAGTGGCAAATATCTGGTAGCCCACGTCTTGGCTCACCAGGCAGATGCGGTTCACCTGGACCCTGTGCTGGAAGTCTGGGTCCTTCCAGCCAAACACGGGTGCAACAGACACGGCCACAGCCACGGCCCAGACGAGCACGATCATGAAGCCTACCTGCCGCGCATTTCGCTGGCGCACGTAGTCAACCTGGGCCACCGTCCGGTACCGGTCCATAGCGATGGCTAGGAGGTGCAGGATAGACGCTGTGCAGCAGAGCACGTCGCAGCAAGTCCACACGTCACACAGCGCTGGCCCGAGGGCCCACTCGCGACTCACCTCGGCCACCGCGGCCAGCGGCATCACGAGGCAGGCGACCATGAGGTCGGCCACACCCAGCGATAGCACCAGATAGTTGCCGACGCTGCGCAGGTTGCGCTCCATGAAGATGGCCACAATGACGAACACGTTGCCCACTACTGTCGCCACGATAATCAGTCCTAAGATACACGACACCAGCACGACCACGGCGAGTTGCAGCTGTGGTGGTAAAGCCGCCTCCGGTAGGGCCTCGTCGTCAGCCACGGCGGCTGCATTGTAGAAAGACGCATTGTTGTGACCCGAAAGAGACACGTTCAGCGCCATCGGGTCAGCACCAAGAGCATTGTCGAACATGGCGAGCCGCAGTGACGTGTCGTTGTCTTCCACGTCGCTCCAGTTGGCACCTCCCGTCCAGTTCGAGATAGCCGTGGTGGCAGGACTCGCAATCCGGAAGAACACCGTTCTAGCGTTCCAAATGTTGTCGAGCACGCTCGTCGGCGTGTGGTTCATCGCGGCAGGCTCCCGGGTGGCCACATTCAGCAGGAATGCGAACTTGTTTATGCCGCGTCACGGCTGGCTCTACAACCACCTCCTGCGAATACAAAAGGGACGCCAATGTCAGGACGCCTGAAGGAGGAGGGATAACTTTATGCCTGAAGGAAGAAAAAAGCTCTGGGGCTCGTTTTCACGAGAGGTGCATCTATAAGCGCCGCTTAAAACTACCTTTTAATGTTTGTAAGCGCGAAATATTTAGACAGGGGACAAGAAGGACAGGCATACCGAATCTGAGAGTGTTCCGCACAAAGTCAGGAAGGACGATGTCTCCATCAGTGCTTTTTTTTCTGTTTAAATACTTGGCGCTTCAAAATATTATGGCTCATTACCAGCTATCTCGAACCCACACGTTGTTAAAACAGCCATTTTCCCAAGTGGCTCGAAATTATGTAATCGTTAAGCATGAGGTGTCTTAAATTATTTTTCAGTGCGGGGATAGCTTCAGTATTTCCAAGACACTTTGAAGGGACAATGAAGACAGCATATCAAAGGGTAACCACATAAAGCGGTTTTTATGAGCGGCGTGGCGAGCGTAACACAAACACATACAGTGGACTAGTAATTAGGTAGGGCGACAGTGACGAGGTGTCGACCGCACTGCAGAATACACTGCAACCGGGCCCCTCCATCGCTGTCGCTCGTCGCTGTCCCTCGTCGCTGTCACTCGCTCCTGGATTTCTTCTGTCCGGCCAGAAGCGCGCGGCAGGCCAAGGCGTGCGCATCGGACTGAGCTTACACTTCGCAAGGGATGGGATTAGATTTACGCATTGTTTAAGATTCACCAAGAAAATATTCAGTAATTTTTATATATCTACATGTCAATAAATATTTCCTGCAAGCAGCGCGAAACTATCGACCCGATTTAGGGGAAATTCCCAGGTGGGACTAAGTTTCTTACTTCATCTTGTTTCTCACCCCACGTTAGGGATTCCCAAATCTAGTCGACTAACACCTGTCCTTCACTTCATTTTTTGATCAATTCGCTCTCGCACTACGAACGACTAGCCTCCTGGTTAATTAACTGTGTTGGTAGAGCGACTGCCCCAGTTAGCGGCGGTCCCGGGTTTGAATCCTGGACCAGGACGAAATTTTTTTCAACTGCGAAGTATCTGAGAAAGCTGTGCAGCTTTCGTTTGTGGCCGTGCGGCTGCAGTGAGGTGGATACCGAACTTTCTTTCGCTGCGCAAAATTGCATGCACACAATGGTTGAGTAAAAATAAAAACTCTTCAGAGGTATTATTCAACCCAAAATATTAACTCATCCGGCTACTAAAAAGATAGATTGCATGGGAGCGCTTCCGCCATGTCTAATAGAATGAAACAAACATGCAGTACCATAAGGTACTAGTTTAATTTTTTACTGCCACTCACAAGCGCGGTTTCAATCCTGGACCAGGAAGAAATTTTCTTCAACTGCGTAGTTTCTGAGAAAGCTGTGCGGCTTTCCTTTGTGGCCGTACGGCTGCATTGAGGTGGATACCGAACTTTCTTTCGCTGCGCGAAGTTACATGCACACAATGGTTGAGTGAAAACAAAAACTTTTTAGACGTATTATTCAACCCAAAATATTAACGCATCCGGCTACTAAAAAGATAGATTCCATGGGAGCGCTTCCGCTATGTCTAATAGAATAAAACAAACACGCAGTATTATAAGGCACTAGCTCAATTTTTTACTGCCACTCACAAGCGCATACAAGCCTAGAAAACAACACAAAATTTTTCAACCTAACATTTCCCCAACCTGAAAGTTCGCGTTATTATCAAAAATAAAACGAAACCAGCGTTCTGACTATTACTACCGAGTCCCGACAAAGGTTAGTGCAGAGTCACCGGCTCCACTCACAGAACTGCATTCAAACATGTAGTCAAGGGAAAAAACTTTATTGTACGTAGCGACTGTTCTGTCCATGGTTGCTTGTTTGAGTCTAAGCTGCGCTATGAGAAGCGCATGTCCAACACCAAACTATGCGCTCACATGACAACAAAGTACACGCTGAAGAATAGTACTAAGGTGACTGTGGAGGTGTCAATCCCAACAAACCAACAGCTTGAAGGGTCGAATCCAGACAGAAGCGCCTGTTTTGGCTAACTTTTGTGGCTAAATAACGCTCCCCCTGCATTGTGAAATGCTTTGTGAGCACAAATGTGGGTTGCTTCGCAGGATATTCCGTGCCCTCTAATGAGCTACCTAGATGGGTAAGACACGTCGTAAACTGCCTCTACTGAACAACCGTTGCTACACGACCCACAGGAAGCCGAGGTATGGCAGGGGAGAACGCCGATTAGAGAAAATGCGAAGCAGACGACGGGGCAGGCAAAAAAAAATCGCGCCAGTCCACCCTCTGAAGGTGGTTGGAAAGCGAAGCTCTGGACGACACCCACAATGATTACCCAGGCGACGCCACTTGATTCCACACACGTGGCTCTACAAAGAGTGAAACCATAGAGAAGTGAAATGCACTTAACCACGCCCTTTATTACTTCAAAGAGATATTCTCTGCTAAGGTTAAATCAATGCACGATTCATGAACGGTGGTTGGTTGTGTTGTAATGTTGAAGCACGTGAGTGGAAAAGTCCTTTTTATATAAAACTAGCGGTAGTACCCGGCGGTGCCCGGGTGGGCCATTATATTAGGTACAGCAATGGGTATTTGTTAGTCACCCGCCGCGGTGGCTCAGTGGCTAAGGCGTTGCGCTGCTGAGCACAAGGTCGCGGGTTCGATTCCCGGCCGCGGCGGCCGCTTTTCTGATGGAGGTGAAAAGCAAAAACGCCCGTGTGTACGAGATTTTGGCGCACGATAAAGATCCCCAGGTGGTCAAAATTAATCCGGAGCCCTCCACTACGGCGCGCCTCATCGCCTGCGTTGCGTCGGCGCGTTAAACCCTACAATCAATCAAATCAATGGGTATTTGTTAGTCGCCATATTAGGCTACTTCATTGGGAAGCGGTACACACTCGGGAGCGCCTGCCTGCTGTCAGTACATAGGCTGCTACTGCAGGCGCGTCGTGGTAATGTGAAACGACTGGTACTCGTGTTTTACTCCAACTCTCGCTAAATAATTTGCACCAAGATGGCGCGTTTGAGCGAATGAGTCAGTGAGTGAAAAAGGTTTTATCGAGCCAGCGAAGTGGGAGTGGTTCCCAATTTCAGAAAGCCATGTGATGGGTGGGCAGCCTTCGCTCTGGAGGAAGTATTGTCGGGACATCCAGATCGCTGTTAGTCACCAGGTTCTCCCACAGCTCAAGGTTTGGAAAAGTGGATAGAAGAAGGAGCTTGGTTTGCTTGCACTCTATATATGATATGAGGAGGAATGCCAAGTTGCAAACACAACTTGAATTCGGCAGCAGATTGCGCTGGGAACACATGATGGAGGCCGGCTGGGTGAGGGCTATTCTTCCTCGTAGGAAGTGCTATCTCAGAAGATATGAACGATGCTCATCGGTACAGTTTTATCATAAGTAACATGGGCTCCCTACGGGAGGCGCGAAATTGCAGGGAGTCCCAGCAGATGCCGAGGGGCAACCTTTGCGCTTTTTGCTGGTACATCTTCTCTTTTACATTTAATATATGACACCTGCTCCTACGGGAGACGCGTAGTTGCCGAAGGTTTCAACAGATGGCGACCGCTAAGCGAATGCGGGAAAACTCAACTGCATTTTACGTCCAAAAGAAGGCAGATTAAAAAACCTCGCTGGCCTTCTTATCCGCATGTTAGGACAAAACCCTGAAAGTGGTTTTTGGGCAAATACATGGGCAGCATTTTCAAGAAAAAAACGAACGGGAGATATCAACTGGCTGGGTGGTTATTTACGAAAGTGTAAAAACACAGTGTTTTCCCGAAATCCCGCTTGCCTCTATTGGGAGGGTCTCATTGAAAAATCTTGTATAACAGTGTTGAGATACGTGAGTTAGTTGCCTATATCAACGAAAATCACTTCGATATCTCAGATGGCGGGCGGTAAAAAAATTAATATGGGAAAAACTATTTTACCGCTTTTCACTCTCTCCATGGTGCAATTTTTAGAATTTTAAGAAATATTGACCTCCAACACCGTAATCAGAATGTGCCCTTGCAATCTGTAGCCGTTTGAAAGAGCAGTTTGGCTAGACGTGTACCGTATTTACCCGATTCTAACGCGCACTTTTTTCCCGAAAAAATAGGCCGAAAAATCGCATGCGCGTTAGAATCGGATACAAAACCGAAACTGCCGAAACAGCGGAAAATGCGTCCCACCCATCGCCATCGCCATCTCAAGAAGGCGCCAAAGCTTTTAGCAACGATTTTTTGGACGCAGCAAGCCTAGGCGCCTAGGATTTTCTATTGGAGTTCACACAAATCGTCAAATAGTTTCACTTGCGCGCTTGATAACAGCAATGGCAGCAGCGGCTCCCATGCGTTCAAAAAAAGCGGTTCGCTGAAGCGTGCACCTCTGGAGAAGCTCTCGGGATGGGCGTGCGAGGCGTGGGCCACGATTCCAGAGACCATGATTGAACGTTCGTTCAGAAATGTGGCATCGCGAACACGCTTGAAGGCACCGAGGCCGAGATGTTATGGTCACCGGAGAGCAACGAGGAGTGAGATGAGTGAGATTACTTCGGGAAATTAATCGCCCGTTTCTCTCGCATTCGTTTGTCTGGGTCACAAAGTCCCGTGCGCGTTACAATCGGAGGTGCAAGTTTTTTCGTTTTTTTTGCCAGGAAAATCGGGTGCGCGTTAGAATCGGGGGCGCGTTAGAATCGGATAATTACGGTACATAACCTGTCAGGCCTTTTTGGCTCATCAGCCGTGTCATTTGTAAAAAACAATTTGACCCTTTTAGCGGCGTCGCAGAGCGAAATCCTTAAAAACGGTTGTGTGCATTTGTATGAGTAACATATTCTAGCAAAAATCAGTTGGATTACTGAATCGGTGAAAGATTTATTTGAGAATCTTTAGGAACACCATTTTAGTTCCGGAATGCGGAATCACCTCGCTGGTGTAGGTTATGGCGAAATCCAAAGACTACTTTTTAGGTATTCTTAAGGGCTACTTATATCAGCAAAAAACGCTTCGATATGTGAATGGGTGACCGAGAAAATCACAAATTCGCGAAACCACAATTTCGCCCTTTTCTTCGGTTAGGAGGGCAATTTCTGAAAAACCCGCCTTAGTGAGCACCTACTCAATGACGCCTATAAACTCGTGAAAATTCAAGTCTCTAGGTCTAGCAGGTTTGGCTGGGCGTTGATGAGTCAGTCAGTCAGTCAGTCGGGCACTTCTTTTTATAGGTATAGATGACACCTGCTCCTACGGGAGACGCGTAGTTGCCGAAGGTGTCAACAGATGGCGACCGCTAAGCGAACGCGGGAAAACTCAACTGAATTTTACGTCCATAAGAATGCAGATTAAAAAATCTCGCTGGCCTTCTTATCCGCATGTTAGGACAAAATCCTGAAAGTGGTTCTTGGGCAAATAAATGGGCAGCATTTTCAAGCAAAAACGAATGGGAGATATCAACTGGCTGGGTGGTTATTTACGAAAGTGTAAAAACACAGTGTTTTCCCGAAATCCCGCTTGCCTCTATTGGGAGGGTGTCATTGAAAAATCTTGTATAACAGTGTTGAGATACGTGAGTTACTTGCCTATATCAACGAAAATCAGTTCTATATCTCAGATGGCGGGCTGTAAAAAAATTAGTATCGGGAAAACTATTTTACCGCTTTTCACTCTCTCCATGGCGGAATTTTTAAAATTTTATGAAATATTAATCTTCAACACCGTAATCAGAATGTGCCCTTGCAATCTGTAGCCGTTTGAAAGAGCAGTTTGGCTAGACGTGTACATAACCTGTGAGGCCTTTTTGGCTCATCAGCCGTGTCATTTGTAAACAACAATTTGACCCTTTTAGCGGCGTCGCAGAGCGAAATCCTTAAAAACGGTTGTGTGAATTTGTATGAGTAACATATTCTAGCAAAAATCAGTTGGATTGCTGAATCGGTGAGATTTATTTGAGAATCTTTAGGAACACCGTTTTAGTTCCGGAATGCGGAATCACCTTGCTGGTGTAGGTTAGGGCGAAATCCAAAAACTACTTTTTAGGTATTCTTAAGGGCTACTTATATCAGCAAAAAACGCTTCGATATGTGAATGGGTGACCGAGAAAATCACGAATTCGCGAAACCACAATTTCGCCCTTTTCTTCGGTTAGGAGGGCAATTTCTGAAAAACCCGCCTTAGTGAGCACCTACTCAATGACGCCTATAAACTCGTGAAAATTCAAGTCTCTAGGTCTAGCAGGTTTGGCTGGGCGTTGATGAGTCAGTCAGTCAGTCAGTCGGGCACTTCTTTTTATAGGTATAGATGACACCTGCTCCTACGTGAGACGCGTAGTTGCCGAAGGTGTCAACAGATGGCGACCGCTAAGCGAACGCGGGAAAACTCAACTGAATTTTACGTCCATAAGAATGCAGATTAAAAAATCTCGCTGGCCTTCTTATCCGCATGTTAGGACAAAATCCTGAAAGTGGTTCTTGGGCAAATAAATGGGCAGCATTTTCAAGCAAAAACGAATGGGAGATATCAACTGGCTGGGTGGTTATTTACGAAAGTGTAAAAACACAGTGTTTTCCCGAAATCCCGCTTGCCTCTATTGGGAGGGTGTCATTGAAAAATCTTGTATAACAGTGTTGAGATACGTGAGTTACTTGCCTATATCAACGAAAATCAGTTCTATATCTCAGATGGCGGGCTGTAAAAAAATTAGTATCGGGAAAACTATTTTACCGCTTTTCACTCTCTCCATGGCGGAATTTTTAAAATTTTATGAAATATTAACCTCCAACACCGTAATCAGAATGTGCCCTTGCAATCTGTAGCCGTTTGAAAGAGCAGTTTGGCTAGACGTGTACATAACCTGTGAGGCCTTTTTGGCTCATCAGCCGTGTCATTTGTAAACAACAATTTGACCCTTTTAGCGGCGTCGCAGAGCGAAATCCTTAAAAACGGTTGTGTGAATTTGTATGAGTAACATATTCTAGCAAAAATCAGTTGGATTGCTGAATCGGTGAGATTTATTTGAGAATCTTTAGGAACACCGTTTTAGTTCCGGAATGCGGAATCACCTTGCTGGTGTAGGTTAGGGCGAAATCCAAAAACTACTTTTTAGGTATTCTTAAGGGCTACTTATATCAGCAAAAAACGCTTCGATATGTGAATTGGTGACTGAGAAAATCACGAATTCGCGAAACCACAATTTCGCCCTTTTCTTCGGTTAGGAGGGCAATTTCTGAAAAACCCGCCTTAGTGAGCACCTACTCAATGACGCCTATAAACTCGTAAAATTTCAAGTCTCTAGGTCTAACAGTTTTGGCTGGGCGTTGATGAGTCAGTCAGTCAGTCAGTCGGGCACTTCTTTTTATAGGTAGAGATTAAAGGAAGCTCAAAGGCTCAACCCGGTGTAGATGATCTCACTCCTCCCCCGTCTCTGCCACCGCGTACGGAGGCGACGAGATCGGCGTGAGAGATGGAGAAGTGAGATGCCATGCGTTGAAGTGAGCTCCCTTTAATTTTTATACCTCCTAGCGCATGTCCAAAGCGCGCCCACCGCCGCTACACGGGCCGTGGGCGGTGCGCACAACGGCGCGAGAGGTCGTGTGACGCTATCACGTGGCATTCAACGAGAGCGCAGGTGGTAACACGCAGGTGTGCTGGGTGAGTGCGCCATCCTTCTCCCCCACCTCTGCGTGGGCTTGGAGCTCAATCGGTAACACAACGGGCTCTCGCTCAGTTTCTCTATTCGTTCCTGGTTCGATGCCTGGCGGTGCCCGTAACTTTTTTATTTGTTTACGGGAGTTTTCTGTTGACACCAACGGTCGCTACAAAACCCTTGGGGGGTAGGTGTAAAAAGCTTTTCGTTAAAAAACCAAAACCAGAGGTCAAATGGTTATGCATGCTTTAGGCGTAGCCAGGGACGCTGTTTTGTTGCTGAATCGCTAATATGCGCGCCGTGCGTTTTCCGCGTGCATGCGTCACAGGTCCGACTGTCGCTTGACTGCATAAGTAGTACAGCGGGTTGGTAATGTGAATACATATCTGGTTATTTATTTATTTACCTGATATAATAACGTATTGCAGGCCACAGGCCCCAACACGAGGGTCACAAAGAGCAAACATCTTCGAAGATACAGAACGAACGTAATACTACATGCGGCACAAATGAAAAACCACAAAAGAAAAAAAACACTGGCTGTCAGTCACAACTAAACATTGGCTTCTAATAAATCAAGCGATTTCAAATTGTTCTGGTGTACTGTTGGATTATTTTTTAGTCCGTGCATAAATAAAATTTAAACAGATTGTAAGAAGCGAACATTGGTGTGAAATACAGGGAATGGGAATGACGAGTACGGCGAGTAGCAAGGGGTTTCAAGAAAAGACTCAAATCTAAGGCGAGTTACCGGCAAAATAACAATTCCAGAAATTTCAGGGGGAGACACCTTCTCGTGGACTCCAGTGTTTGTATCCCGGTATTTCTTGCATAAGCTCTCAAGCAGAATCCAAGTTAGCCACGAGTATACGTTAGCGCTGTCTTCATCAGCAGAGATTAGGTGGTCAAGTACAATAATTTTAGTCAGCAGCTAGTTATTCACTGCCCGTGGATGAAAGCCATCGAACATGACTTTTGTTTGTTGCGATCAGGCCACCGAGAAACGGGTAAACAGCAGTAACGTATTGTAGACCAACAAAGCTTACAGGCGAGAAATTGACTCTACGAGCGACCAGAACGCTGCGCCATATGTTCAGGTACTCTGAAACAGCCTGTTCACTTCTCAAGTCGGAGCAGTTACGGACGAATCAGGTCCGCTGTTTTCTGAGTGGAAACTGAAGCTTCAGATGAGCTCAAGTTGCCAGGGCCTAGTGATGAAATTGGGCTCCAAAGGTCAAGCGGCACCGTTGTGAACTTTTGAAGACAGCGGCTTTGCTCAACAGGAAAATAATACAATACGTCGGACGTTTCGCCGCGCATGCGGGTGCCACCGTCAGTAACAACAGTGGCCAGTTTCGTTAATGATGTCCGAAAAACCAAGAGCAGCGCACCGTAAACGCCCTGAACGCTTGATGTTTACAGTGCGTTCGGATATATAGGTCGTCGGTCTTTCTTACATGCCAATTTTGACACTGGGGGTGCCACCCGAATAGGTGGCGAAGTATCTTATGTATTGTTTCATTCTTGTTGCGTAAAGCCGGTGTTTTAAAAAGCTCACAATGATTCTAACCCCTTTCATCGCCCGTAGCAAGGCTACGCCGCTGCGCTAGTGGGCATATTACGCGATCAAAAGCTGTGCTAAATGTTGCTAGATTTATTCGCCGATCACAAATTACGGTTTCTACGCGATGGCGTTGTCTGTATACTTATGTATAGTTTTAGATGCTGCGTTTCCTGAGGCCGTCACAGGGCCTTTGACATGACCGCAGGCAGCGGTTAATTTGAAATCCACCCCTGTATGGGCGCATTCCTTAGTAATTCCACCATTTTTTCCCGTCAGAAAATAATGCAGTGGGCTATTGACTGCCTATTCTTTCAGATATAGCAAAGCTGTAGGCTGTCCTCATGGTTCCTTTAAGCCTTAAGTTTGAATAGTTTGATAAAAGACGAGAGGTTATTCTTCTGGCCCCCTCTACTACACATCATTAAATGCCAAAGAATTCTAGTGGCAGTGAGGCAAGAAACGCCGGTATTGCGACCAGAAAATGGCCCCAAAATTTCATTTGCTGTAAACTAAATGTCCCGGGCGATCTCCACTAACGGGAAACCTGGGGAAAGGCGAAGCATGCAGTGTATAAGTGTATTCAAAGATTGTAAGTCTGCCTCTTGCCACACGGCGCGCGCTGATTGGGTGCCGGAGAAGCGCCGGTGGGAGGAGCAATCGCGCACTTTGCGCCCTCTGTTGAGTTGAACTGTACTTAAGCAATTAAATGAGATACAGACTGGCCTAAGTTGTGTTCGTGTAACACGCGGCGGCATGCTAATAAGCACGCTTTAGTGGAGAAAACCTGGCGTATGAAACCGATTTCGAGACGGAATTTCATAGATTTTTGATAATAATGCAATTAAATCCTGACTATTTATTCATTATAAATTAGTTTAAATCATGTTAGTTTATTTTGAACAAGTTTTATAGATAATGCATTTGTTTTTTGACCATCATGTGACAACTTGATATGCTGTAACGGCATGAGACAATGACGAAAGGAGACGCCGACTGCCTGGCATCCCTGAGGTGCTCCGCCAATGCATGTAAAAAACTGTGGTAGGAAAGGGAACGCAATCTACGAAGTCTTCTTTCTTCATTACTACTCTGCGCCTGCGCAACAAGAAACACGGATTTCGGGGTATACTTAATGTTCTCGTGTTCTTGTAACCTGAAATCAATACGGCACTCATGCATGGCCTGATTGATTCCACCGCTACGTCGTGTGCGTGTCGTGCCGGTTCCCTGATACAGATTCTTTTCTTCCCAGTGCGGACTTTGGAATGCTGTTCGCGCTGTTCACGTATCCCTTCAAGGAAACTGGCCCGTGACGATGACACTTGCCAGAAGTTGGCTGCGACGTCAGCGTCACACGCTACCCACGTGCCTACTTAGGGAAACTGGTCAGTGAAAATCGCAGCTGCTTTTTTGTCGCGTAAGCTAGACTGGCCGAGGTTCAGCAGTTTCGCGTGGACCTTGAAGGGCCGTGCTGCGCAAGCGCGAGGAGCATTGGATTGGACTAGACTGGACTGAATTGTATTGGATTGGATTGGATTGGATGTGGAACGAATTGGATTGGATTGGATTGGATTAAATTGGATTGAGTTGCATTAGAAATCCAATGCAACTGTAGTACGGGTGTGTAGAGAATTGGGTCTGCACATTCGGCGGTCTGCGCATTACAGAGGAGTGATGTCATAGCCGCGGCAGACGCACTGGCGCCGGCGCGTGCCCAGCTGTGCGCCTCCGTTGCGCAGTAGCGAAATCTGACGCTGCTCCGGAGCCGCTTGATAGCCGTTTCGCGTGGCTCCTGGAGAGCCGTGCTGCGCATGCACGAGGAGCAGGGACTGGACTGCACTGGATTGTATTGCAAATCGTTTTCGCAGCAGGAAGCATTATAATCAGCTAATCCTAGACAACCAGGAAACCTAAGAATAACCAGCTGAACCTGAGTCACGCTATACGTAAAGCCTTGCATAGCCGAGCTAAGCCACTGCTAGTTCTTTTTATCCGTTATTATTTCCAACGGTGTTAAAATACGTTCACGTTAGTATGCAGACAAGGGTCCCATATTCAAGAGGCTGCAACAGGACCCTTGTATACTAATTGCAAAATAAAGAAAGCTGAGAAAGCAGCGAAACCCAAACAAACAAGAACAAAAAACAAGTAACTAAAATAATAAACGCAGCTTACGCAGCGCTCAAGTACAATAATTAAAAGCAAAGAACTCGATTTAACAAATTGTAGAGGTAAAATAGGTGTTGCACATTATTAGCACAATACTAATTCAACAAGGTAAAAAAGGTTGGCAGCAAAAACAATAAATAAACTGAACATTTGCACTATACATACAATCTTGCTCGAAACACAGGAAACTTCGGTAATGATATAAACAGTGACACCAATACAGATTATAAAAATAACTCGTTCACCTATTCAACAAAAAAATTAGCTTGTGTTTAAAGTAAAAGAATGATGATGAAGAGTTAAGTTCTGTCGAAAGAGTATTCCAGAATGAGATAGCGGAAAAGCGGATGTCATTTGACCGTAGTAAGTACGAACTATGGGTAATAAGTAATTTTTATTGGCTGCAAATTGTTAGAGGCACACAGGCGAGTTACGTAATTTTCATGGCGAATGTTCTCGTGTTTGGAATGTGTAAGCTGATTTAAGCACCTTAATCAATTAGGTTTTTTTTTTTTGCAGGAACAGGATGTGGGCCAGAGCTGAGGCTCCCACATATTTTCTGGGTGCGTAAGACCGGCCGAGAACGCGGAAGAGATGCGCGACCTTCCAGGTGCGCGGACCCGAATGTTTTGCGCGGGGCTCTGCAACCGTGCCCAGTGCCGGAGTCGAAAACGGAAAACGCCCATGTGGTCGAGATTTCGGAGCGCGTTAAAGATCTTCAAGTGATCAAAATTAATCTGGAGCCCTCCAGTACGCCGCGCCTTATAACCCAGCTGTAATTTGCCCGTAAAACACCCCAAAAATTGGGATTTCTGAAGAGGCAGTAATCAGCGGAAGGGAAATTGAGCTCGCTGGTCCAAAGAGAAGTGTGATTTAAGTCTGCCAAACGTGTGGGCGGCGCATCTTGTCTTGTTTCAATAGCACCACTGTTTGGGCTCGCTATTTTTGTTTTCTGACCACGCTCTCAAGGACTTGCTAAAGACAAGTCAACGTTACCTGACTCGACGTAATGGCTTCGGTGCTTCACTATACAGGCATAACTGCGCATATGCGCGAGACTTACGAAATGTAGAGGTAGGTGCAGATACGATCCTCCAAACGGGCCTCGTAATGACCCCGCGTGGTAGATAGATGACAGGTTGTGTTGAACGCTCTGATTCAAAACAAGTGCCCAGAGTGCAGTCCCGCGACTAATTGATTGCGCAGGCAGAGCCACAATAGCGGCTGGATCGTGGCAGCGGTTCCCTTCTACGAAGCACCCAAGTGACGCGTCGCTGCACGGCAAACCCGCCCTGGCAAAGGGGTCCTTACAGCGGCCGGCCGCGTATGGTGCATTCTCCCCACTGTGCCGTCCATCACCGTTGTTTCGATTCCGGCTAGCCCTGCCAACTTTCTCCTCCCGAAATCGCCGTCCAGGGCACCGGGGTGCCGAACCGATGTATAGGACTGGTCCTGTAGGAACACAATGGTGAACTCTCTTTCGCAAGCCTATCGGGGCTGTGGGGCACCGCTGGACGCAGTCCTGCTGTGATACAGCACGACGGGACGAGTGCTGCCCGAAAGAACAAACAAAAGACGAACCGGCGCCCACTGTATACCGGCGCCCACTGTAAGGAGAAAGATAAACTGTAACCATGCGACAGAAGTTCGCGTTCAACGCCAGTGCCTAAGGTTGTACCGGATACGTAAACTCTTGCGAGTTTTGAGGCCTGCGAAACGTCTGCGATCTGAGTGTGTGGGGCAGCCCCATGGCTCAACGAAAGCGAATAAAAGAATCGGCTACACCCTGGGCGACCTTGTACCTCAGGGGACGGGTCTTCCTGGAACTTTTTTTTTATTTTATTTCAAAAAAACCCTAAAGGCCCTCTGGGGAGGGTATTACATAGGGTAGGGGGTTACAAAGGTGTCACATAAACTAGAACAAGGACAAAATAAACACAAGAACTAAAAAATGGTAGAAATAATTAACATTGCTAGAGTGAAAACAAATACAAAAATTAGGTAGAATAATAACAGCTATTGGTACAGTAACTAGAACAAACTACACCGATTATAACCACATGGTATATTACAACATGTCATCTGACAACGCAAGAACTGAATGAAATGAGGCAGTGAAATGATACATATTATACATTGATATTTTTGCTCAAAGCATTAGTAAATTTCGTGGTATTAGGTTCAGTAACAATGTTTGATGGTAGATTATTCCAGTCTATTGTGGTACGAGGAGCAAATGATTCGGCAAAAGCAACGGTATGACATGTGATGCGTTTGATTTTGCATGAATGATCTCAACGCGGAAAAATGCGGCGGGTTCACACATAAATTCGTTATGAAGGCATGCATGGTAGTACAGTTTATGAAATAAAGTTAAGCGAGATATGTTGCGACGATGCGATAAGGTTTCAAGTTCAGCACGATTTTTTAATTCGGTTACGCTGGTATAGGGTGAGTAATCAGAAAAGATGAAGCGGACAGCACGGTTTTGTAAAACTTCTAAGTCATTTATTAGATATGCCTGATGAGGGTCCCAAATGGCTGCCGCGTACTCTAGTTTAGGGAGTATTAGTGTAATATATGCTAACTTTCGTAAACGCGCGGGTGCATGTCTGAGGTTACGTTTAAGGAAACCAAGCGAACGGTTAGCACACGCGAGGATATGGTTAATGTGATTATTCCATGTCAAGTTACTGGTTAGATGTACACCAAGGTATTTATAGGTGGAAGTTCTGTCCACGAGGCTGTTGTTTAATATGTAGGATGCTGAATTTTGGGAGGCGTGATTAGTAAAGGACACTAGTTTTGTTTTAGCAAGGTTTAGAGGCATTAGCCAGGTTGAGCACCATGTGTTTATAGCATTAAGGTCAGATTGTAGAATATCGTGGTCATGGTTAGATTCAATTTTACGGTATAATACGCAGTCATCCGCAAATAACCTTATGTTAGATTTAACGCAGTCTGGTAGATCATTAATATAAACTAGAAAAAGCAAGGGCCCGAGTACACTTCCCTGAGGAACACCAGATGTTACGGGGACTAGAGAGGAGTTGTGATTGTTAACTGATGTAAATTGCATCCTGTTAGAAAGAAAGTCTTTTATCCATGTTATAACTGCAGAGTCGATGTTCAGTAGCGTAAGCTTGTGAATAAGTCGATGGTGAGGAACACGATCAAATGCTTTTGAAAAGTCTAGGAAAATTGCGTTGACTTTAATTCCAGCGTCTACGGATGAATGTATTTCGTGAATGAAGCCAGCTAGTTGGGTGTCACATGAATAGCCTTTACGGAAACCGTGCTGATGCCGAAAAATAAGGTTATGTTTTTCGAGGTAGTTAATGATCTGGGAGTGAATAATATGCTCTATGAGTTTGCATGTGGTACTGGTTACTAAAATAGGGCGATAGTTCAGGGGTGAGGTACGATCACCAGATTTGAAAAACGGAACAACCTTCGCCACCTTCCAGTCATGGGGTATAACGCCGGTGGTTAGAGACTGTTGGAATAGAGCGGATAATATTGGGAATATGCTTTGTGCTATATTTTTTAGAATAGTTTTATTTAAACCAGTGTTGTCAGCCGAAGAAGAAGTCTTGAGATTAGTCAGAATTGGGCGCTAAGTTCGTGCCTCTCGCTGAAATTTTGGGAAATGAGGCTGAGGAACGTGATGGCAACACTCCGTACCGCCTCCGCTTTGCCTTCCAGTTTTAGGGGCCGCCCACGATGTTTATTGACGTCTGTCGTTCCACTATAAATACTGTAGCGACAAGACAATGCACGGTTGGATTACAACTATAGTTTATTGGGGTGAACTTGTTTCGCCAAAGCAAACAGCGACCGCTTCGAACGTCTCCCCACGAGCGTCTGCATCAACCTAGCCTCGCCGCTCGAGCGCGCATTTCACGCGGCTTCGTGGAAAGACGCCACAAGAGCGTGCTCCCGAAGCCGAGTGAGGCGCCTTGTGGGAAAGCTTTCTTCGCGCGGCATTGCCCCCCCCCCCCCCGCCCTCCTCATTAGTAGCATCGTCCCGATGCTGTGACACAAATAAAATGCGACAATAAAGCGATAAACGAACGAATTGAATAACAAATGAAAAAAATAGAAGCAATGTAAGGAATAAAACTCAAAGGGGAGAAAAAGATAAAGCTCGGCTAATAAAATAGCACACCACTGTTCTGTGCAATAACTACCAAGCATAGTACATTTTCATGGGCACCACATGCACGACTTCTTTGCCGGGTGATCGTCGGCCTGCTTTGGAACGGGAACCACGAGGTGCAAGTTCATAGGTAACGTCATTGATTTGGCGGATCACTTTATAAGGGCCAAATTACCGCCGGAAGAGTTTTTCTGAGAGTCAACGGCGGTGGATTGGCGTCTACACCCACACGACGTCTCCTGGCATGTACGTTGTAGCTCGGTGGTGGAGGTTATAGTTTCGCGCGACGGCTTCCTGCTGGCGCAGAATGCGATGCCTGGCCAGCTGTCATGCCTCCTCAACCCGCTGAATGAACTGTTCAGCTCCGCTGTCATCTGAGTCACCATCATAAAGGGGAATTATGGCGTCGAGTGTCGTTGCTTGACGTCTATAGGCCAACTGGCGAGGTGTGGTCCGAGTCGACTTTTGTACAGCCGTATTGTAGGCGAATGTTTTAAACGGCAGAATGTCGGCCTATGATTTGCGCTGCCCGTCGACGTACATGGATAACATATCAGCCAATGTTCTGTTCAGACGTTCCGTGAGTCCGTTGGTTTGTGGGTGATATGAGTTGACCTTCCGATGGTTGCTTCCTGTCAGCGTCAGGACGTCTTGCATCAAATCGGCGGTGAAGGCTGTTCTGGTGTCTGTAAAAATAACTTCGGGAACACCGTGCCATAAAACATAATCGTGCACGAAAGCTTTGTCACTTCTGCTGCTGTTCCTCGAGGAAGAGCTTCGGTCTCGGCGTGCCGTGTGAAATAGTCTGTCGCTACTACTATCCACTTGTTTCCTGCGAAAGACATTCGGAAGGGCCCGAGCAGGTCCATTCCAACCTGGTAGAACGGGGGGTTCCCGTTTGAACCCATTCCCATTTCAACCTTCCCGCTCGTTCCGTCCCGTTTCAACCCGACGCAAAACGACCTTCCCGTTTCGCCCTTTCCCACTTGGCCCGTTCCCGTTTGAACCCATTCCCATTTCAACCTTCCCATTTGTTCCTTCCCATTTCAACCCGGGGCGAAAGAACCTTCCCGTTTCGTATTTTCCTACTTAGCCCGTTCCCGGAATAACGTACCCAGTTTATGAAACGTTATAAAAACATTTTCATATTGTTTTTCGTTTATTTCCGTTTGTTCACAGCCGCTGCGATAGCATGCTGAGTACATCCAGAGTCATTCACTGCTTTTCAAACCTGGGCTTCACTTTTTGAATCTAGAGACGATGATATTTGGTTACATTTCATCATACCACTTACCAATCTTTTGAATTAACAAAGCCTAACAAACAAATTAACAATTAAAAAAATTAATAAACAAATCTTTTAAATTAACAAACCAAAAAAAGACAAAATCAAAAAGCCCAGAAAAGCGCCGCGGAAGCACAAATAAAAAATCGCAAAAACACCCTCACTTTGAAAGAAATCGTATTTGGCGGACTAACATATTTAATCGTTATAATAGCGCAAGTGTACATCAATGTCGAAAAGAAACAGATGAAAACTATAAAAGATAAAAAAGATGTATAAAAATAAAGTACCCTATCTGGATACATATGCCACATCTGGCTATAAAAAATCGCAGTCATGAGAAGCGGCGAACATTATAAACTTATCTTTGCGTTTTATTGATTCTGTTTATTCCCGTCACTCTAGCTTACTCAATTTGCATAATAGGGCAAACCTTCAAAAACGTAAGCAGCGCACGGTCGTCTCTAGCCCACATTTTCTTTACTACAGAAACTTAAAATTGTCGCGGGAATACTACCTCCAAGGGCCTTTCAGACGTTCAGCGAGAAGACATCATAGTAAGAATATTAGGGAGCCAATATGCTGAATTACTATTCGAAAGCTCTCTTTGTTTCCTCGTGCAATTTCTTACTGGAATAAGTTAACTGAACGAACAGTGAACTCGGTATCGTTAGAAGAATTTTTCCCACGTATTGTAAATATGTGTTCTGGTTGAATTGTCGTATTTTAAAATTGGAATACATTACGAATGCATACCCTTGTTTGGACCCCTTTGCGTCTATTACATATTTATGTCTTTTACTTATTTCTGTGGGGCGTTTTTAAACTACGCCAATCACTACTGATGTGTTATTTTATGTTCACTCCTGCATGAGCCCGACCAGGCCGTAAAGTATCGGTAAATAAATAAAAATATCTGCCCATTAATCACGTAGGAAAGGCATTAGTAGCCAATTCTCAGATTTCTGCACATGTTTTTTGCCTTTTTTAAAGTCTCTCCTACGGACATCTTTGATATATAGATCTCTCGAACCCGAACACAAAGCTGCGCTCCAAACAATGAGCATAAGAGCGGCTGATAAATAAATTTTAGCCGCACGTACGAACACCAACTGCAGAAAAATCCAATGCGTGCATTACTCAATATATTGGGTATCTTTATAGTACACTTTCGCCGCTAGAAATTTTGTGTCAAGAGGGCAGTATCGGCCTAAGGCATTCGGAAACTTTTATCGGCCGGAAATATTGGTCCATTCCGGAAAATTTCGTGCATACAAGTTTTTAGTGCATGACCCGTTGCTTATAAGCACATTTTCGGGAACAGTTTCGAAGACGGTAACACATATTTTCAGAAATTCAAATGGGTTGGAACGATGCGGGTTCAAATGAGAATGGCGCTTTGGGAGCGGGTTGAGACGGGAAGGGCGTTTTGGGAACGGGTTGAAACAGGAAGCACCCAAACGGGAAGGTCATTTAGGGAACGGGCGCACACAGGACGGGTCAAGCGGGAAGGGCGTTACGGGAATGGGTTCAAACGGGAAGGGGTCAAACGGGAATGGGTTCTTTCGGGCTACACCTGGTAGAACGGCGTCTTTGGTGGTTCAAGTGGATGAAGTAGTCCGGCGGGCTTCAGTGGCGGTGTTTTTCTCCGCTGGCAATCGCGACAGGTCTTCAGGTAGTGTTGTACTGTCTTGAGAAGCCTTGGCCAGTAGTAATTTTAGTGAATTCTCGCGTACGTCCGGCTAACACCTAAGTGACCCGCTGTTGGCTCATCGTGGCAGGCGTGTTTGATATCTTCGCAAATCACTCAGTGTACAACAAGACAGAAGGCCTCTTTGCTGCTGTCATGATTGTTTTTGTGTAGCACATTTTTATGGAGGCAGTAGGATGACAGCCCTCGAACAAAGGCACCTGGCATGTCAGTGCGTTTTGCTTGAAAGTATTTGAGGAGTGGGCCTAATTCCGGGTCCTCGCATTGTAAGTCAGCCATTTGGGATGTGTCTATTGTCCCAAAAATGTGTGCTCTTCTTCGTGGTCTGAAGACTGTAGATATCGGTGCTCGCGACAAGCAGTCAGCGTCGCTGTGTTTGCTTCCGGATTTATATACAACAGTTATGTTGTATTCCTGAAGCCGAAGGCTCCACCGAGCCAACCTACCCGATGGGTCTTTGAGGTTGGCGAGCCAGCACAGGGAGCGATGATTGCTGACTGCTTTCAAAGGCCTACCATAAAGGTAGGGCCCGGATTTTGTGATCGCCCAGACGACGGCCAAGCATTCCTTCTCTGTGGTGGAATAGTTGGCTTCGGATTTTGAAAGGGTGTGGCTCGCATAGGCTATGACACGTTCGGCAGCCTTCTGCCACGGAACAAGTACAAGTACCTAGGCCAACATTGCTGACATCAGTGTGAATATCTCTGTCAAGGGTGCCGTCGAAATGTGCGAACACTGGAGCTGCCCCTGCCGTCTGTGTCTGCGCAGTTCCTCAAAGGAGCGCTCTTCCTCACTTGCCCATGCAAATGGCACGTCTTCCTTTGTAAGCCGTGTAAGACGTTCAGCGATGCTTGAGAAACCTTCCACAAAGCGTCTGTAGTATGCGCACAGGCCTAGAAAGCATCGTGCAGCATTCTTATCGGTAGGCCTGAGAAACGAGTACACCGCGGTCGTTTTGTCATGGTCTGGACGGATACCTTGTTCGCTGACTATGTCGCCTAGGAATTTAAGCTCTTCAAAACCAAGATGGCATTTCTCGCGCCTTGTAGTGAGATCTGCAGATCTAATTGCTTGTAATACACTTCTGAATCGTGTGAGATGTTCTTTAATCGTAGTCGACAACACCACCACGTCATCTAGGTAACCTAGGCCCGTTTGCCACTTCAATCCGGCGAGGACAGTGTCCATCATCCGCTGGAACGTTGCAGGAGCAGAACACAAGCCGAAGGGGAGAGTTTTGAATTTACACCAGCCATCAGGTGTCACAAAAACCGTTTTCTACCTGTCCCCCTCGTCGACTTCTATCGGCCAATACCCTGATTTGAGGGCCAGTGATGAGAATTTTGCATTCCGCAAACATTCTAGTGTGTTATCAAAACGCGCTAAAGGATAAACGTCTTGTTTCGTCGCACTATTCAGTTTCCTCTAGTCGACACAGAAACACAATGGGTTGTCCTTCTTTCTCACCAGGACTACAGGTGAACCCAATGGCTTTTCGGTGACTAAATGACGTCATCTCTCTCACTCGTAGACTAAGTTCTTCCTTTCTTTTGGTGATACTCTGTATGGATGCTGGTGGGTTGGTCCCGAAACCTCGTCCGTAATGATGCGCTGTTTCGTCACGTATGTGTGGCGCACACGGGATGATGATACAAAACAGTGAGAAAACTTTTTTAGCAGTTTCTGTAGCGACTCATTATGTGCGGAGTTCAAGTTGGGGTTGAGTTCTAGTGGTGAAAGCAGTGTTCCTCCGACCAGGTGCTCTGACACTGTTTCTTCCGACATATAAATGTTCGTTGCGTCAGGAAGATCCTCCATGAAAGCTATAGCCATGCCTTTTGCGACATGCTGGCACTCTGTGCCGAACTTTGTCAGCAGCACCGTTGTACATTCGTTTTGTAGCTTAACGAGCCCCCTTGCAATGCAAATGGCTCTGACAAGCAAGAGACCGGCATTTCCTTCTGTAATTCCTTCGTAGTCTTCAAGACGTCGTTCTTGACAGGAATAAGCATACTGGTTTCAGGGGGCAGCGTGATGCTATCGTCGATGACCCGCAAGGCAGTGTCCTCTCGGTTTTCAATATCCTTAGCTACCGCTCTCTTCGTCTAGAAGCTTACACTAGGTTACTGTAGATCGATGACGGCACCATTCTTTTGTAGAAAGTCCATGCCGAGGATTAGGTCTCTCGAACGTGCGGGAAGCACGATAAAATGTCCCACGTATGTGAAGCCCCTAATTTAACGCGTGCTGGGCACCTTCCGGACGGAGTAATCAAGTGGCCGCCAGCGGTGCGAACCGGTGGTCCTGTACACTGCGTTAGTACCTTTTTCAGGGTATTAGCCAATGATTACCTCATCACAGAACGATCTGCTCCGGTGTCCTCCAATGCAACTATTTCTTGCTCGTTGTCAATCTGCACAGGTTTATCGGAACAAACTCCGCGTCGTCGATTGGTCGTCGTGGTTTCATAGGAGGGTCTTGAGCGCTTCGACGGTCAGCGGCCGCACCTCCTGGAGTCACTGCTCTCAGTTTTTCCGGCCAGAAGGGCTCGGAGAACGGTGCCACGAAGATTGTGACGGGTTTGGACTCGAAGAGCGGCGTCGCATCGGTGACAGTGATTGGTTATCGTGTCTTCGCTGCGGAAACCTATTTCGACGTTCCGCCATCTAACTTTCGATTTCGGCAGGACACTCACGTACCTTGAAGGTGGGGCATCTGGAGGAAATCCGCGAAGAGCAAAAAGTCGGTAGGGACAAGCCCTGTAAATGTAGCTTGTCTCCCCACAATGGAAACATAGGGGTCGGCATGCGCCACTCGTCGCTCTTGCGAGGCCGCCTCGCCACATCAGCAGGCGGCATGGCGCGGAACCTGAGGCTTAATGTCGCTTGCGGTGTAGCCGCGGCAATAGTTGGGGCGACGTAGAGCTCCGACTGCCTCAGGGCAGCCGCATATGAGAAAACCTGGGTCTGTTGTTGCGGAACCCCGTACGCCTCCCGCGGCACATCATACTGCCCCTGTGGTGCTTCATACTTCTCGGGCGCTCTATCAGCTTGCCTGACTTCGCGTCGTACAGCCTCCGCGAGGGGCGTAGAGGTTTGAAGCTGCTGGACTCCGGGTAGCTTTTGGAGTTCCCCTCGGGCGACCGACCTGACCAGCTCCCGGAGGCCGCAGTTTCCTTGCTCCACTGAAGGGACGTCACCCCAACATAAAAGTTGTGTCCCGGCTGTACCGCCTCGCTCTTCAGAGTAGTGCTCTTTCAGTTGCTGTGGCCTCGGACTGAAATGCGCTGATGGTCAGTGGCGGATTGCCCACCAGCCCAGCAAATATGTCCTGCTTTACACCTCGGATAAGGTGTCTCAACTTCTTTTCCTCGGACATAGCCGGGTCTGCGCGCCGGAAGAGGCGAGCCTAGTCTTCTACATACAAGACCACGTTTTCATTTGCCCTTGGTTTCTGGCTTGAAGCGCCGACTCAGCTCGTTGCCGTCGATCCATGCAAGCGTACCTAACCAAAAACTGTCGGCGAAGCTCGTTCCACAGCGCCAACGTGGCCTCGTGGTTTTCAAACCACGTTCGAGCTGGCTCTCCTAAGGCAAAGTTCACGTTGTGCAGCTTGCGTTCCTCGTTCCATCCATTAAAGTTCGCAACTTGTTCGAATTGGTCGAGCCAATCTTCCGCGTCCTCGAAGGATTCCCCATGTAAAGCTTTTGGTGTGCGGGGTTGGTGTACCACGAAGTAGGAAGGTGCCGTACCGGTATCGGAGGTCACAATGCTGGTGCCCCGCGTGGCCATCCCTTTAGGTCTGCTGGTCATGGGCTGGAATTCCACTTGGGAAAACTCGCAGTCACCGGCTGGTTCGCTCGTGCGCGGGCGTCAACTCCGTGATTGAGTGCCCTCCAGGCCTTACACAGGGGGTGGATGTAGAGCTCGGTTGACTCAACCCCGCACCTCACCCGTTTTGTGGCGACAATTAGATGCACGGTTGGATTAGAACTAGTTTATTGGGGCCGCTTCGACCGCTTCGAACGTCTCCACACGAGCGTCTGCCTCCAACCTGGCCTCGCCGCACGAGCGGGCATTTCCCGCGGCTTCGTGGAAAGGCGCCACGAAAGGGTGCTGCCAATGCCGAGTGAGGCGCCTTGTGGGAAAGCTTTCTTCGCGGCAATGTTTTACCTAAATATCCCCCCTCCCCTCATAAATAAAAATCAACCCTGTCGAGTGGTTGAATTCAGGCCCGTGACATATGAAGTCCTTGAAAGTGGATGAAGGGAAGAAGACATCAAATTATGCGTATAACGGCACTGCCGGCCACATTTGATTCACGTTGACAAAATTCCCACTAAGCGGCTACGTTGCTTAGATTAACCCGCATAGCGTGCGTTTCGCCTCTTCTGTAGGGTTGTTCCTGTATTCGCGTTAGAATAAGCCATCTGGCTGGTCCAGTCGTAATATGAGGAATAGAGAGCGGTATCAGCCCCTTCAGCTCCCACATTATTTATTTATTTATTTATTTATTTATTTATTTATTTATTTATTTATTTATTTATTTATTTATTTATTTATTTATTTATTTATTTATTTATTTATTTATTTATTTATTTATTTATTTATTTATTTATTTATTTATTTATTTATTTATTTATTTATTTATTTATTTATTTATTTATTTATTTATTTCAAGGCACTGCGATTTCGATGCAACATCTTAGCAGGGTGGGTATATCTTTGTAAAGAGTCCGTAACATGCCACATAAGAATGGAGGTACATAGTCGGCGGCAGGAAAAACACACAAGAATAAAAGCAACCGCGACTGAATGAGGACAATGAACTCTGTGAAATAACATCATTCACCAGGTCAATACATTGGACACTCGATGTCGAATGTTGACATTGGCATTACATCCAGACATCGACATTATATTCCACATTACATCCAGGTGGGCTGTCAAGAGGATAGAAGATTAGCATCCTCCAGTTTGAAACTACGCACCTTTATGCCTCAGGCCATTGCTAAGCATTACACCGAATTTATTAGTGTGTCAGTTACGCGTCAAAATTCAGGGCAGCGAGTGTTCCTGGACCGAAACGACTTCGTGGATTCGCTGCCCGTTCGCATAAAGCGCGGGAGGTCACCGTGGTCGCTGCAAGAAAACCAGGCTCGCTAGTTGCACCTTTAGTTTACAGCGGTAACTGCCCAGAATCACCGTAAAATTTGCAAGTAAAGGGAGCAAGCAGTCCAGCACACGCGCATAAAGAAAAGGAAATAATGAAAAAAAATTATCAATGCCTCACCAACCATTCCGTCTTATTGTGAAAATCGTGAAGTCATTCGATTAACCAAGGGAAATTTTATAAACGAGCTCGAAAAACAACTTTTAAGAACGATGATAAATAAATACCCAGCTACATTTTGCGACACTGTACGAAAAAGCACGATCGAGGAAGTAAACGATTAGCAGACATATGACTGCCTTGTTGCTCTCTTCCCTGGAGGCTTCCAGGAACGCGATCGTTTGTTCTTCGTTTTTATTTCCTAGTAAGACTTCGAACCCTTTGTTGCTCCGATAACGTGGCACGTGCCAGACCGTACAGAAAGGAAGAAGATATTGCAAATTATTTGCGTGTAACACCAAGAAGTGGATAGGATGCCCTTTATATTAGGTTCCAGCAACCGCAAAGCATTTGTCAGTCTTCTGTTTTCCTCCAAACCTGCTCCAAAGCAAAACATCGGTTGTCGCATTTACCATCTGTATCTTCTTACGAAGAAGTATATAAGCAACAAAAAAAGAGTGTTCCAGACACTCTGGGATAAAACTTTGGGCTATTGAGTTCTCTAAAATGTGTAAGACAGCCGTTGAAAGTTATCTACTGCTTAAACGCTTCTGACTTGCGCAACCAAATCATTCATTTCCCGGAAATTGGAAGAACCCAAAGAAATGAACATAATGTATAAAAGGGAAAAACACGTTGGGTGGCAAACAATTACCAAGAAAGTAAATGCGACCAACGCTTACAAAGGCCATTGTTACTCGTTGTTCTAGATTTGCTCGCCAGGTCCACTCAGTGTACTTTGTACAATTCGGGCTGTGGCCAGCTTCCTGCCGTTTCCTGTTTGTGATCGTCTCTACTTTCGATTGGCATAGCGCATCACCTTATCTATTTATTTATTTTTTGCTCCTGTATACGTTGGCCATCCCACTGTTTGATTCCTTGCCAACTCAGTGGGAAGTGCAAAACTCTCTGCTTCCTCTCATTTTTTTCCTGCCTGGCTCTGCTCGTGCACTACCACAGAAACATTTTTTGACAGCCGCAAAGATGTACTTGTGTTCACTCTCCTCATATGTTTCCCCCTCCATCTTCACCTTGTGTTATAACGTATTTTATCTCTGTAAAGAATCGAAACCTTACAATTCTGCAACTGTGTACCTGCTGCGTCTATGGGACTTCTTTGTATTCTCGTATGTATTTGCCATTTTCTTGTTTTTTTTTGTTTTCAACCCGGCGTTGCACATTACATTGATTTTGTGTTTTCCTATATCTGCATTGTGCATATAATTTTGTACCCACTTATGCTACATCCCTAATCTGGGCTGCAGTATTTTGATATAAATAAATAAATAAATAAATAAATAAATAAATAAATAAATAAATAAATAAATAAATAAATAAATAAATGTTACCCGTGAGGTGTGGAAGAGCCAGCGTCATCTGGTTGCGTAACATGCATATGCGTTTACCTTATTTATTTCCCGTCATATCCCCCCTGATTCAATTTGTTCTTCAAGCGCGAAATTGGCATTAAAGACCGGATCTTCCAAATCCAGTCGCGAGTCGAATCGATACCAGAAGGCTCATCCGCCTAGCTTGACTAAAGGGGAGCGCGGAGGAGGCGAGTCTGGAACGAATCGGCAATGGGGAAACACTTCGTACTCTCGACAAGAGTGTTTCCAAGGGGTTCCGCGGAGAAGGAGGCGGTAGGACCATTCCAGACCTTCAGATTTTTCAAAAAAGAAAAACTTGACATGAACCTTGTGGAGGACAACTACCTGTGCCCCTAACACCTATCGCTATTTACGCACATATTACCCGTTATTTTCGTGTCTACTTCCTGGTGAATGACTCCAGACGGCTGCGAATAGCGCCCCATTCTACACCTCCAGGCCTGACAGCAAATTCTTTCTTCAAAACGCATTTTTCGTGTCTGTGAGCTTCTCTTTAATGCAACTGTGTTCTTATTTTAGTTATCTGTGCAACAAGGAGATTACCGAAAAAAGAACCCAAGGTGCTAAACAGGCACCAAGTTCTTGTTTTCCCGAAGGCCGTGCCACAGTTATTGCTCGCTTTGCCTTTGTGGTTGCAGTCACGTTTCGCACGCCTGTCGTTTTGGACAGACAAAACGATTGCGCCCTCGTTACCGGGACGTTGTAGCGTGAAGAAGTAGCTGGTCACAGGGCGGGTTGTCAAGCCCAGCTTTTACCCCACCGGTTAGAGATAGCGGGCCTAGCGTGAAGGACGCCAAGAAATGTGGTTCTCTCTCAACTTAGAACTCAAAACACGTCCAGCGGTTTTCTTTGCAAGGACTACACGTGCGTACCGTTTTGTCACATCCAGACGCTGTCGTCACTCGGGACGGCGCCACTTTCTTTTGTCGTCCCCGGGTGACATTGATGGAACGAGGTGTCGCTGCTGTCGTTTGCGGCAGCTTGATGGCGACCGTTCCCTTTCTTAAGGGCGGCAGAGACGACGGCTGGACGGCGTGGCCTGAAGACTCAGCTCTCCGGAGAACTCGAAGCACTCGCTCGATACCCCTCGCGCTGCTTGCTCCGCAAAGCCTGCTTTCACCGCTGATGACCTAAAGAACAGGGTTAGGACGTAAAAAGAAAGAAGAAAGATATAAAACATCAGGTTTTTAAACTAGTTGGAACGGCCAGCCAAGTATTTTCACACTGCTCGTAATGTCACCAAGTGTATACGGCAGCAGCATTTCGATAATGATTATGATTATAAGTTTAATTTCGTAAGGCGAGTGAAGGCCAAAGAGACCAAAGAAAAAACAGAAACTGCTGAAATCGGGGAGGTAAAAATGCAAAGGCTCAAAAGGTGCAGTGACTAATGCGAATGGCCAGGATTTTGCTTAGTGTCTTTGTTCTGTTACTGCAGCCAATATAGGTATTTGATAAACTTGTTTCCTATCCAGTGTCAGTTCGTGTTGACGAAACGGGAATAACAGCTTTTCTCGCCAGTGAGGCAATTCATATGTTCAAGACTTTTTTCTGCGGTTCACACGCGCACAACCAATCTTCGGCGAAAAAACATGCGAATTTCGTGCCCTGTGAATCTCAGCATTTCAGCTGAGCGTGTGGTCATTTCTTAGAATGGAAACATGAGAGGCGGTGTGCTTTGTTCAACAGTGGCGACATATTTAACGAAAACACAGTTTGACGGCGAAGGACGTGACATATACAGTTGCGGCGACGACCGAAACCAGTAAGCATGACTGGGAAACAAGTTCGTGTCACTGCGGGACGCGTGTATTGTTACACGTATAATTTAGACGCATATAATATAGCGCAGTCTTTGATTTTCTCCGTCTCCTTCCAGTTTTCAAACTATTTTAACCGCATCTAACTCCCATTCCATGTCATTTTTTACGTTAAAAGTTCTTACTTGTGAGGACGGATTGCCGAGGCCTCACAGCGTGTATTTTTATGTGTGCTGCTCTGGATGTTTATTCGCGATGGCGGTGTTATTGGCCGACGGAAGGCTGCCGCTTTTCATTATTGATCTACAGGTGTGCAGCCAGGCGTAGATAACAGATATTTCGAATAAAAAAAAATGGCCAGGTATTGCTTTCTTCGTGCAAATATCGGCAAAAGGCGTATCTTTCGCCAGCCCTATGCACACAAAAGCGTCATCTACCTCTCTCCCACCCTTCACAACTTTCCCCTCACTCCTCCCGTGATGAATGTAATTGACGTTAACTCAATTTCATTCAATTTTTCCACACTCGTACTGCTCGTGTGCCTTCTGTTGGGACACCGACGTTTCTTTATTTGCTTTTACCTTGCCTCTCTTCGATACTGCTCCTAACGCGTTCTTTTTAAAGTAAAGCTTTAATACTTTCGTCCAGTGATAAGGCGGACGATGCGCAAGTTAACCTTTCGACCGGCGACACACCCTTCGAAGCGCATCGCTTGATTCGCAGGGCCCACTGTCAGCGCTGCGCACAAGGCCCGGTTTTAAGTCGTTCTGCTCACGTAGCGGCGGCGGCCGCCAGGGGACGGCCGCTCAGGTGATCGGCAGCCGACCAAACCCGCAGCCTCCCACGCATGCACCGCTTGATCGTCTCGGGGTACGTGACTCATTTTGCGCCGCGTTCGCCACGGAAGAGCAACGCCGCGTTCGCCGAAAAGAGAAACGCGGCCGGTCCTCCTTCTGTGTGCGTTGCACGGGACCGAACGGCTTCTAGCAGTGGTCGGAAATACAGCTACATCAAAGGTTAGCCATGCGAAACCAAGACTCAACCACACTAAGTCAAGCTTTTGCTTTGCTTAGCTTAGCTGAGCTAAGCTGCAACCATTTTTTTTTTGCATGCTATACTAAAATCTAATCCAACATGTATTCTTACAGGAGCCATGAAGACAAAACACAAACTTGGTTCCTTCAGATGACGGCCTTGTTAGAATTATACTGATACCACGCTTAACGTAAACTTCGCTGAAATAAGCTATATAATTAGGAAAAAAGGGGAATGGTCTTGCGACCTACTCGCTCATTTCCCGCAACAGAATCTATGATGTCATACCAGTCTGGTCTCCGGTTGGCGGAGGCCGGCATAAGCAAACGCAATTTAGGCTGAGCTTATAAGCTTGCAGAACGAGCTATTTGTGCATACATTTATGGCACATTCTTTTTAAAGCAATAAGAATGATGGCACCAACAGTTGCAGTTACGAGAGCACAGTAAACATAGAAGTACTGATGCGTACTGCTGTTGGTACGGCGCGAACTATGCTTGGTTTAGCTGCGCAGCACTGCGGGGCTTAGGGGTTGTCTCAGACGACATGATTGACGCAGGCAACGGTGTCTTGCATTACCATATTTGTCGAGTGAGCACTATGTTTCCCGAGACGATTATTTTCTCCCCGAACAAAAACAAGCCAGGTTTAAATACGGCTTGCCACGGTATGGTGGCGCAATCTAGGTTCAGTTATGTAAACAAACGCGCGTATCGCTGTAGGGTATCTCGATGCCAGCGCCGCCGTACGTGAATAAAGGCACCCTAGGCTGCAGAGCGGTCGGTTCCTGTGATTTCATTGCAGACCACGAAAACACACGATTTAGCGGGAAAATCAAAATTTTAACAAATTGAGGTGAATTCAGAAGTGAATAAAGCATCGTTTGTACCCGGACAAGCACTGGGGGCACTATAAAACACGGAATCTTTTGAATAAAACAAACTTGTACTTTGTCTTCACGGCTTCTTTAAATAAAGGAACGCTGGTACTCCCGGTTATGTACCTGTCATTGGCCTCAAATATGTTTGAAGTTTCCTTTGTGCTGAATAATGTGGACAGGTAGCAGCCGTGGCAGCAGGTCTATAGCTGGTAGTGTGGAATGGTCTCAGTGTATACATACTCTGTCTTGAAGTGCAGCATTCTTTCACCTGTTTTGACAGTGGAGCAGCTGTGCTTGCTGGCCGTAAGTTTGCCGTCGCAGGAAAAAATACGAAGAAAATGCCGGGCGCTAGGGAGCGCGTGCCTCGCGGCGACCGCCGAGTGTCGTCGGGTCGCGCAGTCGTTTTAGAAAAAAAAACACTGGCAAAAAACCCGAGGAGCGAGAAAATGGCAAGCGCTGATGAGCGCCTGCCTCGCGGCAACCGCCCAGCTCCCGACACGCGCAGTCGCTTTTGCAAAAAACAAACAAACAAACAAACAAAAAAACTTCAGCACTGTCGTCAAGCGCAATCGCGCCCGAAAAAATTTAAAAAATTGGGCCCATCTCCCCGCGAGGGGGACTCGAGTAAATGCGTCGCATAGGGGGTGGGTGTATTGCGTTAACGTTTAGTGTTTGGGGAGTTGGTGGTAGTGAATGCGTTGTATCACAGCTTCTTGACGTAGATTGAATGAGTCAAGGATATAAGGCGCGTTCGTAGCCTCCCATTCTGTGTCGGCTTTGTGGCGCAGTGGGTAGAGCACCATGTACATTGCGTTCCGCCCGCAGGGTCGAGGGATCGAAACCAGGCGCCGGATAGTATTTTTTTTATATAGTGTGGGGGGAGGGGTGCGGACTACGACTACGGATGTCAACGCGGGTGACATCGTGCGTTACTGAAATGCTCTGCATTTAAAAGAAATTCAAGGTCAAAAGACACTCTGCTTGGGAGAGGTCGCCGCGGCGGCAGCATTCTCTAGAAGCCATTATGGATAATTAAAGACATGTTTCGGGAAGGACTGGCACACTTGTAGCCGACTTGCAGATCCCGCTACCGCTGCCTCGAGTAGATGAAGAGCTGGTGAAAGTGTACAATGCTGAGGATGACTGCACCCTCCACTAGCCGCGAAGAAGACGACGCCCTCCTCGATGCATATGACTACGAATACTAGCACCGCAACTGTGCAAATAAACAATGATACTGAAACTTAACCATGTGTCCAGCAGTGACGTTCCGTACTGGGCAGAAAAATTCCCTTTTCTAGGTTCAAAAATTCCAAATTTTACGCATTTTCCCCAAGCTGGTTCGTCAACAACTATCTGGAAATTTCCATGCGTTTTCCTTTTGCAGCTGATAGGTCTTTACGTGGGTTTTGTTCGGTTTTGGGCGTTAGCCTGCGCCACCTATGTCTACTTTACGTAGCCTTCCGGACGGAGACGCTATTCAGAGAGAGTTTCAGCGTGAATTAAATCCCACTGTATCTGCCGCTCAGCAGCATTTGACTCGGCATTTCACGTTTTGTGCCGAACAGCATTCTTACTTGGCAAACTAAAGCTCTACGTTAAAACTGCCCATATAAAGCAGAACAGGATAGTGAGGGTACCTGAGCTAATTTTAGCTCAACGCCGGAACTGCTGGCACCATATCTCGTTGACAGAACGCGGACTAAGGCGCACCCGCAGTGTTTTTCCGTATACTGCCCATACATACACGCCAACCGGCTACAGCCCATCAGCCGCCGCCGCCACATCACGCTTTGCTAGCTCTTTCTCATAGAACGTTCTTTCCTCTATGCTCCCTCCTGTTTTATGGACTTGGTATACGTTGTATTGGTGCTTGTGGCTTGCGGGAACACGACTGCGGATATTTGAGCATAAATACAGTGAAGCGTTCAGGTAACTTTTTTAAAGAAAACAAAGTAATAAATAATGGGACGTCTGGTTTGCTGACATTATTTTTCTTATTTACTCCACGACGCCTAAAATTCCCTGCATCGATTAAAGATTCCCTTTTCCTCTTTAGGTCAAAATTTCAGTCTAGTGGATAAAGCTTTCCCAATACCCGTCTGGCTCGTGCCAATGGTTGCGAATATGTTGAGTGCAATGTTTAACTCCCTGATGGCGAATATATCGCATTTGGTTCCTTCTACCGTAACCCTGGCAACACTTCTTAAAGCCGTTTAACATATTATCCCAAGGAGTTCAGAACTTGAAAACGAAGTTTTTTCTTGAAGGTGACTTTAATATGCTCCAGATCACCCGGGAATATATGTCCCCCGTACCATCCTCTAACTCGGCACTTTCCCTAGAATTCACCAATCTGATAGCTACTAACGGAATGTATCAATATGTGGACTTCCCGAAAAGGCGATACGGGGATTGCGCTTCAATGCTTGATCTCTTCTTTTCGAACTGGGACGATTCAGTGCCATCCATATGTCCTGCGCCTGGTATAAGTGGCCATGATGCGGTGCTAGCAACCATCGCATGTGTGCGTCCGTTACCTGTTATCGGACGTCCGCGTAAAGTGTTCATGTACCAAAGAGGTAACTACGACATAATGATACGGGCCCTGGAAGAGTACTTTCAGGTGTTTGTCGAATTTAGCTGAACATATAACATAGATCAGCTTTGGAAATGTTTCACGGACAAGGTATTGGACCTCACTGATTCTTATATCCCATCTAAAACAATTTCTAGTACACCTAAAAAAACAATTCCTGGTTCCCCAGGGAAGTTAAAGCTTTAGTAAATAAAAAGAGCCAACTTTTTCGCAGGTATACAGCTGAAAGAAATGAAGACTTCTTTTGCAGTGTCGTGATTTGAAGCGCAGCAAAAACACACGGACGAAGAACAGAGTAGACGATGGAGGCGCTAACTTCCAACTATTTTATACGGCTACGCATGTGCTGATATTTTTAAGGAAAAGAGAGGGCGAGACAGAAGGAGCATACAGATACACAGATAATAACAAAACCAGACATGTCTATAGAACGTTTTTCAGAAAAAACCATTTCTCTACTGTACAGAGCAATCGAGGTATCACTAACACAGTCATCCGCTCGCTCGCTGATATAAAACGCTTCGGTTAATTTAGTTCAGTTTAGTATTCTTATATCTTTGAACCATGGCTCACAACCGCAGGGACGAGGGTGGGTGGGCAAATGTGCTCCATTATCTTTTCCAAGCGACAATTCATGTTTCCTGGCTCTCTCATTGACGCAACGGCCCGTTTGTCCAACGTAAGACCTTCCGCAAGATAGCTGGATTTTGTATACAACACCGACAGCACAGTCGACAAAACGATTTGCGTGTTTTTCCCACATGCCTTCTTCCTGCGTTCACCCGATATGCGCGAACACAGGCGCGCAAGTTTACACGGGGCAGAGAACGCAAGGGTGATCCCTTATCATTCGGCGACCTTTCGGCGATATGCACTCTTGATGCTATAGGAAATAAAATTAGGCTAAAGAACAAGGTAGCTGAAACAAAGCCCTTTAGAGATGTGGAAGTTTGTGAAATCTAATGGCAAGGGGGAACGTTCAATACCGCCCAATATGAGGTGCCCAGGGTGAAATCACTGATGATATTCAAAAAGCTAATCATTTCAATGACTACTTTAAGTCAGTATTTTCCGCCCTTATCACTGACGTCTATGCTTTGCCCAATCTCAACAATATTGAAGTACTGCCTGAAATGTCAGTGTCCGATGAGGGAGTGTGTAAACTCTTGTCTAAGCTAAAGTCAAGCTCAGCCACTGTACCAGACCATATCCCGTGCTATGTTCTCAAAACGTGTGCTTCCGTGATTTCTAGATACCTTGTTGTTTTGTTGAGATTGTCTCTTGATTCTAGTGAACTTCTTTAGGACTGGAAAACTGCAAATGTCACGGCAGTTTATAAAGCGGGTCTCTGTAAACACGCACAAAACTACAGACCCATATCCCTAACTAGTGTGTTTTGCAAAACATTAGATCATGTGTTATACTAAACCATTTTTCACCACTTAGAGGCGAACAATTTTTCAGCCATGCCCAGCATGGCTTTCGTGCGGGTTTTTCGTGCGTCACCCAGTTGGTTTAATTCTCCAACGATATTTTTTCTTCATTTGACGCTGGCAAGCACATTCGCTGCATTTTATTAGACTTCAAAAAAGCCTTTCACACTGTCCCCTATTCGCTGTTGCTCCTTCAGATGTCCTACCTTGGCCTTCCTGATTCCGTGCACGGCTGGGTGCGAAATTATCTGTCGGGTGGCTCACAAAAAGTGGTTATCAACGGCTAACTCTGAATCAGATCTCGTGGCTGTCACTTCGGGGGTGCCAGAAGCTGATCTGTTCTAGGACCACTTTTATTTCTCATCTACATCAATGATATCACCCTGAGCATTACATCCAAAATAAGGTTATACACGGATGCTTTTCTGGTTTTTAGGGACATGGAGAATGACACTGATGTTTCCTCCCTACAGTGTGACTTTGACCAAATCCTTGCCTTGGGCCATAAGTGGCACATGAACCTTAATCCCAAAAAATGTAGTCATATTAACTTCAGCAGAAAGCGGGCTAACATTTTCCAAGACTACCACTTAGGCCGCGTTAATATTGAAAAAGTGGATCACCGTAAATATCTTGGTGTATTCTTTTCATCAGACCTTTCACAGAATAAACATAGCGAGTACATCACTTTAAAAGCTGGACGTGTTCTTAACTGCATTAAAAGAAATTTTACTAGGTTCCTCAAGACGCCAAACAAATATTGTACTCTTCTAACGTGCGTTCGATTTTAGGGTATGCTGTTGTGGTATGGGACACGAACACTAAGATCCTAATAAATAAATTGGAGGCAATTCAAAATCGTGCTGTACGATTTGTTACTAAATCTTACAGTTATGAAATTAGCGTTACAGACCATAAACGATCTATTTCACTCTACAACTGCGGCGAACCTTTTCTATGTGTTTATTTTTGAAACAGACTGTGTGTGAGAAGGTGGCAATAGATGGATATCTGTGCCTTCATTCGCCAAGGTATGTATCTAGACTAAGGGACAACAGTAAAAAAATTGCCAAATGTTATTGCCGCACATGTACATTTCAACCGTCATTTTTCCCCCGGTCTATTAAAGAGTGGAACGCCCTTCCGACACTGTTGTTGCCGCCCCGCTGAACTGTTTTCCGCTGCACTCTGGCAGCACTTGAGCATGAGCACAACATGACTCGAATGGTTTTTTGTTCTTTTTTAGTGCCCGTCTGTTATCTGCATTTATCCGCTGTTTCCCCTATTATCTCTGTATGCGAACCCATGGCAGCACTTTAGCACGGTCACATGATCTTAAGCTTGTCATTTCTTTCTTTTTCTTTGAGTGTGTCGCTGTCATCTGTTGCTAGCGCTGTTTTTTCTTTGCATTTTCTTTCCTAGTTACCATTATGCCTGCCTGTGATTCTTTGTGTTCATTTTCCTGTATCACACCCCCCTACAACAATGCCTTTTGGCGAATGTAGATATGTTAACACATAAAAAAAATTCCCCAATAAAGCGAAAATTTCGCGCGTGGAATATCACTGGTGTCCGGCAATAATCACCTACAACACCTCCGCCATTCAAGTCTCGCGTGAGTGCAAGCTTCCCTGAATTCTTTTTGGCCGGGAAATTAAATCGACAGACAGACAGACAGACAGACAGACAGACAGACAGACAGACAGACAGACAGACAGACAGACAGACAGACAGACAGACGGACGAACGGATAGACGGACGGCCGAATGGAACAAACTTTTCTCATCTAGGTATCCCAAAAAACACTATCTTCTTTAACTGAAGTCCAGCCTCTTTGAAAGCCATTTTCTTACTTTATGTTATTACTCTCACTTGGAGTCAACTTTCGAAAACGTCTAACGCGTTCTTCCGCAAAGGTCAATTTGTGAGAAGTTGTGCAAAACTGGAGACACTGGTGCCGCTTTTCAAGTGTGAGTCTTCCATTCCCGTTTCTTTGAGCTCCGTTTTTAGACTGATCCTCGAGCGTCTTGCGAGCATTAGCTAGCGACGGGCTTGAGTGGCCGGTTTATTTGAAGTCCTTTGTGGGAATAAAATAAGCTTTTGCAACGGCAGCGTGAGGAACCTGGGAGGGTTTGTTTCTCGCTGTCTGTTTAATTTTTTAACCCGAGATGTCCTCTAAGCTTTCAATCTTCCTGCTGTGGTCGCGGGTACCTGGAGGTCCGGAAAGTTTTTGGCTAAGGCGAGAAAATCGCACCCGATAAAATGTGCATGCTCAGGGTAAGAGTTTCAGGCTTGCCAATGGTTACAGGTGTAAGGAGAATGACGCACAGTGAGCTGGCGTTGCTTGGCACGTAGTTAGCGTCAACGTTAGAGATACCTAAGGCTAAGGCTGTAACAAGGCCGATGACACACAGCGGCTTAGGGCGCTAGGTATTGCCTCCCCTTAGTAATGCAGCCGCATTAGGGAAAATGTTAAACGGGCCCTAAGTAGGCTTCTGAAGGCCGCCATTTCAATTACGCAATCGCTAGAGTACCCCTTCACGACAACGTATACCAAATTTTACACCTCTGCGTAAAGCGCGGGCCGCACAAGCGCACAAAAAAAGGTCTTCCTTTCTTTCCTTGTTTGCCTACCGATCATCGTAGCCATACTGCCGCGCTGTGACGTGCGGCAGTATGCTCTGACGCATCCTCTATAACGCACGTATCAATGAACAGTACGGCACCGCTATTGGTGGTTCCTGTGAATGCTGTAGCCACTCAACGTTCCCGGCACTGAAGGAAACGCAGGTGCTCTGTCGGCGAGCGGCGCCCGGGTACCGGCGGCATGCTGTGTGGACGAATGTTTATCGGGGGGCAGCGATGGCCAAATCGAAGACGCCCTACAAACAGGTGCCGGAATCGGTGCGGACGAAGCTCGCAAGGTCGGATTAGACTGCTCCTCACATAAATCACAACTTCTTGTCCTTTCAGCTAAATCGGCTTCAAAAACGACTCTCAGTAAAAAAGTCCACATTGGGAACGTAAATGTGTCGGCGGTTCCTAGAATTAAAATTCTGGGCCTTACTCCCGAGCGGAACCGCGCGAACACCTGCTTCATAACACAATTAAAATCCCAGGAAACTCAACCCATGGGCATATTACACAGGATTGCAGTTCGCAACAAAGGCCTTAAAGAAGCAGAGAGAATCCGCCACATACAGGCGTTTGTAATAAGCCAATAAGCCACACTACCTAGTATCTGCCATACCTTAATACCCCTCAAGCAGAGTTGGCAAAAATTAATTGGCTCATTTGCCGGACATATAAGACGGCATTGCAGTTATCCCACAACACTCCCACTGCCAGATTGGAACAGCTGGGCATCTACAACATTGCAGAAGAAATAGTCGAGGCCCATAAACTCAGTCAACTTAAACGCCTGTCGACAACACCCACTGGTCGACAGATCATGCATAGATTAAATCTACGAGTTCCGTTAATAACTGATCCCAAAATTCCCATTCTCCCAAGCATTCACGCGCATCTCTGCATCCACCCTCTCCCACGCAACATGCACCCAGTGCACAACAAAACCCGCAGGGAACAGCGAGCACGGGCCTTGACTGAGAAATACCCCATTAAGAAAAGCACGCTTTACGGAGACGCGACAGACTATAGGCATCACGACGCGTACGCTGTGGCGGAAATGTTCAGCCCTAACTCCCCGCCTCTCAGTTCCCTCGCAATAGGCACCCGTCATCCGGTAACGGTAATCGCCCTGGCATTAACGCAACGCCCCCCCCCCCCTTCCGCAATCATCAGCTCTGATTCGAAAATGGCCATTCAAACCTTTGCCAGATGTACCATCTCTACTCAGGCGCTACAAATTCTTCTTGAAAATCCCCCTACAGACCCCGTACGCCCTCATAGTGGCGCCCTCCAGAACCAACCTTCTTGCATGTGCATCACTCAAGACCCAAAACATGACGCCAGCAGAGTCAGCCATCGGCTTGGCTCTCACTCAACCAGGGGTTCGGAAGGTAATGACGGATTCCCAACAAGCCTACCAAAATTACCAGTCCGGATAGGTGTTCCGACCTACACTGCATGTCCTATAAAACCACTCCCTAAACGGCTCCATTCAGCTGATCTGGACACCCGCTCATGCTTCCATGAAGGGCAACAAAAACGCCCACCAACAAGCCTGCGCTTTTACACCACGTGCTATGGAGCTGAACGAGGACAGTCACCCGCTTGTCTCGTACAGGGACATAAGCCAGCATTATCGTCTGCAGAGAAAGACCCTACCTTCGCCTTACCCTGACATTTCCAGAGAACAACAAACTACCCTACTACTCATACAATCCGGCTCCTTTCCACACCCGACGCGTCTTAACTTACTGCACCAATATCGCTACGACGCTTATTGTAAATTTTGCTTAGAGGTAGGAACACTCCGCCACATCATCGGGGTGGGCGAATTCAGCCCTGAGAACCCTTCTCTCTTTCCGTCAACTTCCCAACAAGAGCAATGGGAGATGCTGCTGTCCAGCCCTTCTCTGTTTACCCAACTTCAGCTGGTGGACAGCCCACAGACGGCGCGAACTGCATATAGGGTCCAGTGAAAAAGGAAGGACTCCCCTGGGCCACACTCTGGGCCGTTCATAAATCTGAATAGACCTATCTCCTCCTTCTCCTCCTACTCCTCGTCGTCCTCGTCCTCCACCTTCTTCTTCTTCTTCTTCTTGTTCTACACATACTCCATACCTGCCGCCGATCTCGTCGCCTCCGTCCACGGCGGCAGAGACGGAGCAGGGAGTTCATCTAACACCGGGTTTGACCTTCCTTTATTTATATAGAGAACTTTCCACTCATGTGCTACACCAATACAACTCAACGAACCACCGTTCATGCATAATGCATTGATTTAACCTTATTAAAATATCTCTTTGAAGTAATAAAGGGTGTGGTTTGTGCATTTCACTTGTATCTGGCTTCACTGTTTGTAGATGACAGTGGTGGTGGTGGTGGTGGTAAAACATTGATTCAAGAGGTTCGCACTTGAAAGCGGGAGAAGCCCGCAGTGCAGGGCCCCTGCTGCGGCTGTGGTCCTGCGTGCCCGATGCACCAATGTCGTTGGTCCTCAGGGTCCGAACTGCACAACGAGGCCTCCCACTACTCGAGGGTGGGGGTGCGAATGAGGGGGGCTGCTGGTGTGTTCTGGCAGGCCCACGTGGTGTGGTACAGTGTTCCACGTTCGCTTCAGTGTGGGCATGTGTGTGGATACATTGTGGAGTGTATGATGTGCAGGAAGCTAAGGTGGGGGTATGTGTTGGTCTGTAGTTTCTGCCAGGCTACAGCCTCTTCTCGGGTAAGCTTCTGGTGCGGTGGTGGGTAGGCACATCTGGCAAGGCGGTGGTGGTGCAGAAGTGCACGGTACTGCTGCTGGACAGGCTCTGGGTCACTGAGCGACTGGTGCGGTGCCAGGAGGGTGCATGCTCAGGCTGTAGCGTGTTCTCGCTCGTTTCCGTCGAGCCCTACGTGACCTGGCGTCCATATCAGTATGGTGGGGTTCAGGGTATTCTTGTGCTGTTTTTAGTAATCGGAGGGCGGATATTGAGATGAAACCGTTGCCGTAGTTTCTGCTTGCCTGTTGGCAGTCTGTAATTACGTGAAACGATTTATTCCCAGTTGGAGGCGTCATTGCTAGTGCGATGGCCGTTTCTTCGGCTTCAACGATGATTTTAGTTTTTACGGTCGCAGTGCGAACGACATCACCTGTGCCGTCGATGACGCTTACTGCTGTGGCTGGATGGGATGCGTCATGGAGGAAAGAAAAGCTTAGGAGAGGCCCTGACGTCACACCCAGCGCAGCCGGAAACGCCCTTTCTGTAAGTCGAATGGCGGACCATTGGCCCTCCATGCCATTGGCGGACTCTTTTTGCCTCTCTCTCTCGGTGCACCTTCTCCGCCTCCTCCGTCCTGTATCGCCTCTCTTGTCGTCTGCATCTGCCAGCGCCGAGCCGGCGGAAATCAGCTCATAGGCAGGTAGAAGGCCGTTTTGCAGCGCGTGACCGTGAACCTAAACGCGCGGTTACACCGTTACACGTCTTCAGTGTGGCCGCAGCAGGTTTGCGAAGCGGCTCGCTCTAACAATGCCGCAATGCTCGGTGCCAGGCTGCAAGTCGCGATCGGTACCCAAGGAATTGGGCGTCACTTTCCACCGGTTAGTGCATCATTCCGCTGACAAGTATTGCTGTACATTGGTGTGCATTCATCCTTTGTTTGCAATCGCCGCCGTTTATAGGTTCCCAAGCGATGGAGAACGCCGCAAACAGTGGGCGAACGCCGTGCGGCTACCGGACTGGAAAGTGCCCAAGTTTGCGTTGCAGTTTCACTGGCAATCCCAGAGATGACTAGTCAATTAAACGGCCGTTCTATATATATAGGTAAGCAATACTTCATGCAGATTTCACGCTAAAAAATTGTGGAATGTTTTTACCGTTGTTCGCGTGCCTTCGATAGAATTTTTTGCGAAGGAGGAGGAGGAGGAGGCAAAACGTTTTATTGAGTAAAAAAAAATGACGGGGTGGGTGGCGTCAATAAACTCTTTTTCGCCAAGTTTCAACTTGTCTCAGTGTCAATAAATTCAAGGTGATATCAGTTGAAAACGTTCATACACTAACCTCGCAGTATGAAGCGTTGAAAAGCGAAATCCAGAGCGAGACCAAAAAAAGATCCAGATTCCAGATCCAGCACTCTTCCAGTCAACAGACGGACACCTAATAAGGTAATAGGACGATGGAATTATATCAACTGGGAATCTACCTTGTAACAGTTGCAAAGGCACTGCCGCGCATTGTCAGCCTAGCAAACTATATATTGCAGCGGCGATAACCAAAAAATTGAGTTGCGAATCGTTCGGTTGCAAGTCGCCTACGTACTGCACACCGTGTATCACTTCCCGAAAATCTACCTGACGGGTGTCCGCGCGTACGACGGGACGGCGCGTTCACGATATCTGCACTTCGATAGGCGCGTCGTGATCGCGACCGGAGCAAAAGCTTGACGCGGTGCAAGGTGCACTTGCAAGTAGAAATTAAATGACATATTCACATCGGCGCAGCTGTCGCAACTCGCAGCATCCTTTTCGAGTTCCGCAAGACCACAGCGCAGCAAAGCGAAGCAGCAATCTTCGCAATCGGACGACAAGGCAGGCGCTGCCTTTCCTCCATGACTGGCGAACGGCGGGCGGGCTGTTGCTAGGACGCCGTTGCTAACGCGACTTCCAATGGCCGCCGAAAACACGTGACTTCCTCCACACTTTTGCCAATGCGCGGGGATAGCTGGGGGCCTCTCCTAAGCTTTTTTTTCCTCCATGGGATGCGTAGTGGGCCGCGTCCGTGAATTGCATATGGGGGTGGTCAGAGTACTTCCTTTTTAGGAATTGTACTCGTGCTTGTCTGCGCTGTACGTGATGCTCAGGGTGCATGTTTCGCGGGAGCGGAGCAACCCTGATGAGCGTACGGATGTTTTGTGGCACAGTTTCCGGTCGAGGGTGACTGGCGTCCGCTCTCCGGTAGCCTAGTTGCCTCAGCACCGTTTCCCCTCTTCCCCTCCCCACCGCACTGGGTTGTATGCAGGTGAGCTCCCTACTGAACTCAATAATATCCCCAGTGCACTTTCCTTTCCTTTCTTCCACCAAATCACTTCTCTCTCCCTCAGCACCGTGCCGCCGGTCGACGTTTGCCTGAGCCGCTCTACAAATAGTGACCTTGTCAGCCACTGTTTGCAGAGCGACGTGAGTGAATTTAAGGGACGTCGCATGGGTAACCATTGTGGGTGCCGTTTACATGCAGCTTTGCTTTTCAAGCACATTCACAGGGTGGATTGGCGCGAATTTTTTTTACTGAAAAACATCCTTTATATTTCAACGCGGAAAAAGTGGAACAGGGAAGAATTTTTAACTGTTGCTTAACAGCGGGTTTCACCCACGCCGCAGGCTATATTTTCCGCTTAAACACGAGATGGGCGAGTTGGCGTCCTATACTTAGGGTCCTCGTGGCAGCAGCAAGCTTGACCTCCGTGCAGTCTTCGGGGCCCGTAGTCGACTATTACCTGATAAATTATGGCCGCAGGCGATGTGCACGTCCCCGCCCATGGGAACTAAGGGAATCCGAGTTACGAGCGCTACTGCGAATTTCAGCCGAGCGGCTTGGCCAATCTCTTAATAGGGGTTTCGTCCCCAGACGCCTTTTGACTGATGGCGTACGGTCTTGGCGATTCTGTAGTCCAAAGTGCAGGACCCTGCCAGGAGGCGATAGGCTCTCTGCGCTTAGCTAGAAAGTACGCACTGATGTCGCGAACTTTGCGGTAACCCATCATAACAAAATAAATCGTTTCCGAAATACCTTTGTATGCAGTAGCTTGCGCTACATTGCGCCCGAATACAGGCCCGCTTTGCTTCCCAGACTCGCATTCCTGTGGGGCCTATTACAGCAAGAATTGAAGGCAAAGGCGAACAGACCGAGTAGCGTGCCCATTTTCTGGCTACTTGTGCGGCACATACTACCCGGTGTATTCTGACCGGCTTACAGGGGTTCTAATAATTTTGACTGCGAGTGAATTGATCTACGTATTCTGCCCATGTCAAGCAGACCCACCAAGCACAATGCTCAATTGTTTTATTCTTTTTGGTAACAATGAATTTGTGTTGTTTTCATGACATTGCCGCCATTTCGTAGTCGGTATCAGTTAACAAGACCAGTTAAAAATACAGAGTTTTTATGTGTGGGCTAGCGAAAGCATGGCACGGTAAGTTAGTCGTGATTCTCCCCTGTTGCGAAAATGCCTTTGTCACGAGAGGGATGTATGTCTGGTGCGTAATACTCGCATGCAACGGCGTCCAAAGCCTTCAAATTTTGGGCGTCCCTGGCCTCATCAAACAAACAAACAACCCACACACACGAACACCTCGCCCTATGGACGCCTCGCTATCGAGGCACGTAAGTAAATTGCCTCTACCACGAGGCGTTTTGATGCAAGGGCATGGAAGAGTGTATGGAAGCCTCGCCTAATACAGCTACGCTGTGAAACGCTCGAGCGTGGAAACGTCGCATGTGTCAAATCTGCGCACTGCCCCGGCACCGCAAATTGACCTTTGTTACATGTGCGTAGTTATGGGACAATGGAGCGTACTTTTGTGTGGCTGTTTCAGATGCTGCGAAGGCTGCTTGCTTATATATCAATTCTTTTCGGCTTCAGGACAAACAAAACGAACCATGTGAAGTGTTTACAAAACCCGCAGTTTCCGATGACTTGTACCGGGGTGGCAATTGATTCTCACCTCAGATGCCGAGACCTTGTACTCGCTTTTCAAATATTCCCAACTAGCACGGTCACTGCGTTTTTAAAAACTGCGTTCGAGTCATGTATGTGTCGTGACACCTGCGACGCTCCCACGACGGACGCAGCGCGAACACACGTACGCCGTCGGGGACGAGTTCGCCTTCCGCCGAAGTACCCGCCATACCAAACTGTTGACAGCTCCCATGGCAATGCAGGTCTGAAATGGTGCGCAAGAGAAAAAAAAATGAGTGCCCTTCCACTCTGTGAAGAAGGATGACCTGCAAAGCTACACGCAGTCCACGGAGTGCACGAAACAAAACACGTTTATCGTAATTTGCGATGGAGCATAATTCCTAGCCAATTAGCTGAATGAACCTCTGACGGATCCAAGCTTTGTTCTTCAGATAAACATGGAACTGCCTGTGTCCCTCCCGCGGCGGAAGCGTCTCCCGGTTTGTGTGAGACCGGGTTCACACTGTTGCCGCAACTGTCGTAATAACTTTAAAGAATGATGTCATTTCACGTCTCAGGCAACTCAGCTGCGTGACATGCCATTTTTTTACGTCCATGGATCACGATACGGCTTTTGCGTCGGTAATCTGAACACAGCTTAACACACAAACCCCATCTGCTCTTCCACTAACCACTCCGGACAGGTCCCATTTGGCCGTTTAACGTCCGCGTTTAGATCTCGCACCAGCACAACGGACATGCCATCCATCAGTATGGGAATAAAACATATAGCTCCGCGTGCACACCTCCCCTCCTCCCTCACACTATTCTTTGCTACAAGCCTGCGCACGCATTAACCGGCAACCGGTCATGTGCGCGTGCTTAGAAGTGACAGGCACCGTCGAAAATATTCTCTGACAGCACTCTGAAGAAGTGATATTGGCTCACGCTGGTGTTTGAAGGGGGCAATTTTCTGTTCATCCGGGAGGGATTCGCCGCCACTCCACGAGCTGAACTTGAGGCGGTAATGGCGGTGTCAGCAGCTTTCCGTTGTTTTTGCACCCATTCGCGCTTGTGTTCGGGCCAACGCTTCGGTTCTTGCTCTTCCTCCAAACGAACGGCATGCATCCCTCCTATAACGATTTAAAACCTGGAAGCCCTTGAGCGCTATTCTTGCGTACAAACATGTGGGTGTCCGCTTGTTTCCCTTCACCCTTGTAGGCATCTTACTGTCTGTATAAGATGTGTGCGTAACACATCAGCCCTCACCCGATCCACTCGATTAAGGAGCCCAGCCGATAAGCGCATTGAGCCATGTAATTTCGACATCAAAATCTCCTACCAGCACTACCGGAATTTCATCGGTAGCGGCATGAAGCCTAGCTGTGCTCGCCCCCTTTTTTCATCCGCAAACCATGCGCGCATAAAGCAGCAGCCGGTGATGGCGCATACTTAGGCGTGTAAGACACCGTCGAAAATGTCGCTCGCTAGGCCTTCCAAGCTGAATAAGAAATATGGGCTCAAGCCGGCGTTCCAACAGGGGAAGTTTCTCTTCTACCGGGAGGGATTAGCAGCTACTTGGCGAAGTGAATTTGAGTGGAACCGGCCACGGCGGGTTTCGGTCGTTTTAGGGGGCAGCCCTTTGGCAGCCGTTACCTGGGCTTCACGGGAGCGGTGCCTGTTTATGTGCGCTTAACCGATTAAGCGAACGCAGCAGTGACGAAGGAAAGAAAACGGAGAGGAGCGTCTAGCGAAGGGTGGAGTCACGACGCGTGCGGCTACGGCGTCATCTCTCTCACTGCCTCTTCCACACAAATGTTTCATGTGTCGCCACCAAGGAGCGCCCTCCCCCTGACACTTTCCCAAGACGCCGTTCCATTCACCGATAATCCAAATCACGTGACGTTTGCGAGAGAGGTTCAAACACGATATGCAACAACAGGCTCGCTGCTCCCTTAGGCAGGGCTAATCCGCACCACGTGACATTTGCGCGGGAGGTTCAAACACGATTTGCAACATTCTGGCCGGGGGCAGCGGCGCGCTGCGAGGTAGCAGCAGAGTAGCGCACAACGCCGTACGTTCGCTTATCACGCGAACACTTCCTGAGACGCCGCACGAATGCGTTGTGACTGAGAAGACTGCAGCTCGTGTTGCGCACAAATTTCGTATCAGGGAGTGTAGTAATCGTCAGTGCAATTTTTTACGCCTATCCATGCTTCTGCTTATTTTTCGCAATCATCTGATAACCGCGTACCGCCGTTAGCTGTCTTCTGAACAACTTGTCAAAGGCGCGTTCGTGGAGTCGAGGGGAAAATAGTTGTAAAGAGGTGTCAGCGGTGGTAAAGAGGAGCCCCGGAGCGGCGCTGAGTAAACCGATGACACCGGAAGGAACACTGGGGGGGGGGGACGTTGGCAGATACTGCTTTGCCGTAATTGGCTCCAATCCACGCTGTGAAGGTGGTTAGAAAGCAAAGCTGTAAACGACACCCACAACCATTGCCCCACACATGGCTCTAGCCCGGCCGTGCTAAGCGGCGGGCGACGCCGCCGCTGTAGCCCAACCGTGAGTCGGAAGGGAGAGAAAACTGAGAGGAGCGTTTTCGGAAGGGTGAGACAGCGGAACCTAGCCATCCTGATGTGCTAGCGTGGGGAACCTAGCCATCCTGATGTGCTAACGACACAAGCGCAGACACAGCAACAATTCTGCATGTGAACTTAGTGATTCCCATTTATACCGATTTAAAGTAGTTAGTTTAGTAAGTTTAACAATTTCGAGAAAGCTGAGGTAACTTTTATAATCGCTCTTGATCAGAACCAGTTGCTCCTTTCGCCTTGTGCATTACTTCTCAAAACAACACAAACGAATTGGTGTGCACCAATTTAGAAATCGGAGGGACATTAGTGGAAAGCAGGGGTCAAAAGGTTGCGTTTCTCTAGCGGCCAAATGTCCGTATCTGATCTCCACATTTTGTTTTCCCGCCCTGCAAACCAATCCTTAACAAGCTTGGTCGTAAGACCATCTAATTCCATCGGGTCCGGGTTACCCAGGAGGTGCTGGCAAACAAGTTAATCAAGCCGTGCGAAGGGAGCGCGCAATGGACGCGAAGCACGCCAGAACAGACCAAAAACAAGCGTCGCTAAAGGAGAGGACAAAGCCGTCCGTCCAACGCGCTTGCCGGTGCGAGCAGGCAGCTGCGCGCGGGGAACGCTGGATAATAGCAGCCTATCGCCGCGCTAACTACACTGGACTCCCGGAATGAAAACTGCCCTCCACCTACCTATCCTCGTTCGCAATTTCTTGTCTCGCACGCCAGGAAGGAATCGTTGGCTGGTAGAGCTAGAAAGCTTTGCTTTAAAAAGAGACAACAGGTGCGCAACTGTGGACACTTCTTCTTTAGCTTGTGTAGGGCTGCATGTCTTGTTGATGGTGCCAGAAATGCGTGCCTCGGTAGCAGCGTGCCTTACTCAGCCTATGCGGCCCACCTGTAGCTCGCCCGAGGCGCATTCGACGTCGACCCAAAATACTTCGTGCGGAGAGGTTCAACTACCCCTTCTCCTTTTCTTCCCGGCCCTTCTCTCAGTCGAAGCGATATTTTCGATTAGATAACGGCCTACGAAAGCCTCGTCTGCCCGTTGCAGCTGTGGGGGAAGTGAAAATCGCTTCCGGCAGCTTCCGAATGAGAATGGTTCTGAAGCAGATCTGCTTCAACGGCGGATATGGTGTTGTTGTTTAGATTATATTAAAGACGATAGTCTTTCTTGAGCTACTTCAACCAATAAATTTTTTTCTGTCTGCATGTCTGTTTGTCTGTCTGTCTGTGTCTGTGACTCGATTAAGCGACCTGGAGAAAGTGAAACAAAATCTGCGCAATCGGCTTATATACTGATAGTCTAAGTCCGGTGTGAATGTTCATACTTATCAACATTATTGAACAAGAACAAGACATTACAAAAACATAAGACAGAACATCAATACATACGGGATATTCGCATTGTTCCTTTATTAAACAAATTGTGGATGCTTTGTTTTTGCGATATCATATGATATACTACATCTACTGCAGAAAACCGTCGCCTGCTGTTGCCCGCGCTCCTGGTGGCATTTGAGAAATCACACTGCAATAGAAACGAAAGGTTCCACTTGATAGGTACCACGTTCTGCTTGGAACGCACGTGGAGAAGGCAACGTGCTTCTATAAATGTTGAAGTTGGGCGCCTCAATATTTGCACGCGTCTCCGCCGTACTCGCCGTACTCCGCCGTACTCCGCCGGCATCGAGGAACCTGGCCTGTAGCAGTGGAACGCGATAAATTTAAATTGACTTGAGGAAACCTTTAGTGTGTTTACCTTGGGATGAGCGCGGCGGAAGAGGAACAGCACGAGAGTTGATCGGGAAAGCAAAAGGAGGCATTTACTTTGCAAATGTCGACAGGCTATCGTCTTTTGTCGACATTTGCCACTAACGGAGCAGATACGCGGCCATTTTTTTTTTCAAAACGTTTCGCCGTGGTGCAGTTTTAACTGTTCTCTGGAAGGTAAATAATAATAACGTCGGAATTTTTCTACGGTATGGCAGCAGTATCTTCCCCGTGTAATGAATGGGCAGATGTTCGCGTGTTTAAACAACTAGAGATGGTTTCCATTAAGTCCTCTGCAGTGCCTAGAACGCAGCTTGGGAGAGAAGAAAGCTTTCACGTTGTCGCTCGACCAATAATTGCGAGGAACTGCGGCACTCCCGCTCCTGGCATACTCCCGCTAGGCGCCAAACGAACCCAGCGGTCTCGTGAACGGCAACCAGGCAGCTTCGATGGCCGCTCCTGGCGGTCCTTTAGAAACCTCCTGGAAGCTCCCCGTTACTGTTAGAGCCTCCCCGAAACGCACCCGCTGCGTTGGATGCTACCCGTGTCCACGTGGTTGCACAATTATGAGTTTAATGAATCTTATCCATCTTGTTACTCCTTGGTGGTTCGCCCATTCCGTTGCGTTGAGAATTTCGTTTACCTATATTGAGTAGGTGAGTTGTGTTAAAGAGCGTCCCCTATCCTGTCGACAGTTTTTTTCGCCGCTTTTGCTTGAAATGTCCCGTAGCCAATTCTGATGAGTGTATGCCGACCGCCGTGACTATATAGGGAACCGTTGTAAGCCCTGCGAATGCTGCCACTCCGTCCCACCTGCGAGTAGGGAGTGTCAGCACGCTCTTCAAAACAATGACGCCTCGTATTTACTGTTGTGTCTGTAAAAAATTCTGCAGCCAGTAAAACCACTACTTTAATAACGAACATTACTCAGGACACGTACATCGTAGCGAGCATACTGAAGTTTCTCTGTCAAGTCGATAATGGCCAGTCGACGACGTTTTCAATGAAGTTTCGAGAGAAACTAACGTGTGCGCTCGACACACGTGTTCATTTTGTGTTCACTACTTTGAAGCGACCTAATTAAGGTAAGTCGCACTGGTTTGTAGTTGCTGCTGCGTTCGCAAACTTGCATTAAACTTCAACACCCCCAGTGGAAGCACTGCGGTCGCTAGACGTACTACTTCGAAATACCCTTCCACCGAAAGACCCGAAACTAGATCTACCAGAAGAGCACTGCTGCCTAGATCCAGTTCCAATCACACTTTTGTACGCTCACGCAGCAGGCTTCATCGAAGTCTGCTTTTATGCAAATGAAAGAACACCTCTGCACCGTGGCAATCAACCCGCGTGCGCAACTCGCTTTAGTGAAGTTCCACACTTAGGGAACAAACAAAGCGATTTTTCAAGTTGACAATTGACTGGGCAGGCACGAGAGGCTTTTTTCGAGAGAAGCTTATTCGATTAATTGCAAAGTTTCGCAAGGTTCGGAATTAGTTCCTGTTCGCGAGGCTCTTTGTTTTACCTGATGTTTTGCGTAGTTTGGTATTCAAACGTAGCAAGAAATATATTCAATCTGACGATAAGAACACGTCAGATGTAGTATTAGGACGACTATTCGATCGCCTATTATAGCGCTGTTGATGCAGTTACATCCCCCTGAATTTATTGGGTTTTTACGTTTTCGTAGATGTTATTGGTAAGGTTTAGCCCTTACGCCCGTCAGAACTGGCATTCAAGTGGAGTTCGCGTTCAGGCGTACTACTCTGTAATAGCAAGGTGCTCTATTTCCCTTTCTTTCCTGTATTTTCCCTTAGCTCACTCTGCATTTACATCTAAACTAACCGTATCACGGGGTTGTACGCGTATATTTACAAGTACAAAGTGGTGCCTAGCAACTTGTGGTTTTTCTTTTGAACAGGAACGAGAAGTAATGTTTTAGAAAATTGATACAACGCAGAAATCAAGGGGCGGAATTCTGATGGACGCATCGGTCACACACAGCCTCAAAAAGGTTAAATGCATGTTAGAAACTTCGCCCACCTCCATTTTTGCACCATACGCCGCACGTGCTATGGCAGAACAACAGGCGGTGGCGCGAGCAGGCCCATCGGCTGCAAGCGTGGTTGCAGCTAGCGCTCCTTCTACGTCGCCACAGATAGTCCTTGTAGCTTTACGGATGGTGACTACAGTGGACGGCGAAGTCAGCACCACTGAGGAGTATGAAGACCCTACTGTGTGGCTTCAGTGCCACCGACGCACGCGTGGTCGAGACCTACACCACCTGCGGCAAAATACTACAGGACCAGCCAATTTCACACCCGCAAGGAACAGCACTACAGCACAAGGTACCACGCAGAGAGCCCACCCCATCAAATCCCGACGCCCTCGGTGCCCCAAACTACCCAAGGATGACATCAAAGTCGTCATCCGTCTACGGGACGGCTTGAACGTGGCACGAGTTAGTGACGCCACGCCGAGAGACAGCATCTTGAAAGATGCCGGTCTGGAGCCAGAAACAGCCACTGAAGATCTTCTCCGGGCTAATCACGAGCAGAACATCCTCGCGGTGAGGACCCCACTCCTCGCCAGAGCCGAGCGATATGCGCGCATAGAGAAACTCAAGCCAGGCGAAGCCTCATACTCCACGCGGGCTTACGTCACAACACCCGATGATTCAGTCAAACGAGTAATCTACGACATTCCCGCATATGACTCGGTGGAGGACATCGTCAAGAGCATCGTTCACTCGAGAAACCCTACCGCCCTGCATGCACGGCGCATGGGCCGCACCAACTCTGCCATTATTGCATTTTCCGGTGGCACAGTTCCTTATTTTGTGTACTACCTTGGAGCGGAAAATCGTTGCTGTATTCACAAGAGAAAGCACTAAGTCTGCTCGTCTTGAGGATGGCTTGGGCATCGAATGGACGTTTTCCCCTAGCCGGATCGAGCCTATTGCAGTTCATGCGGACTTGCGAACCCCATGGAGGAGCATGTGTGCACAGTCAAGTGCGCCCTATGTGGGAAGGACCACGTCACCAGAGACAAACAGTGCAAGAAACGTTACTACCTTGTGTGTTCATTGTGAAACAACGCCAACGGCGAAGAGATCGAGATCACAGCCGCGACGCGGGGGACGCCAGGCTGCAACGAGATCGCTCCGCCTCCTTCCCAAGACTGTCCCGCGCAGAGACACCTTCAAACACAGTACCAACGCGAGACGACAACCATGCTGAAGCCAATGGCAGTCTCGCTCCCACTAAAAAAACACGGCTCCGACAAGGGCCGGGCGGCTCAACTAAGAGAGCAGAGCAGCACCAAGACCCCAGCGGCAACCTCGCAGGTGATCTGGTCAGCTAATGCCTCCCACAGAAGAAATGATTCAGGAGCACATACATTCGCACTTCCCTCACAAACACCCCCCAACATCACCTCTGCTTAACTAGATAGCATACGAGCCACATTAGAGCAGGTTATGCGGAGAACAGACAGCTTCGAGCTGAACCCGCACACCTTAAAAGTAGCGGCACCACCACGACGACTACCGTAAGGCCGCCCACAACACAGCATTCACAATCCTCTGAGTCCAACTCTTCCCCCCCCCCCCCCCCCCCGTAAAGACGTGCCCAGGAAACCGTTGACCAGTAGCCAACAGGAAAATAGGCCTTATATGCTCTTGAAGCTAAATTAGAAAAGAGGCTCGACCAGCGTTTCGACAAGCTAAATCATAACATTACCACCGTGGCCGGAGCCATCGATAACTTCAGAGAAAGGATCAGCGGGAAGGTTACCGCCCTCAAATACAGCTTGGCGCAAGCGCAGAACAACCCAACTGGGCTCGTACATCCGTCCATCTTAACCAGCACCGAAGGACCACACAATAGTGCCACCATCCAAGAAGAGTTTTCAGGTCAAAACATAGGATAGTATGCACCCGAACAGAGATAAGCATCGATACTAAATATGGCAATGGAACTGTCGGGGGTACAGATCTAAGCGGGGAGCATTCCAACAAAACATTACACTTGGTTCAAAACGCCCAATCAGCACCCGATGTCATAGCGTTGCAAGAGGCAGCAATACCGGCCAAGTTATCGGGATACAGAGCGTACCACTCGTCCGTACCCAACATGAATGCTCCACAAGCAAGAGAAGTAACCACCTTGTTTCATAAGAATACAACGGCTAATAATTTGCATGTTTCCAGCACAGGACTAGAATATGTTTTCTTGGAAATCCTTCCCCGTTCCCCCATACAATTTTAGGCTTCCGGCCATCACTATCAACCCAAGACGTCATGCTCCAGTTACAGCATCAAATCGTCGATAACTCCGCTGTATCCCCACTAGACAATGGAGCAACCTTGGCCTTAGATCTCACCAAAGCTCTTGACTGCGTGCAAAATAGCGCTATTCTCTACAACTTGAGCGACCTACATGTGGCAAGAAGGCCTATAACTATATCGTGGTCCTCTCGTTTTTGTGCTAACCCTGCGGATCATGTGGTATACTTTCTCCGTGGTGTGCTTAAGTCGGTCCAGCAGTTTAGTGTTGGAGCGATCCCCTTATGCTAATGTTAGATTGCGAGAGCATGCGCTCTCCTTTGACAAACGTCCGCGACCGCCTCTGCCCTCACACTGCCACACGTGCGGCTGCGACCCGGTGTTTCACGAAATTGATATTGTTACCAAGCACCCGAAGCAGCTACACCGCGAGATAGTTGTAGCCTATCACATTAACAAGAGGGGCGAAAAGTGTGTGAGCCACCCTTCAGTGGTGCTTACTGATAAAGAGGTCCAGTTCATGGATAACGACAAATAAGTCATGTTCCCGTTTGCACTTTTATCTGGTTCTGTTGGTGTGATGGATGCATGTTGCGGGGGATCGGATTTCCCCCGGATTCCTCATCAGTAATTCCGAGCAGTGGGAGGCCGCGCTGCTCAGCTGCATTCCCGAAGTACAAGCTGCGGTCATCCAGCTGGCGGAAGACGCCGCCAGGGTCCATGGGCTCCTGGCCGCCGTCTGACGAAGCGCCCACCCGGAACCTCCCTCTCGGGTGGTTACGCTCAGCAAAGATGACAAATAAAGTTTTATCTCTCTCTCTCTCTCTATCTGGTTCTGTTTGTTTTCTTTGTATGCTACTTTGACACGTGCGGCGTGTCAGCGCCTGTACAGTGGTTGATCTTCCTGTCTGTCCCGTCCTTCGCGCTGGAATTAAGTATGAACACGTACCAACTCGCCCAACTTGCAACTGTAGAAACATGCCTAAGATTCTCACTTTCTGAGATGGAACAGTAGGGAGTAGGGTGGCCATCCCCTTCTAGGGAGGTGGTTGGCGACCCTGCAGGGAGTTTCTTACATGGTGATACGATAAGCAAATCCGATTTTTGAGGCGCACACGCTAGGCCACGTTGTCGTGCGTATTTACTCGCAATGTAGGCCGCCTGTTGAAGGTCGGTCCCCCGATTGACCCTTGAGTAGCCCATATGGAGATAATCCGGATATAATCCATGGCCTATGCCTGGTATGACAGCCAGGAGCGGAGGGAGGCCTATGTGAGCTATACTAAACCGCAAGGGGGACAGGCAGCACTCTGGAGTGTGCCCTTGTTGCCGAGAGAAACTGCATTGGAAAAATCTCCCACCTTCAGAATGGCCTTTCGATCGTCGAGGAAGCCTCTAATTTCAGAGTAGGTGCGTTCGCCGCAGTGAAGGCCATTCAGTTGTTTAAGTATGTCTGTATGACTGAGATTGTCAAAGGCACGTTTTAAATCCAAGGCTTTCCGGGTTATACCTCGAGCATTTAAGCATAACCTCCTCCTTCAGTTGTAGAAGGATGTCCTGCTTGGAGAGGTGATTGCGAAATCCACACATGGTATGTAGCAACATGTTTTGTTTGAGGCACTGCTATAGCCCTTTGTGGATAACGTGGTCTAGAAGCTTTCCCAAATACGAGGTGAGTGATGTGGGGCGCAGGCTGTCGGTGCTCTGTGGTCTTCCAGGCTTCGGAATAAGGCGCACCTCCGCCGCCTTCCGTTCTTCCGGACGTTGGCCCGACCTCCATACCGTGTACAGGTGAGTGGTGAGTTCAATAATGGAATCATCGTCCATGTTAGGAATCATCGTCCATGTTTCACTCACGGGGCACACTGTAGATGGCGCTGCAAATTTAATTTACCCACATTCCCTGCGCGCCGGAGCAGCTCACCTCGGCAGGTCGCGTCAGCGGGACCATTCAGACGCCTTTGTCGTCTGCTTTAGCGACAACTGCTTTGGGCCTGTTTTAAAGCAGCTTCGCGTCCATTGCGCACTTCTTTCGCACGGCTTGATTAACTTGTTCGACAGCACCTCATGGGTATACCGGACCCGACGAAATTATATGCTCACCCGCCGCGGTGGCTCAGTGGCTAAGGCGTTGTGCTGCTGAGCACGAGGTCGCGGGTTCAATTCCCGGCCGCGGCGGCCGCTTTTCTGATGGAGGCGAAAAGCAAAAACGCCCGTGCGTACGAGATTTCGGCGCACGTTAAAGATCCCCAGGCGGTCTAAACTAATCCGGAGCCCTCCACTACGGCGCGCCTCATCGCCTGCGTTGCGTCGGCGCGTTAAACCCTACAATCAATCAAATTATATGCTCGCACGGGAAAGCTACGTTGAAGATTGGTTTTCAGGGTGGAAAAACAAAATATAGAGACCACATACAGGCATCTAGCCGCTGGAGAAACGCTACCTTTGACGCACTGCTCGCCACGAATGAGACTCCGTTTTCCAAATTGGTGAATATCAATTCGGTTGTGTTTTAGCAGGTGTTACAAAAGGCGAAAGGAGCAACTGGTTCTGATAAATAGCGACTATAAAAGTTCCCTCAGCTCTCTCTCGCAATTCTCAAACTTACTAAACTAACTCTTTTAAAGCAGAATAAATGGGAACCACTAGCTCACATGCCTAATTGTTTCGGTGTCCGCGCTTGTGTAGTACGGTGATGTAGCACCGAGCTAGCACAGCGGGATGGCTAGGTTCCGCTGTCTGACCCTTCGAATAACGCACCTCGCCATTTTCTTTCTGCCGACACACGTCTGTGCTACAGCGGCGGCGTCCGCCGCTCTAGCCCGGCCGTAGCCGACGCTTCTGCGTTCGGGACGCCGCCCCTGCGAGTTTCAGGTAACGGCTGGCAAAATCTCTAGTTTTGCTCTTTGTACAGCAATCTGTGTGAATTCAGGTGAAGTCGCATGGGTAATTGTTTTGGGTGTCGTTTAAAGCGTTGCTTTCTAACAACTTTCACAGCGTGGATTGGAGCCATTTTTTGAGCGGGTCGCATGAAAGCGTAAAAATCTCACAGGGCATCGCCTACGGGAACGATGATAATACACGTCGCTATAGCAGCTTTACTCGCCCTTTCCCGCAAGCACTAAACTACTGTGTGCAGCACCATACACATCCAGTATAATATAACCTCCGCACACATCGAGGAACTATTTCAGAGCAGCGAACATCCAGCAGCAGAACGGCGAGCAGAGGGACACCCGGCACGCCGATCTATGTCTCAGGGGCGCGCTAGGGCGGCCCCCTCTTACTTAACCTCGGGTAATTGGATTCGACTCGGGCACGAAACGGAGCAAAGTTTTCCGCAGAAGCCTGAGCCCGGGCAAGCTCGGATCGCGCTGCTTAGCGTCCGCGCTTTCCTTGCCGCTTTGGCTTGCTTCGAGCCGCGCAAACTAATTTCTCCGCCACGCTCCCCGCCAGAGCCAGCGGCGCTGACACTGCTCTTGCCGCCGCCGCCCGCGGGCACAGCTCCGTTTACGACGGGACTTCAGTTTGCTCGCCGCGCCAGCGCGGTACTCTCGAAAATGCCCCGAAAAAGAAGGACATACAAACGGAGTTGCGATAACGGGCTAAAGAAGGATTAACATTTGCGCCATAGTACCTTGCAAACAGTCAAGACGGGGCACCGCAGAGGTCGCTAAGAAGCAGCAGAGGAAGCCCATGGGCTCCATTTTTGCCGTCGGGCTCTTTGTACACTGCTGCCCTCTCACAGCTGCCCACGCACCCTTTCTGTGCTTTTCCACGAGGAACCTCCGTGCCTCTACGAGGGCGTTGCAAGTGGTAAGGATGGAGCGCCAAAGATAAAGCAAGCGCCCCTGCTACACTGGCGCCCAAATTTCATTCCAAACGAATGTCATTTGACTCAAAATCGAAGTTGGGCTGCTACACTGGATTTTAAAATGGCATTCAGCTCAAAAGACATTCGAGTGAAACGACCGCCCCGAGAGACACTTGGGACTCCCGAATGACATTTCTTGCACTCTCGCGTACGGCGTTCCAAGTCTGCTATAACAAATGCATTACTGGCGTACTGAAAATAAACAAAACGCTCTTTAATTCTGGCACTCTGCTTACTTTGTATCCACATAAGTCATGATATCAAGGTGATTTAACAATTCCATACTCTCAGCATTACTGCCAGCAAGCGACGAACCAGGTGGCCAGACAGCACAAAAAAGGCCCCCAAAGTATTAAAAAAACTTTATTGCGATCTATAAAAAAAAACTGAGTCAAAGCTTGCGTTATTTGTAATTTGGTACCATTTTACTGTCAAAGATTTCTGCTAAATTTGATTGTTGCATTATTGTGTACTCGGCAGCAGAAACGCCAAATACTGGGCAGCAGCAACGCCACGCCGCACAGCTTTCAAATGCCATCGAAATTGTAGTGGGGCACGGCAGATTATGAATGGCAACAGCAGTCACTCACTTGAGTCAAATGACGTCCGCCTAGAAAGACATTCGGACGCCAGTGTAGTAGGGGGCATTACTTTCTTTCCGACTCCATGGCGTTTGACACACCCAGGCAGCATTTCAAACGCGTGCGTGTGTTCCGAAAAACGAAGAATACAAGCATGTTCTCTTACTTGTCTAGTAGAGGCGATTGTGATTGTTACCATTGTGTTGTCAGTGACTGTGACGACTTCTGGGGAGTGCTCTTAAAATAACGCTTTTTATTTTTGTTTTTGTTTACTTTAGGCTTGATGGAAACTATAAGGTTTCCGGTTGTTCGCGCTACTTTCTTTTTTCGCTGAAGTCGTAATTCTTTTGTTATTGGTGCTTTATCGACACTTCATCCCAAATGAACGCATCGTCAATAAACCCAAAGGGACACTGAAGTCAAAATAAAAGTTGCCCTAGATCAATAGATTACACCGAGAACACGAATATACCACTCTTAAGGGTAGCTTTTTTGCAGGTTGAAGGTTATTTATTTAAAGGGCTACTGAAGTGGTTTTAAAATGGGGTAAAAATATATTTTTTGCTATTAAGACATTGGTTAGTTTATGCCTGTAAAGTTTTCTCGTCATTTTTAGCTTGAGGACAGAGGTATTCGTCTGTAAAGTTGACCCTACGCCCCAACTGAGAGGCAGCGACCGGAAGGGTCATATTCGGAAGATGGCCAGCGGCGTGCGCCGCCGCTTCTCTGTGTCCTCGTTTTTGGGTGAAGTTCCGAATTAAGCAGGCGTCTAATCTGCCCTTTATGTCCAGAGTTTCCTCGGCATTGATTTTTAACCGTTATGCCACTGTGATTTTAGAGATTCCCTAAAGCGACTCCTAGATACCAGAGATTTCCTACTCGAGCGCCCGTGGCTACTACATTGCCTTCACGAGTAACCGGGGCCGGCCGTGTCGTCGGGTGCTCTGTGCTTAATTCGCGAAGCGACGGGCTCAAACAAATACGAAGGTGCCCCAAGTTCCTGATTCATTATTATTAATGGAGTAGAAAATTTTTGGGACCGCATCGCTCTGGGTTTCCCGAACCAGGGTGTCGAACCGGCCTTTTTTCGGGTTCGGTTCGGGTTCGGGTTCAAGCCTTTCGGGTTCGGTTCGGGTTCAGTTCCAAAGCACCATTCCGTTCCGGTTCGAACCGGTTCGAACCGGTTCAAACGGGTTCAAACGGGTTCGAAGAAAAAAAGCAGGCCTGTTTTTTTCTGTTAATCTTTTTGTGCTCGTTTTTCGTTCCCTTATCAAGGCGGCATAAAACCAAGTCATAATGAATGTTTCTTTGTACAAATACTTTGCCTTGGCCAAACTAAAGCGACCCTGCAACACTTTTTTCAACTTTTTTCTAAATGGTTGCAGAAAGTAGTCAACCAACACATCCTGTACTTAGATTAGGGGTCGCAAAGTGCCTCAGCCAAAAATTACTGCTCTCTCCTCATCAGATAACTTAGAAATCTGCTTAAAATATTTTTCTCTCCTTCGCGGTCTCGGCGTTCTTCGACCGCTGAATGACATCATTACAGCGGTGTAGCGGCTATTTTCCGGCTTTCCTTAAGTTGCAGAATAGAACGCATTTCATAGCCACTTTAAAAAGAAAGCCACAAAAGCGAAGCAGAAACGGAAGCTGCATCCGCAGCGACTAGGAAATCACGCACTGTTGCTCTGTGCTGGCAATTGCTATAGTTCTCGCAGTGCTTCCAGATGCGCAGAAGGGTGAAAGCGTTTATCGAAAGTGTTGTTTTATTTATTTATTTATTTATTTATTTATTTATTTATTTATTTATTTATTTATTGCAGGGTTTAACGCGCCGACGCAACGCAAACGATGAGGCGCGCGTAGTGGAGGGCTCCGGATTAATTTTGACCACCTGGGGATCTTTAACGTCCGCCGAAATCTCGTACACACGGGCGTTTTCGCTTTTCGCGTCCACCAGAAAAGCGGCCATCGCGGCTGGGAATCTAACCCGCGTCTGTGTGCTCAGCAGCGCAACGCCTTAGCCACTGAGCCACCGCGGCGAGTTTATCTAAAGTCTTCAATAGCTCCTTTAACTGTACAAGCTACTGCAAAACGTTTTCTATGGTAGTTTGACGAGTATGTGGCGCCTCCGCCCCTCCCCAATTTTCGTTGGCCGCTAAGTTCGGTGGCCCTGCCAGGCTCGGTGTGAAAGAAACATTGTGCACGGCTGGCGAATAAACACCGACAAGCAGAGCTGCTCGCGGTCAGTCACCGTCACCACCAGCACGCTGCGGGTCGTCCCTCGGGTGGAGGGTACTACGACCCTCTCACGTTCCCGAATGCGGGCCAAATCGTGACAGATACGTCAACGATTACAACAATAACTGAAGCTAAACAAAAGGTTGGTTGGGGCACTTAAGGGCACTATTTGTATGAATGTGAAAGCATTGCTCTTTATGGCCGCAAGTTTACCTTTATTAATTTAAGTTCGTTCACTTTCATGATTTAATTTTATTTTATACTTGGTTTATACCACGGTAATTTTATTCACCACAGTTGTTTTCTTGAGGAAACAAGAAATATGGCAGACGATTACGGTAGTCGCTAATGCAAAATTTGAGCGCAGCGCGAACTGTAGTGTTCTCGGCGACGGCGCATAGCTGCTGTGTCTTAGGAAGTGATCGCGTCCACAACAAATGCACGACGTCATGCGGTATACTCTGTCGTTATCTCGTAAGGCGTTGCTGCCGTGGAGCATGTCTCGCGCGGTCTGGAAATTTCGCCCTCCCCTCCCACTTTCGCCATACTTTCATCCTCCGCTTTCCTGCCCGCTCTATCTTCGGTGGCGTCTTCGTTCTCTCGGTTACAACGAGGCCGACGCTGAGAAACTACGCGAAACCACAGGAGCGGGCGCTTAAGGGCTGTGCTCTAACGCATGGCTCCTCATAGCCACCGCTGTGCCGCCCTGTGATCCACTCCCTTCACCGACCGATGACTGGCCGCACATCGTCTCCAAATAATGCGTCCTCGCCACAGTCTTCTTGAAGGCGAACATGTAGCCTCCTGGCCAGCGGGCAGCGTTCCGGTGCCTCCAGTGCCTCCCCCATCAGTGCATCCTAACCAGAATCTTCTGGCAATGAGCAGCCTCCCTGCAGGCAGCCTTTTGCCTCGACCTACTAAGCAGACGACCCGCCCGTCCACAATCGTTTTGGTACCCTGGAGTGTCGCCGTGGTGGGGCATTTTGCGTCTTCCATCCCCCGGCAGCTCGTGACGGGTCGCCCCTCGTCCCCAAATCATGCATCCTCGCCAGAATGTTCTGCCTGGCAGGCAGGCACGCAGGCAGGCAAACAGGCGGGCAGGTAGTTTACTGGCAAACGGGCGGTCTCTTTGGCGGGCAGGAGATGGTACGCGCCCGCCATCTTTTTTTGGATCGACCAAATGTTACGCACGCACGCACGCACGCACGCACGCACGCACGCACCCCTATTTTCTCACAATGAGGCAAAAAAATATGCATTGTGAATAAATCGGTTGGTCTGCTACGCTTTTCATCTACCCAAAGTTTCAACGGCGCTTTAGCTTTACAACGAAAGGATTAGCAGTGCTAGAAGTAGAAAAAAGTCCGGCGTCGGCATTAATTTCTGACTGCCAAGCGTGGCAGGTGGCATTTAGAGCAATTTCTTTCTGCTTATCTTTTATCTGCTAACAGAGCTGTTGGAAAGAAAGAACGGCTATAAAGGCTCATTGGACGGCGTGTATAGGACGGCATTGGATAGGGAACCACCGGAGATATGAACTTTGTAATGGCCCTTCAGCGACCGGAGACAGCGATTGGGCTCTTGGAGAGATAATAGCCAAGTGAAGTCACAAGCAGTAGTAATGATCGCTTGTAGAGAGAGAGAGAGAGAGAGAGAGAGAGAGAGAGAGAGAGAGAGAGAGAGAGAGAGAGAGAGAGAGAGAGAGAGAAAATTAGAGAAAATGAAGTTTAATTAAATTGAGGCAAAGGTTCAGAGAGGCGTCCTCATTCGAGGGGGGCGAATCGACAGCCGTTTCCATCAAGAGCAACTGATCTTGAAGGCCGGAGCTGGTCATGGCTGTCTCCCAAATCTCTATGGAAACGTGGAGGTTGGGTGGATCTACGGTACACTTGTCGCAGCCACCTACTATGTGTATGAGGTTCCCAGGCTCTCCACACAAGCGACGAAATTGAGAGAGCTGTGTCCCGTCAAAGAGGTGGAGTCTGGTGGTGTGTGGGAAGGAGTATGCCCGCAGGGCGCGGAGTAATCTTTCCTGGTTAATCGGTAGCGATTTGTGCTGGGAGGAATACGTTCTACGAAAGAGGCTATAGTTCTGAGTAACTTCCTGGTCTGTGACTGCAGGATGCATGCCCTCGGGCCCGCCTTCATCAGCAGGCTAAGCGGGTCAAATCTCGATCCACGAGGTTGGTGATCTTGTTTGCTGGATATGCCAGTATGAGCTGGTGCCCTTACAATCGTGACTGTCTCGTTGGTGGTCTCCGATTGATCATTGGAAGTGCTGTAAGATGCAATTTATCGTTGGCAAGGTTGGGCCACGCCTGCTAAGACTCTGTTATAAGAGTTTTGGCGCCGCTTCCTTAGCTTGAAAGGGGCTGTGTTCGGGGGTTGAGATGCTACACCTGTGGGAGGCTGCAGAACGGTAGCACAAAGAAAGAGAAGGTATTGAAGAATGCTATCGGACGTCTCTTGCATCAAACCAGTTGATCGTTCCTCCCTTTTTTTCTTTCAGTTTAGTTTCTTTCCTACTGTCGCACCTCATTTAGACGTTTTGAAAACCCTTTGATGAATATAAAATACGCATTAGGCAATTAGTTATTAACTTTAGTGCGAGATGGTAATTTTAATATAGAAACAACATAACAGCGCAATACGGGCATAAAGAAAAAAATTTTATAGCGTTCAGGTGGTCGTCACATAACTTTGCGGCTACTTTGTGCTTGACAAAGTTCGTGATTGGTCGAGAAGGAGAATGCTGCAAAATTTCCAAATGCCAAAGACCCCAAAGATATCATGTGTGGTCCCACCGTCTAATCTGCCTTGACTGACTCGCTAGTTCCTGGAATCCAAATTAATCAACACACCAGTCCAACTAATCCACATTAGCTCATTCACTCACCTAACTAATCCACCCCAGTCTACCCGCTAACCCACATTAATCGACTTAAATCCATCCGTCTTTAAAGTTTAAGGCTTAGCAGATTCAAGATAACATGAAAATGCTATCAAATATAGTTTAAAATGGAAATTAGTATCCCCCATTTTGTATATCTCATGTTCTCTTAGAGCAGTAACCAAATGACACAACGGCACTGTATACAAGCAGAAGTGAAGTTAACTTTGAGAACTACGAGTGTTTGTGTCTCAGTACTCTTTGTATATAACTGCCCATTCAAACTAAAATAGGTGGAATATATGGATTTATTGTTGATGGTGTCCCTTAAGGCCTTCACAAGCGGACAGGGATGCATGCGAATTAACAACACATTAAAAACTTTACACGATTTTAAATACCATGCAGATAGAAACCATGAAAAATATTCCATGATATGTTGCCTCGGAATATGCGTTCTAACTTAGGCTATGCTAAATGTAAAAGAGAATTGGGAGAGGTAGGCAGTACCTAACGCAAACTGATAGTATATACGGACAACTTTACATTAAATTGAGGGCAATAGTAAGAAGAGGACATAGTGGGCCTTGGGAACTACAGACTATGCGAAATATTTCATGGTTCTGTCTGGCGAGTGGCAAAGGTAGGGACCGAAATGTAAAACTAGAAATAAAACTTTGAGGCCCCGGAACCGGTTCGGAACGGTTCCTTCGATTCGTTCCGGTTCGGGTTCAGTTCCAAAATGGAGGAAAGAATACTGTTCCGGTTCAGTTCCGGTTCCGGGCAAAAATTCGGGTTCGGTTCCGGTTTTCGGTTCGGTTCCGGTTCCGGTTCGACACCCTGTCCCGAACTTCTTGTTCGTTTTCCCGATCAACATTGTCAGCTATGACGACAGCTTAGCTAAGTAGGTAGATTTTAAGAAATCAAGCAAGCTGGAAAGCATGAAGCGTTTTCTGCGTGTGGGTGCGCTCCGCACACTCGCCGGTCATGCATTCCCGTACAGCACACGATGCGGTTCGAACCGCGCATGCCGCGGCAGCAACCGCTCTTCGCTGCTGTCCAGAAACGAGGCAGTCGTGAAAAGCAAGGTAAACGGGCAAGAGAGTGGATGATAGTGTGGTGAAAAACTCTGCTAGGGATTGTCATCCAAGGTAATTCTGAAAGACGTGATAGAATTTGTATCGCGACGCAGAGCGCCGACCGGTCACGGGGGCTCGTCGACGTTCCCAGCAAATGGACCTGCCCGAGCATGAGATGCGGCGAGAGGCGGATGCATGGCGCTACCTGCGCGCAAGAATGAACCCCGCACCGATCGCTAGAATGACAATCGACGTGAAAATAGGGTTTCACATGCGAGAAAGGGGATGACAGAGTGGTAAAAAGCTGTGTTAAGGATAGCCATTCGCGATTGTACAGATAGCAGCGACCAAATATCTGCCTCGGTGCTAAGCCTAAAGTTCCCCACAGCCGAGGCGATCCGTGCAACCCAAGCGGGCTAGAGCTGTTTGAGGAGGCGTTCTTCTAAAGTTCGTCGCGGGCCAGCGTGCTGCGTTTGGGTTCCTCTACAATTTGTGGGGGCCACCAACGTTAGATTCCGCTATACTAAAACTGCGTATGTCCAGCAATGCCACGTTCGGCTGACCGGCCGCGCAGCAACCCGACACAGCACCTCCGCGCGACGCGGCGACCGGCCGCTGGTTAGCTGGTGCTTACGGGCATGGCGGGCCGCTGCACATAGCTTGTTACCGCCTGTCAGAATGTAAAAACTACGTTACACGTGCGAGGAAGGGGATGATGGTGTGTAGAAAAATTGTGCTAGGGATTGTGACTAGCGCTGGTAGTGAAAGCGGCGAACCAATGTCTGCACAACTTTCCTGTATCCGAGAAACAGAAGTCGGCCTTAAGCCGTTCGGGGAGAGCCCCTTTCTAAAGCTCGCCGCGAGCCAACTTGTTACGTTTATACTTCCCTCAGGCTCTCCTATTCTAAGGAAAGATTGTGTGACTGTTCCATTCACCAGAGGAGTTTCTGGCCCGTGCCTGAACGGGAACAGAACGAGCTCTCCGGGCCGAGCGGTCAACGAAGCGCCGGCACTTCCGAATATGACTTCATCTGCCGCCAGCCAATCGCGAAAGGCAGCCAGGGCTCTTGCCGTGCACCTGGGCAAGGGTTGTTTGTTTTGACGAAAAAAGATGGTTTGGGGGCATTAACACATAAAATAAACATGTTTTTCGAATTCTTCACCAGCCCTTTAAAACAAGAAAATACATATAAAATGTACACAGGGACTCAGCAATGTTTTCAAAGGGTCAAAAAATAATACTACACTTTTGTAAGAAGCTGACAGTGACGATTGCAGAAAAAAAACAAGAAATACAAGGAAGAACGAAGATCCCGCTATCACATGTAATTTTTAGAGATAAGATGTTACTTGACACGTTGTTTAAACAATACAAATGGAGCAAGTTTTTGAGTTTCGAAATGCACACTATGCCAACAAGTTCCTCCAATAAATTTTAGTGTGTTTATACAGTTTCAGCGAATTTTTCGCAACAGGAGGCGTTTTTGGATGGTATCAATCGTTCGATGAGAAAGTTGCAGGCAAACTGTGTTTTTGTTTAATTTCCGGTTAAGAATTTGGAACATGAATTGATCAGTGTTATATGCCACTAAGTTATACACATTGAGTACACCGAAACATTCAAGTATATTCTCTATTTCACCCCTTGTACTACGCAGAACTACTTGAAGTGATCGTTCGTTTTTGTAACCGAAAAATGGGCAACAGATGTGTTTTATATGTTCAGCCCCGGACTACGATACACTAATTTATGGGGCAGTGTACGCATGCGTATTGTAAGTTGGCAAGTATGTTTGAAGTAAAGAAATGTCGACATCGGGCAAATACATGCAATCGATAAGACAGGTTTCTTATGGTTAAGCGTACAGGATCGGTGAATTTTAAGTGATTATCAATAACAATACCTACAAAATGGCTCCAATCCACGCTGTGAAGGTGGCTAGAAAGCAAAGCTGTAAACGACACCCACAAAAATTGCCCGTGCGACGCAACTTGAATTCACACACGTGGCTCTACAAAGAGTCAAACCAGAGATTTTGCCCGCCGTTACCTAGAATTCGAAGGGGCGACGTCCCGAACGCCGAAGCGTCGGCCACGGCCGGGCTAGAGCGGCGGACGCCGCCGCTGTAGCCCTGATAGTGCGTCCGCAGAAAGAAAATGGTGAGGAGCGTCGTTCAAAGGGTCAGACAGCGGAACCTAGCCACCCCGTTGTGCTAGATCGGGGCAACATCACCAGGCAACACAAGCGCAGATACCGAAACAATTCGGCATGTGAACTTAGTGATTCCCATTTATGCCGATCTAAACTAGTTAGTTTAGTAAGTTTGAGAATTGCGAGAAAGCTGAGGGAACTCTTATCAGAACTAGTTGCTCCTTTCCCCGTTTGTGATAACTGTTAAAACACAACCGATTTGGTGTTCACTAATTGAGAAAGCGGTGTCCCAATCAGGGAAGCAGTGCGTAAAAGGTAGTGTTTGTTTAGCGGCCAGATGTCTGTATGTGGTCTCCACATTTTGTTTTCCTGCCCTGAAAACCAGGCTTTAACGTATCTTTGCCGTACCACCACTCAATTTCGTCGTGTCTGGGTTACCCAGGAGGTGCTGTCGAACAATTTAATCAAGCCGTGCGAAGGAAGCGCGCAATAGACGCGAAGCTGCCCCAAAAAAGGCTCAAAACAACCGTCGCTAAAGCAGACGACAAAACCGGGTCGCGCCGATGCGCCCGCCGGCGTGTGCGCACGGTGAAAGCTGGGTAAATTCGCCGCGGCATCTACACTGTGCTCCCTGAGTAAAAAAAACCCTGCCCTCCGCCGCCGTGTTGGTAGTTTCTTGTCCCGCACGCCGCGAAAGAACCGTTGGCTGGTAGAAGTAGAAAACTTTGCTCTAATAAGGTAGAAAATAGCGAAAACGAGAAGACAGATGCCGCCGCCACTGGCTATGCCGCGTAACTTGCACCTGAAGTGCTTAAATCGTTTGGGGGGCATAGCGTCTTTACTGGCTGCGGCTGCATGGCGTTACTCATCCATATTCGGAGCGGCTGTACGAGGAAGCGTGCGAGCTATGCACGAGCGGTTGATTCGGGAGCCTCAAAAGGACAACATGGTGTTTTTCAACAAAGTCTCAATACTGATCACGGCCCAATGAAGCAAACTTTTGTCTTAGTGTTCCGGAGCTGCAGAGGACATGGGAGTTCGGGAAAGCACGACTGATTTGACCGCAACTGACCAAACCACTACGTACGTAATAGCGTTGTATTCGGTTGCTTCTAAACAGCTATACATCGGCGCAGCCTCTCTTGCTTCCGATTTATCATGACGCCAAAAGCCACTGCAGTGTTTGCGTCATGATTGATGAGCGTTTTCATGGCAATTAAGGCATCCTTCGGCACCGAATCAACGCTAAAATGGCCATGGGTAGGTCAGAGTTTCGTTTGAAACCGACTTGCTGGTTGCTTTCAGTGTCCCTTTAAGTTTAGCAAAGATTATTTGAATTTATCTTTGTTTTCTGGGTTGAATATTCGAGGATCAAACTCAACGTTATCCGGTATGAGCGCCACCGGCTCCGGTAGCAGCCGCCATTTGTACGGTCGCCCTCACGGTGGCGGCGGAGAGCAGAGGGGTCTCGCCGGTCGTCCGGTTGTTTGACGCCCGGAGCTTCTGCAGTTATGAAGCATAAGATTCGATGTGATAGCCTTTTAGGCAGTTTTACGGACGTTATGCGGCTCAGTGGCTATGCTCACGATTTAAGTGGAACAGGAAAGCGTCGGTACTATGAAAAAAATATCAGTATGCACCTGCATCGGCCCTGACGACTTCGGCGCCGGAGATGCGGTGTGTAACGTGAACTTGTCCCCGGTTGGAGCTCGCGACATCAGCGACTCCCTCGTACATGATATTAGCTCTAAATCATGCATAACTATGGAATAATGGGAGTAGTGGATAAGGGCAAGAGTCGGTGGCTTTCGTGTCGTTGCCGCCAAGGCAGGTTGTTTGTCTACGTGCAGCTTTCGTATAAAAATGCTCAACCGTGTGAGTATTCGTGACCGCTTCCAAGTGTACAGCACGTGCGCACTAGTGGCGACTTTGCCGGCGGCCGCCAGCGGTGAAGGTCGCAACTTGCCATGGCGGCGGTCAGTCTCGCGCGCGTGGTCCCGACCAAAATCTCCCGCCTCTTTTTTTTTTTTTTTTTCAGGCAAAATGTATTGCTGCCTTGATGGCGCGTCCACGCGGAAGCGGTGGTGGGGAAGTGGGAATAGGTCGGCGCGAAACGTCACGAGGCCGTCACCACACCCGCCATCCCTCATTTCCTTTGCGCTCTGTAAAACAGCAAAAATGGGTCTCGGTTCAATCCGCTCTGCGGCTAGGAAAACGCGCCGTTTTCGGCGAAAGAACGCTTTTAGACGCTGCAGACGTCGACAAGCAGCGCTCGGAACGGCACGATGGCGCTGGAGTGCACGCCTAGATCACCCACCTGAGCGACAGCAAACGTTTTGCCGCGGCGACTAAACTCGCCTGTAGCTGACCGCGTAACTCGAAAAAAAGTCGCTTTATGAGACTGATGGACAATCGTTTGCGGGTTCTTGTGGTGAAAGTAACGTAAACCTGCAAGGCACACACCTCTACCGTCGCTGCAAACAGAACATGCAACATAGTAACGCGTAATGCAAGCGCTAAACGAAAAGCGAGTAGCTGCGCCGAATTTAAATCAACAGGGAACACGTGTGACTGAATATAACGCATGTTAGCTCACTGCGCAACTCTTTAGCCCATGCCTGCACGCTGTTATAAAATCTGAGTTTGAAACAGTACTTCGAAAGGGCTATGCCTTTCTCTTTTTTTAGGTTCGTCGTTCCCAATCTTCATCTGACAAGGCGTTGGAGCGTGGCTTTTGCTCAATAGAACGTTCGCTGCACACCCGGTAGTTGTTTACCGAATGATTGAAGTCCTTGCAGTCTATCCGCCGCCCCCGGCTTCGATCCACGACGTGATATCTTTCGAATCTTCTTGCATTGTCTGCAGACTGTCTTCAGTATGCATAACGTAGTTTTTCCGTATTTTGCCCCATAACGCGTTTCAAAACTCGAAGCCGACAAATTCTCCGATTTCTTTTTCCAGCTTCACTGTATACCGCGTAAACATATAATAAAGATTTTCGTGCCATGTTGGAGGACACAGGAGCTCTAATTTGCTTGAGTAAAGCTCATTCTGCCACCGCGCGATCTTCAATTCGGCGTCTCCGCTGCAAATGTAGCTGCACAGACATTGGAAGGCATGCTCCGCCAGCTGTTATTTCGCGGGGAAAACGTGGCCAAGGCAAGCGTCCCTGGTGGGCAGTGATTGGCAGAGAATGTAATCCGCCTCTCCCAAGACCCTCGTCGCCGTAGTGGCGGCGTGCCGGAGGACTCCCCGACGGCCTGTGCTTGCCGGAAGGACACTTGGCAGCTGGCGCTGATAACCACGCACGACACAGATCCGGCGAGCGGAAGAGGCCGAAGGAAGCACAAGCGGGCGTGACAAGATGGAGCACGGAGACTATAGCACGTAAACGAGCTCGATGGCAGCAACGGCTTTTGTCGCCCGAACGCCTTCCTGTCAACGACTTTCAAAGGGCCCGCAAATGTCCCCGACGTCGATCCTTGCCTGAGGAGCGCCAAGGTGCGAGGAGCAGCTCCGAACCCCGTCCCTCTCGGGACCCGCAGACAAAGCGCGCACACGGAGTCCCAGCGGGCCCCTCCGGTTCCTCGGCGCAACGAATCCCTCCCGGCTGTTTGTTTCGCCGGCACCTGCCGGCTGCAACTGCTGCCAGTAATGCTTCCTGCTGCGCTTAAAGAACGCGCGCAGATTCAGTAACGCGCTTATTGTCCTCCTTCCGGCTTTCCTTGTCCGCCCTTCTTTCTACCGTTTGCTGTGTTGATGAGAATGACGTCCATAAACAAATACCGGAAACCCCGGAAGGACCGTTGTTAAAGCGACACCGCTTCAGGGGAAACACGTTCCTAGACGTTTCCCGTCACTTCACATGCGATTCACCCCGCTGCGTTCTCGGTACTCTCGTTGGTGGGTGCATTGCTTCGCCGGCCGAGCTACCAGCGTAGTGCGCCTTGAACGCCACACGAGAGCGCTTTTCTTTTCTGTCCTCTTTTTTTTTTCTAGCCGAGAGCTGTTCGTTAAAGCCAACTGCAACGAAATTTTCGGCCCCTTAAATGAGCTGTTTTACGGCAGTATTACATTAGAACGTGCTAAGTGCGAAATCTGGAGGCCCCAATACACGTCGCTCCATTACAAACAAATATAAAAAATGCACTTTTCCGAACCGAAACTGGATGAGAGTGAGGCCATTACGGTAAGCCTTAAGTGACGATCAAGTCACGTATCGAGTGGGCGCGGCCGGCAGATTCTCCCGTGGCTGCCTGCGAGAAGACGGCGCGTATTCGAGGTGCTTCAGGTAGTGCGTTTCTTCCGAACCTCGAAACATGTGCGGAAAGGGGTCAGGGATTCAGTGCAGCCGTACTGCTTCGGTGTGAGCGGCTGAGTCATCCGGTTAAATGTAAGCGCAGGTATCGTGAGGCATCGTGGCGTATAGCTGAGAGCTAAGAATTAGGTACACAGACAGCAGTGTTGAGCGCTAGATGGCCGCTCGCCCAGGGCATATTCTCTGTGCTAATCGAACCACCCTGCGTTTGCGAGAGAACAAAACAAAACAAAAAAAGCTACTGTGAGAGAAAGCGCCGAAACATGCCGCCTGAAGAAATTTGGTTTGAGCGCATATTGTCAAAGTTCATATCCAGAGTTTTATCATTATTTTCTCTTTTTGTTGTTGGCACGTTGCTCGCGCCAAATATTTCCATAAATTATTATATCCGCCTAATAAAAAGACATGCAGCGACGAAAGCACTGCAGTGCCATCGCTGGCACCATGACATAGCCACACTAACTCAATAGTATTGCCAACCTTGTTTCTACCCGTTCGGCCAAATGTAGCCGCCTTTTGCTGTTTTTTTTTCGAAGCTTCTTAGCAAATCGTAATTTTTTGTGTCTGCAGTTACAAACCCCGAAATTGCCGAGCACACGCGTGAGCGCGGGCCTCGCGGCGACCACTCAGCGTCCCCGGTGCACGTCTGTCCAGCCTAGCACTTGTGGAGATTGGCCAAGACTGGAAAAAGAAACTCCAGAGTTTGCCGCAATCGTGGCAACCCTTGCTCGGAACGAGATAGATTAATCCAGCGTTCACCGTAATCGCGGCAACACTTGCCCGAAATGAGGAAGACGTCACGGCGTGCGCCCCTACAAGGTGATTGATGCCCAATGATGACCACTTCCAAAACAATGAAGGAAGTTCACACTTACAGCAACAATGTGGAAGTAAAGGTCATTACGGCAGTGAAGAAGAAGCAAATCGGCTGCAATTGCGGACTAAAATGGTCGTGATTGCCGTGAAGGTTGCGCACAGCTTCGCTATCGGCAAGTCTTGCGCGTTAGTGTAAGCTTTCTTCATTATTTGTTTCTTACCGGTAAGCGAGACGTTGTTAACCGGGACTAGTTTCCTTTTTTTTTTTTCGACGAAGTTGTTCGATTAGAATCAATTGTTCACGCCCCGATAGGCCCCTTCAACAGCTTTTCGCCTTGTGTCTGCCCTATGGAGTGAACATTCACGTCATGGTCACTAAAAGCGCTGAGAAACGTGGGACAAAGAGAAGAACTGCACAAGACAAGCGCTTACTAACCACTGAGTCTTAATGAAACCAAAAGCGGAAAATCTCGACACAGCGCACCCTTCTGGCGCATCACACACACAAAAACTCACGCGACAAACAACAATTGGGACGGCATCAGCAATCACACACGCACCGCAACAGTTGGCCAACGTTCAGCGCGAATGTTGGCAGATCGATAGCAGGATGACCGAACATTGTAAAGCCAGGAGATTTACCGCCTATTCACTGAAAGCTATCTTCGAGTTAGGCGAATGTCTCATAAAGAAGGGACACGGATGGGGCGCTGGCACAAGTTCGGTTCTTATTGTACAAAAAGATGAAGTAAGCCTCCGCCACCTCGCGAGTACGTTGCTGAGAGTGCCTAAATAGGACTTCTGCTTTTTCCAGCAAGGGCACACACCCATGCTTCGTACAGTGATCTGATAGATGGGAACATGGGGTCCCCTTTAAGGAACAGGAGTGTTCTCGAAGGTAGATTTTCACGCACCTGTCCGTCTGGCCTACGTAGGATCCACCGCAATCGAACGGGATTCGGTAAACGACGCCTTTTGTGAATCTTACGTATTGTTTTCCTTGATTGACCCCGCACCTTTCTGCTGAAATTTCTTTCTTTTGGTTGGCTTTTCTGGCAATAGCCGAGCACAAAGAGGATAATTTTTTTGGTGCCGAGAACACAACCTTGACATCAAATCTCCCAGCAACCTTCTTCAATCGGTGAGTGTATCCTCTCATCCAGACGGGCGACTTCACCCTCTCCGTCAGTGAGTCCACGCGGGCGCCTGGTGTCTTTCAAGGCCCAACCACATGCACGCGCAAAAGCGACCTACTCAGCAGGAAATGTCTTCTTTTGCCGTTGCGCCACAACAGCGGTTCTCCCACAGCGTTCTCCCCGTAGGTGTGGGGTCTGTTCACGCCCTCAATACCCAGCAAAAGCCTCAAAAATAACAACATCGGTTGCCCGAGGTACAAGCCGTGGGGCTAAAAGATACAACGCCGCCATCAGGCTTCTCGTTCTATTGAAAGGCAAAGAGCGAGTCCGAGATAGAACAACACTTGGAACGAAGTCGACGCACCGAGAGTGAACAGGAGACGCGAGGGTCGCGCCGGCCAAGAAGACGGAGCCGACGCAGGGAACATCTCCGCAGGTTCTCGTGCTTCTATTAATTCGCCTCGATCTCGGAAGGCGACACACTGGAAGACGTCGCTAGGGAAGCAAACGTCGCACTGCGAGCTCGAAAGAGACGCGTACTGAGGTCGCGACACGCGTGCGCTCTTCTTGGACGGGAAGCAAAGGCAACCCTCAGTAGCACCCCTTTTTCTCTTTGTTCTCGCTTGTCGGGCCTCATGGCACGTTGACAAATGCGTACTGTGAAGGCAACACCTGGAGCGCAATATTTTTCATCTGTTCTCCTTTATGAATATTTTTGCGAGTGTCAGAAGTTTGCGCTCACAACTGAAGCGTGCAGCGGTGGCTTGTCGCCGTTATTATGGAGCCGCGACGGAGCATTTGCCCCGCTTGCGTTTCGGAGCGCTGGTAGCGTCTTTCAGGGTGGAAGGCGCACCAGTCTCAGCTTTCTCGTCGCGCCTCGCTTCTCGCTCGCACCGCTGCCCCAGACGAGGCCACCCAAGCGAGCCGTCCTCTGTTTAGGTTTCCATAAAGGCCACGATAATCTGCGGGGGGGTTTTGTGTTGAAGCAGATGAACGGGTGCGTGTAAGGGAGAGTGCGTTTAGACCCATGGGTGGACGCTAAACGCCAAACCTCCGTCAGCTCGATCCGTTACCGCGGCGTTCGCTTGTCCGGTCAGGCATGTTGGCGTAAGTCTATACAGAACCTTGTTTTTTCCCTTTGCGGCGACAGGCAGCTCCGATGGTTTGAAGGCGTTTCTTCGCCACGATAGCTAGACCCAAAACTTCACCTTCAGATATACAGTTAAACTTGGATGTAACCAACCTCTACGTAACGAATTCCTGGATTTAACGAAGTTTCTCATTTCCCGATTTCCACCTCCATTAAAGCCCATGTGTTTGCGACATCTATGTAGCGAAGGAGTTGCGACGGTTACCCTTGATGTTCTGCTGTGATGAGCCATTGCTTTTTGCCCTTTTTCTAAAAAATCGGCTGCCGAAATGCACCACTTTAGCTAATTTTGCCCGCACCGCAATATCCCGATCGTTTCCACCAGTGAGTGCGGTGTCGGTTAGGTGATTGGCCTGCGTGTCGGCGTGTAGTCCCGCGTCTCCACTGATATCTGTGGTGTTGGTTTTCGGGTGATGAGTTCTGCTGCAAGAAAAGGAAACGTTTTGTCTTTTGAAGCCAAGCTCGATATTCTAGAGGCCGTCTCCGCCAGCGAGAAAGAACAACGTCACCCCCGCTATAGTGCCCCAGCTAACATCCCCTCTACAATTCTGAGTGCGGAAAAGAGCACCAATTTCGCGAGAAGGCGCCCTTTCGGCATAAGTTTCGTTCTTAAAACGGGTTAAGGCACCGAAAAGTATCAAAAAGCAGAAATGATGCTTAAGTTACGTTTGAGATTACGCGAGCCGTGTGGTAGCAGCATGCGAAAATTGCGCAGTTTTTTAGTGTTAAATATATCCTTGAACAAGGGTGAGTTCAGAATCACTGATGTCTAGCATATTTGTCAAAACCTGCATGTTACAAAAACCTGGAGGTAACGAAAAAATGCTAATTTTTGTCAACTTCGTTATATTCAGGTTTGACCGCAGATGATTTTTTTCGAGAGAAATGTTCATCCTGTTCATGAATAATTGGTCCTCTGCTCTTCTTTTATGGCAGACATTAGACGGTTTCTTGGGCTATCTACGCGTGTGAATTTTGATCTGTCTGCCTGTCTGCCTGCCCCTGACTCTGCCTGCCTGCCTGTGTCAGCCGAATCAGTTACTTTGTTGCGCTGCCAGTATGTGGCTCTCTTCCGGTTCCCCGCCCATGGCGACCAACCACAGGCTTACCCGTGGCTCAGCGGTGGGTCACCGATTCTGTGAACGGGTCGAAACTTTAGGTCCGTGTCAGTATCTCAGCGTTGTGTGCCCGATTCGATAGGTACAGGGTTAAGGCCCGCCCTACCGGACACACCCTGCCCTGGCCAATGTACTATAAACAAAACAACGGAGAACAAAACGAAAATGGCCCGTCACACGTTTATTCAACCAAAAAACGGTTTTCTTTTTCTATGCTATCTTGTGTGTACCAATCGTATATAGACATAAATAGCTCTCCAGATGCCCGCAAAGGATCCTGATAAGAAATTTGCGAAAACTCTTGAATTGATGGTGGGTAAGCGTTCTATGTAGTAGGTCACCTTTCTGCATACGCCTTGTACGTTTTCTTTGCGTCCCGAATGGCACTTCATGGCACTTTTGTGATGGGCTTTCTTATCAAACAAGGGTCATTTTGCTATTAAAAGTCCAGTCGAATGGACAGATTTTCGGAATGAGTCGCCCAGAATACACACGTGACAAAAATTGTCCCGCCGGCCTGACTCTTGCCGAGGCGCACTGAGTAGACGAGAAAGCAAGCGTGTTTACTACCAGCCCGCTTTTCTCTGCCTTTTTGTCTACAACAAATGAAAGATTTGAGGACGCTTAAGCTTCATCTTCAGGCGCGGAAACTTTCCGATCGCATCGCCTGGAAACTTTCCGAACGGTGATAACTCTGCTCTCCAGCTTGCACGCCATCTGTTGGGGCAGCGCGCTAATATCCCGGGGGTCGGAATTCACGAGCCCGGATCACGAGCCGCAGACTTTCGCGTTGGCGCTAGCTGGGAACATCACTCAAACTCACCGATGACGCACCGGCCACCCTACACACAGTTACCCTTGGGGCACCCCTAGATCACCGTTGGGTAACGTGACCTTACTTGACAGACAGACAGGCAGACAGACAGACAGACAGACAGACAGACAGATGGATGGATGGGTGGATGGACGGACGTACGGACGGACAATTTCTGAGTCTAGGTACCCAAGAAAGGATATCGTGTTTAAAAGGAATGAGCCAATGCGCGAAGCTTTTACTGACTCCTCCTGTACGGACGGACGGACAATTTCTGAGTCTAGGTACCCAAGAAAGGATATCGTGTTTAAAAGGAATGAGCCAATGCGCGAAGCATTTACTGACTCCTCCTGTACGTACGGACGGACAATTTCTGAGTCTAGGTACCCAAGAAAGGATATCGTGTTTAAAAGGAATGAGCCAATGCGCGAAGCTTTTACTGACTCCTCCTGTACGGACGGACGGACAATTTCTGAGTCTAGGTACCCAAGAAAGGATATCGTGTTTAAAAGGAATGAGCCAATGCGCGAAGCATTTACTGACTCCTCCTGTACGTACGGACGGACAATTTCTGAGTCTAGGTACCCAAGAAAGGATATCGTGTTTAAAAGGAATGAGCCAATGCGCGAAGCTTTTACTGACTCCTCCTGTACGGACGGACGGACAATTTCTGAGTCTAGGTACCCAAGAAAGGATATCGTGTTTAAAAGGAATGAGCCAATGCGCGAAGCTTTTACTGGCTCCTCCTGTAACAAGCTCCTCTGGGGTTCTTCTGCTTCTGAAGGGCGTCTCATTAGTGACACTGGGTTCCGTTAAAAAAGGCGCGAACTCTGGGCATTATTATAGCTTCATATCGGGTCCGCTGAGGCCAATTCACACTGTGAAAGAGAGAAAAACAAAGGAAATGAGAAAACCGGGGCAGAGCTCCAAGACATGGCGGACGTAAAATCGCTGATGAAGACTGCACGGGAAGGAATAAATCACGCAGACGGGGCCCCGTGTGGTAAGAGCACTTAGACGTGAATGGCCGACTTATTCGCCCCCTCGCTCCGGCGCCCACCGTAATGTGGCGGCAACGATTTCGTCGCTGGGCTCCTCGAGCTTCCTTCTTTTCCTCTTTGGCCATTGCTCGTCTTTGCCCCCGCTGCCCCTCGCGCCTAATTAGCTGTGTTGAAGATGGGCGCGAGCGATTGGAGGAGACACTAACGTGCGCTGCTTCCATACCCAAGGTTAATGACAGAACTGTCGCCGCTCTAATTGATTTCTAATTATGTGGTTATCGCGTTCTCGAGGCGGACTCGATCTTTGTCCTCGGGTCACTTTTTTTTTTTTCACGTCTTTGCATCTCACTATTCTTCTCGCGGCTTTCTTTATTGCCCGCACGGAAATGTGAAAGCCCGCATTGGGGATGGAGGGTTCGGGCGGCTCATTACGGCCGGCTTTGAAAGGTACAATCTCCCGGCGATGTGATTGGCGCGAACCCTGCACACATGAGCCGCAGGAATACCTAAGTCTCAGAAATTGTTCAACATCGCCACCATGTGCCAAATGCCGATATGTACTTTGGACTGGGATATCACGTCGTAATAACTCAACAAAATGAATACGGTAACTGTTAAAGAAAGTTTGGCATCCACCTCAATCCAGCAATACGGCTAAACTTTCCTCCACAGAAATTTACTCCACCTTGGGAATTTCCCCTAAATCTGGTCGATATGGTAACTGAGTTGACCTTTTTTGTCGACAGGGAAACGAGGGCAGTTTGAACATCGGTCGACTTTTCCGGAGTATAGTCTATTAGCATTCAAGGTTCCACGCAGCGATATCGAGTTATACTGTCACAAACCCACACTTATTTGCTCCGGATTAATTTAGAAAGTATTCGGGGTACATGGGATTTTCTGCTTACCTTATGTTAATACCAATGCATTTCAGATAGCACCACTAAAAACTAAATTTCAAGTGCACTACTTCATGACAACATCGGCAGCAGATGGTATGACCTGTGAATCCGACGTGGGCCAGGTAATCCGTGTCTCAAAAAAATCCGCACAGCCATTTTCAGGATACGCGAGATCTCACTGCAGGCTTGCGCAGGCTGCGGTTCCCCCTTCGAGGTGGCGGAAACGTGCAGGAATGAAACAAAGATAGATGCATTATTTCCCGATTTTATGCGATAAGACACCATCCCCACTGAAACGTGGTCCAGCAGCTTTTCACAAGTGATTGGTGAGCTGCTCAACACGATCAGACCTCCGAAGATGCTGGTCAAAAAAAAATGTCAAAAATCAGCTTTTCTGCAGTTTCAATAGGGTCCGTGCCTGTGGTTAATTACTTACAGATGCCTACATTGTGTCGTATGGGAAGGAATATCATGACCTTCAATTTCTGGGTGTTCGCTTCTCAAGTACTTGCGTTTTACGAGTACAGAAAACTGTGGAAAATCGACCTTACCGTGAGTAATACATAACCACGTGACTCCCCCTAGAGAAAAACCAACAAATAGAGCACGCTAGTGTTTTTCGCTTATATCAGAAGTTTCACTTGGTTTGGAATCGGCAAAATATTCTTCATATTAATATCTGTTCACTGTTTTTCAGAATAATTTCTGTTTCTATGAGCTATAAGCAGTTTCTGCAGCCAAATCTTGGCGAAAACGAAATCGTGATTCAGTAGGCATGCTGTTGGAAAAATCATTCTAAATATTGGTCTAGGCGTATTTTATTTCGTACAGCCTCAATAATATAGGACGAAAAAATATCGGATGTTCACGGGATATCTGGATCAGAGCGACCTTACCTAATTTTAGTTCTGACACCAAAGCGTAAGAAGAAATTGCCAATATAAACATGTGCCACAAACATGGTGAAATGATATCAGCAACAAATGCTATAGAACTAACTAACAGCACGTCTGTGTCTGTGTGGGGACTGTTTTAAATGCCATTAGTGAGCCAACCACTTCAGACTTGGCGGGATTATAGGGAATATGTTGCCGTTGATGTATATGACAAATGAAACTGTGCCGGAGTTGTATGTACGCACACCCGCGAACGTGGAACCCGTGGGCTCAAGTCGGAGGCCACAGAGCTGGGAGAGGGAAGTGGGGAGGAGGAGGGAAAGAGCGCGCGCCGGGAGCGGCGAAGGAGGTGCCGCTCCAGGTCAAAGCGGGTGGGCCTCAGATATAAAACACACGCAAAAACAGCACAGAAGCCAGCCTTGTCTGTCCCTCCCGGGTGAATCCCGCGGGAAGTAGCGAAAACCGTACAATTAGGGCCCCGCCGCGGACCCGTGGAGAGCCGACGGGGCTCTCAGCAGCAAGCGCCGGATACGAGCTGACCGACATACGTCGAAACGTGCAGAATAAACATGCCCACAAGGCTTGCGCGTAATCCGGGCTCATGAAGTCACTATAAAAATGTCGTAGTTGTGAGCGAAGCTTAGATGAGCCATGTATTTTTGATGCCCGAGGGCAGCAAATCGCGAGGCCCCACGTGTCTTTGAAGAGCGAGGCGTTGGGCCCGAACGTCCCGGTGAGTGTGCTGTTAGGGTCACCACCAAAGCCGTGCGAAACGTGATTCGCTTATACATCTCATCGCTTGGATATGCATTTTGAGCAGATTAGTTATGAATTGGCGCCTTTTTAAAGAGCTGCATGCAGAGTCAAAAGAAAAGTGTGTGAATAGGTCTTCCTTCCGCGTAACCATCGTGATTGCTTAAAACATTAAATATGCTAATACGTTTCGCCTAAATTTTGTGTCCCCTCTATGTCGTGTGAAGACTAGGGCTAGCTTGCATGCAGGATATGCTGCCCGTGCGATTGAAATTTAAGAGAATAAAACCAACAAGGTTATTTAGGATAATTTCCATACATTGATTCAATACCCTTGGTCTGGGTCCCATATAGCTGCTGCGAATTCAAGTTTGGTTCTGATTAGTGTCTCATAACTAAGTAAGTTTGTGGAGAAGAGAGCTATAGCAAATTTTAGCCTAATATATTGTAGCGTGGCGGCCGAGCAGATGAGACGCATCATGAAGAAGGCGAACAATCTGTTTAAATTATTTACATGACGATGATGAAGTAGCCAGCGCAGGGTACGCCGCCACCCTTTCTTCATCGTCGTCGTCGCTGATCTTTTTTAATGGCACCCACCTATATGTTCCGTGACATATTAAGGTCCCGTAAATGTTATTTGTAATGAGATCTATGTGGACGTCCCAAATTAGGTTGTCGGATATATGAAGCCAAGGTATTTACGATCAGTTACTGCTCACAAATGCGGGCCATTTTTAGACACGGTAGTCTTTCTTGGGCTACTTTAACGTGAACATTTTCGTGTGTCTGTCTGTCTGTAACTCCATTCAGCCATTCGGCCAAAGTGAACCAGAAGCTGCCCACAGCCAAGTCTAACCATCTAAGTGCGGTGGTCATATTAATACTTGTCAACATTGTTGAACAAGAACAAAACATTACGCAAATACGAGGCAAAAAATCAATACATAAGTAATATTTGCAGTGTCCATTCAAAACAAATTTATGGATTCTTGATTTCTCCGATAGCAAATGAAATACTGCATTCACTGCACAGAAAATTCACTCCGTCGCCTTCTATTGCCCGGCATTTCAGGAATCAGTGGCATTGTCAATGGCATTTTTCAGAAATCAAGCAGGAACAGTTACGAAAGGTTCCACTAGATAGTTTGCACGCTCCGCTTGGAACGCCCGTGGAGAAGGGCAACGTGGTTATACAAACGTTGAAGTAGGGCGCCTCGATTAACGCGCGTCTCCGCCGTACGGCAGCGCTGGCATCGAGGCACCCGGCGTGGAGCCGTGGAACGCGGTAACTTTAAATTGACTTGAGCAAACCTTTAGCGTGTTTACCCCGGTAGGAGCGCGACGGGAGAGCAACAGCATGAGAGGTGAGCGGGAAACCAAAAAGAGGCATTTACTAGACAAATATTGACGAAGGACCATCGTTTTCCGTCGACATTTCCAACGAAAGGAGCAGGTACGCGGCCAATTTTTACGAGGCAGGAAGACGAGGTTCCTAATGTGCGTGTAACGAATTTCGATATCTTTAAAGATATTTAAGTTAATGAGCCAGATTATGGAACTTTGGACAGGTCGTTATGACGTACAATAATGGAGTATTGTCGCCCTTTTCCGAAATGACTTCCTGGTGCACTTCCTTTGTGGCTACCGGATGAGTCCTCCTCCTGCGGCTGCTCCCCCCCCCCCCGCCAAAATCGTCGTCATCATCTCGAGAGAAGGAAGGAAGGAAAAACGTAGAAGGAAGGCAGGAAATCTTACCTGGCTGGGGCCTAGTTTGCTATTCTGTACGTGGGAAAGGGAACATAGGCAAAAAAAAAGCCAGAAGTGTTTAAATTTTATGAAACATCCCCCTCGCGAGGTGCACGGTCAAATGCAGAGCATTTTCGGGGGGCGCACGACGTTAAGTAGGTTGGGTTACGTTAATGTTGTTGCAGTTGTTGCTGTTGGTTGTTATTGTTGTTGTTGTTATAATTATTATTGTAATTAATGACGAGTCGTAATTAAGTGGTCACGTGACATCATTTATTATCTGGTTCGAAAGAAATTGACAGCGAGAGCGAACGCCGAGAACCGCCCCATCACGGCACGACCGCGACACGACCACGTCACGACTACATCACGATCACGCCACAACTGTTGTTGCTCCCGCGCCAAACTACGACCCATGCGCGCCCCACCTGTTGCTGAATGCGATCCGAGGACGCAGAGAACACGCGAGGAGCAGCGGAGAGCAGGCGAGGAGGAGTAGGGGAGAGGGCGCACCTGGAACGGCTGTTGCGGACGGGGCCGCGCGCTCCCGTTTGACTTCGGCGCCGCGGAGTGCAGCCGCGGCGGAGAGGAAGCAGACGACGCAGGCGACGCGCCTCCGTTGTCATAGCAACGCGGCGCATGCGCAGAGAGCAGTGGGGGTGAGATGAAGTGCGAAACGCGAGGAGCAGCGGAGAGCAGGCGAGGAGGAGTGGGGGAGAGGGCGCACCTGGAACGGCTGTTGCGGACAACGAGGCACGCCAACGCCGGGTGACATCGTGAGGTAAAGAAATGCTCTGCATTTAAAAAGAGCAAAGACAAAATGAAGAAAAGTTCGAGCAGACAGGTATGCCCAGCGCTGAAGCACTAAACGTTCAAGTTCAGTGATTGCCACTGAAGGATTTCAGTCTATAGTCTGGAGTTTAATTGTTCGTCAACCGTAGAAAGCGTGAGAGTTCCTTAATCACCTTCTGAGCGGATGACAGAGAAGTCCGGTGACAAAGAATCTTCTCCGAAATTGGCACCCGAGAGTCCCGGTTCCTCACTGCTGACGACAGCTTCTTTCTTTCCGGCGAGTAGCGTGGGCACTCGCATAAAACGCGGCGTATCGTCTCCGGCATGCAACGCGTTTCGCACTCCCCCCCCCCCCCCCCCCCGCAAAAAAAAAAAAAAAAAGGTAAAAGGTTGGCGAACAGAAAGCCGACATGCTGTGCAGGGGGTGCGGAAAGGGAAATAACAAAAACGACGAGAAAAATTGACTGAACAGATTTCAGTTTAAGAGAATCCTAGGGATCGCACAGACACCAAGGCCCTCGACGTAAAACTAGAAAAAAAACTCCCACTTCCCCTCGCGGGAACCCCTGTGTAGATGCGACGCATAGGCGGAGCGGCGAAGGGAACGCGTTTTATAGCGCGCATAACGTTGAGGGGACTGCGTAAGCCGGTCCCAGTCGATGACGACGTTGGCGTACTTGTAAAGCGGCGTGGACTCTAGGTGTTTGAGCCAAGCGTGGATGTTGCTTCGCCGGAGAGCGGCACACCGGTTATATGCGCAGCGCGCCCGAAGGAGAGGAAACCGCGGAAGAGAGAGTACTGCACATGCGCCGGCCCCAGCGCGTCTGCCGCGGCTATGACGCAACGTGCCGCGGCTATGACGCAACACAATCCACTTTAATCCAATCCAAATCCAAGCCAACCAAATCCAAGCCAAGCCAAGCCAAGCCAATCCAATCCAATCCAATCCAATCCAATGCCCCTCACGAGAGAGTGTTCGTTATCGGAGAGGAGAGGGGGTGAGCGGCGGAGAGCGCAGCTCGCGCGGCGAGGAGAATGGCAGAGGGGTGGACAACGCCAACAACGACGACGACGCCGGAGGGACAAGGCGAGTGAATCAGATGCTCTGCTTCTAAAAAATAGTAAACACACACGACCAATTGTTAGCTGTCGGATCATCTCCAAAATGTCTCAGTCAACTCTAAGGAACTTGTGTGCGCGGTAGGTGTATGGTCGTAACGTGCCCTGCATTATTATGATTTCAATCCGACCGCTGCCACTAGTTGTGGCGAGTTGGGTGGCTTAATCCCACCGCTGACGCTAGTTGTTGTGACGTCGTGGTTTGGGAAATCCATCTTGGTAGCGTGAATGGTGACCGGAGACGTTGATCAAGCGACCGATGCTTGCTGATGAAGGAGAAAAACTTTGTACGCGTATTTACATGATGAGTACAAGTTTGGATGCTGTGCCTCCAATGAATCGCAAAGACAGCAACAGCAACACTCGGCGGCTCGCAACAGCGCTTTTGTGTTCAACCCGAAGTCCCTAATTTCTCCTAGGGAATTCAACTGTCTAATGTCTGGTCCAATCAGAGACCCATAATCCCACGCACTAGGCTCCGCCATTGCGGGAAGCCGTTGTGGTTCTTTGCCCACGTGACCACGAGGGAGAGGATGAGATGGCGCCGCTGGTACGCGAAAACCTTTTTTCCATGTACGAGACGCGTCTGGGTGCTCGACTCATGCTGCTCGCCGAATACCTATTTCATGGCCCGCGCCTCCGAAGTCGTCTCCTTTCATGTCCCTGTTGTCTCCATTCCCCAGAATCGCCCATGCGGGGATGGCTCGGGGCGTCGTGTTCCCGGACTCGCCCCACTCGTTCCCGCTGAAGTCGATCAGAGTTGAAGGGGTGCGGCTGACGCAGGGTTGATGAACCGCTGTATTCAATGCGGACTGGAACGTGGCACGAGTCGATACCGCGCTTGGATGTGCCGGGTCCGCAACCCGGTCATAGCAGCATGCACAAGTGAACAGTCTAAGTGTCGTGGATAAGCTTTATTCAAACAATCTTCCACCAACCTGGCTCCCGTTTTCAAAAGCACGGCCTTTTGGCCTCTTATCTAGAGGCAGAGAGGGAACGATATTTACCTTTTTTTCCTTCTTTTCTCTTTTTTTCTCGCACCTACCACTGCGGTGTACGCGTGGATGGAGCTTCGTCAAGCTGCGAAAGTGTGGCTTTTTTCTCCGACCACCTTTTCTTCGTTGTATATATGGCAAAAAATAAACTTCTTTGATCGATTGATTGATTGATTGATTGATTGATTGATTGACCTATGAACGATGAATTCGCAACTTTCACCAACAGTGGCACCGCCGCGCGGTGGCCGCCGGAACCAGTCGAAAGATTATACCCTGCTGCGTCGGCTGCAAACGCTGCACCCAAACATCAGGGGCCGAATTCTCTAAAACGACGGGGCGTCGCTTTGAAACGACGCGGTAGCGCCATGCAAATGCATGTGTTGTGGGGTTGGGGCCATCGCTTTGCGGTGTTCAGCAGGGAGAATCAGCCGCAGAAAAGCACTGCGGCAGGGGCGCGAAGCGACAAGCGAAACGACGGGGGGGCAGTGGGTGTCGCTTCGCGCCCCTGCCGCAGTGCTTTTCTGCGGCTGATTCTCCCTGCTGAACACCGCAAAGCGATGGCCCCAACCCCACAACACATGCATTTGCATGGCGCTACCGCGTCGTTTCAAAGCGACGCCCCGTCGTTTTAGAGAATTCGGCCCCTGGTCTTCTCTCTATGTGTTTACGTTTAGTTGAGTGTGGCTTCAGGCTAGTTGTTGTCGGTGGTCCACGGTCTTGTTTAGCGAAAAAAGCATAAAAACAGACGAGAGACGCAGGAACACAAGAAGCACAAACGTTGCCATGATATTTGCCATGATAGAAGCACAAACGTTGCCAGTCCATGATAGTAAAAGTGCTGCGTGCCGCGGCAAGGCAAAACCCCGCTCGTTTCCGATTGATGTCCGCCTCAAGAAGGAATGGATTCTTACAAGATTCGAATCGGGAAGCCTATCACGCACACATAAAAAAAAAGGCCACGCTACGTTGGCAGGTGTTGCGAAAGCTTGCCGTAGTTGTCGCGCGCTGCATCGCATCGACCCCGCCACGAAGGGAGGCGCTGTGAAAGTGCCGCATTCGTGTGATAAAAGCGTATGGTAATGTTACTTGTCGCACCCTGAAAGCTAATCGCTAGTTGTCGTCTCGTCGCTACCTGCGATCGTCACGTCGATCCCACCACGAAGGTAGGCACGGGGAAATGTTGGTGCAGTCGCCACGCACTGCCTTTGTCGCGTGGGTCACGTCGCAAAGGGAGTCGTCATCAGACGGCACCGTAGTCGTCACGCGTTCTAAGGACATCGCAAAGTTAGCGTAGTAGTCGCAAGCTGCAGTCGTAACGTCGAACCTGTCATGAGGGCAGGCGTCGTGCTCGCGCAGTGAAAGCTTAGTACAATATATGGTACCCTAATAGTCGCTAACTGCCGTAGTCACGCCGGTTCTGCCACAAGGCAAGCGCCGAGAAAAGCACCAAAATTTCGCGAAGCCTGCCTTCGTGGCGGGGTCGACGCGAGGTAAAGACACGATGCGATACGCTGTCAGCGCGCGGGCAATACAGGCGGTATGGGCGGCACACTCCACGAATTTCTTGGCCCCAAACCACTGCGCCAACAAATACATAAAACGTATCCTCAACCAGAGAAGCAGCGACATTTTGCGGATTGTGCGAAAAAAGCAGCAGCACTCAGTTGCGGTAAAGGGGAAAAATCACGACGCAAGCCAGGCCACTGCCGACTTTCAGTCAGCAACATATAGCAGCCCGCGTCAAAAACTTTTCGCCTTCTGCAGGGCAGCGTTTCCTTTCATCCGTCATATTGGCGTTAGTCGTGCGTCGCTACGATGAACCGGTGTCACACCCCTCTGTGCACACCTAGCATACAGCGCATACACTCCGTTCAGCCTTATAATCTCTCAAACGGCCATATTGGATTTTTCATGGCGCCACCTATAGCCGCTGAAAGTTACGAATAGCTTTATTCTTATTCAGAATAAAGTCATTCATTCCATTCCAACATTTTCCATGTACTAATTTCTCCTCCTTTGCGCCATTTCAGCATTTACCTCTCTCCCGCGACCCCAGCTTTCTGCGACGCTTTTGCCTCCGACTTTCGCCTCTCCCCTCCCTTCTCCCTCCCGATGCGCTTCACTTCGTGTCTCCCTCCTGTATCACCACCTCTCCCCCCCCCCCCCCCCCAAATTCATCCTCACCCCGTATCAGTACACGTTGTATTCATTGGCGAGGCGCGCATGCAGGCAAGCATGTGAGTGCGCCGTCACTGGTTACTTCGGGCTCCGCGGGATGGCGGTACTTGTCCGTGCTAAGCACATGATGTGTGTTGCACGTTCCAAACGCTACCCCACCGAACGCAAAGTAATGCCTCGACTCCAATGTGAGTGCGAGTACTAACATCTCTGTTGACACAACCGTTGACAATCGGGTTAAAACGGAGCCGAAGACGCAGGCCGGTGTTCTTTTTTTTATGCGGCGTGCGGGCACAGTGGCAGAGCCGCGCCATGTCCGTGGCCGTTGTTGCCAAGCGAAGAAATTGACAGCTCAACTTTTCAGTGAATACCAGCTTTACTTAGTATGTAACTTCAATCTCTTATCAACTTGTGTTACTAACTGAATTTTACAGAACCTGTGGATGTGTTCGTACGAAACGGGCTTTTCTAATGGGCGTATTTCAGGAACCTTACAAGGCAACACAACTGTTTAAGGGGGTACACGTCATGTACGTAACGTGGCATACAGGGCTGGGCTGTAAACTTAATCGTTACGTACATTCACTTTTTTTTGCAATTTGCTTAGTTACATTTTTCTTTTTTCTTTTTTTCTTTTCTTTTTTTTTTGTTACCTCGATCGAGCTCTTTCGTATGTGCGTTCCATCACTCTCCAAGGTAAAAAAAACACATTGAGGCGTACTATGTGTAAGCTTTTCCTTTTTCTTCTGTTTTCCCCTAGGTTCGAAAACCTTCCACGTTTGAGGCGGTGTCCAAGCACACAATAAACACACGCACACGTACACGAATTGCATGCATTTGCGTGCGTATATATATTTGCGAAAAAAGTTGTAGCGGCGCAAATATAATGCAGACGCTCGCTACTTAATGCCTTGCACAGGCAGCAAATAGTACCAGTGACGGTTACCTCGCTGTTTTGAGCGAAGGCAGTTGCGCCACCGGGCCTCGGAAAGCGCACATAGGACCTGACTTTCGGGTTATAAACAGAGAGCCCTGTACACTGTCCGGCATGGCAATAGAGGAAAGATCGCCATTTAGGGCGAGTTTCGGAGCGAGCTTAGGATTCCGGGGTGCTTTCTTCGGCTTGCGTAAATTGGAATTGCGCGATCGCCGCTTCGGAGACCCAAAGCTCAGCTGCAGCAATATCCGTCGCAGAAATGTGGATGCCATCCTGTTCAGGGTGATCGACGCAGAAGCGGCGGTGCCCTACACCGCCACGACAGCCACGCGGGGGTCATTTGCTCGAGGGGGCATCGAAAGCCGTTTTGCAACAGGGCAATAACGACACGCGCGCTCCGGATCATCGCTAGAATTGGAGCACGAAATTATAGAAAGAAGTTACAGCGGTAAAATCACCCGTACATTGGTTGTTGCCCATAATGTGCGCTTCCATAAAGGGTTTCACTCAGGCTCTTATTACATGCAGTCGGGTGGGTGGAACCTGAAATCAATAGATGCCGCTCGTGTACTCCGAAAGTCCGCAGAAAGCAAGCAGTCATCCCTTTCATTTGCCCGCAGCCAGGCGCATGTCTGAATTTGTCGAAGTGAAAAAATCGAGCGATCAGATAACAGCACGAATTGAGAGGAGGACAACGAATGCAAGCTCACTGCCCTAAGGCTTATACCAGAGAAGCGCGTGGTCCCAAACGAGCGCTTTCAAGTACAAACACCCTTTCGGGACGCTGCGCGATGTCCAGACCACGGCCGATTCTAATTAAATTTCGGAGCGGAGGTTGCTCAACGTCCATTTGTAATTACGCAAGGAAAGGCGGAAGGTATGCGGTGACAAAAACGGGGGCTCGTCTCCGGTGAAAGCACGAAAATTTGGTGACCTGCGTCGGGGAATTACCGCAGCTGCAAGATAAAAAGAACGAGAAATAGAAGTGCGGACGCTCCAACGAAAAGAGAATAGGGAGCAAGCCGGCTTCCCTATTCGATGTACGTAATTCGCCGGATGACTGCCGTCTGTTGGGTGCAAAGAACGAAGTGTTTGATCGTAAGTCAGTCTCTCACGCCTGGCTGTACACTTTCGCGCTTCGGCCAGCTTATCTAGAATGCGGAGCACATTCCTCCCGTCCACGGGCCCTGAATGGAGAATAGCCGCTAAGTGGTTTAAGCGGCCACGGGCGATCCCTCTGACCCGTTTCGCGAAAACGCCGCAGTACACGAAGACGCCGAGCAGTATCTCGGTGCGCCCAGCGTTAACTGCCCCTCACCGTGTGATCGGCTTTTTGTGCGCCACGAGAAGCGCGACAAATGGCGGCGCCAGTGCGGGAGAATACCAAGCAGATTTGGTGCAGCTGTGGCACGTCATGTCGGCGCGCCTAGCTGTAGTTGTCCTGACTGGTTCACTTACGCCTTATTGAATGCTTGTTACTGCGAAGGAAAATACCTTGAAAAGAATTCGCGGCAGAAAGGTTCACATGGGGCCAGGAACATTTATTGGCATCGAGAGGCGCGAACCAAAAGCTTGAGCGAGCGTGAAGTAAGCGGCTTGAACAGGGAATGGCTCAGGTTTAGCACTACTGAACGCAGTTATAGCAAGCGAAAGCGAGCACTATATGCGCGCAGTGTTTGTTGGAAGTTTGCCTCTGCTAGGGATTGCGCAGCCTACCGTCTAGCTACGTCTACTCGATGGTTAGATTCCTCGTCTCGCTAGTGCTTCAGTGAATGGCACGCGTGGGCAGCCCAGCCGGCGCGCCGTCGAAGGCGATACTGAGCGGCCAAGCGCCGACGAAGTAGCCGTCAAACACTCGCCTAGTCAAGCGGTTCCCTTACGCTGAAGTGTACGCACAATCGACCCAGCCTGCGCTGAGTGATAGAGCGCAGGCGAAACAGCGTTTCACCCTCGCCTACTTGTCACGTAGTACCGCAGCGCCGAGGCTCCGAACGAGCGAAGCGATAAGAAAGAAAGACAAAGCTGACGCGCTGGCCGCTGAGTGTCACTTGCTACGCGACGAATGACCATGAAAGATAATAGTAGAGCCTTTGCTGTAAAAACTGATAATAATAAACCGATAAAAACTGCAATAAAACACTTTGTTGGGCGAATCGGCACGTATACCTAGTGGGACTCTTCACGCAAAGAAGACGTGGGCGGGGACAGACGAGACAAGCGCTTGTCTCCACTGTCACCACCCCCGTCCTCTTTGCGCTAAGGCTCCCATTAAATAAGAACTGTGAGGAAGAGTGCCAAGAAAAATTATTTTGTGTTTAGCGTGCATTTTTAGGGGCAGGTCTGCCTCGTTGCCTCAAAAGATGGTTTACATGGCTCAGTTTGCGAATGGAAAATCTGCATGCGAAAACGTTCATTCTTTAGAGAGAAAGAAAGAAAGAAAGAAAGAAAGAAAAAAGGAAAGAGAGCTGTCTTTAAGGCGACTGAAGATAAAAGTAGTGTGCCACATACTGGTCACATAAAGTGGTCAATTCTCTGGTGCCAACTGTTCCGATAACGCCTGTTGGCTTCCAAACCTCGTAATGCAGTGCAAGCTGGTCAAAGTCTTAGCAGAATCTGAAGCACCGAGCTTCAGCCCGACGCAGACCAACAGCCAGGGAGCGTCAGGGGCAAGCCACCAGATATACCTCAGCGGCTGGAGTCCTGAACGTAATTAGAATTGTTACGTCCATGAGCGCCGCGACCAAGATGCGCGTTACGCAAGACGAGATGCGTGCGTCGGTTGCGAATTCGACCGCTGCGGGGCGAGGCGAGGGGGAAAGACAGAGCCTCGTCAGGCACAAAGAATAGCACGTCCCGCTGCTTTCGGCTGTAAATGATGCCTCCGCTCCCTGTTCTGAAACTTATAAAGCACGCTCCGAGTGGTGAGGAAACTTGGTTCAAGTTCAATGTTCTCGAACAAACCTGGGGGGACAAAAAGAAAGCGCAAAACCCGCTTAAAGATGAGACTTGGCACGCACCGCAGAGCTCCGGCCTTAACAGAGCTAAAATCTTCACCGACCCCGTTAACATTAAACGCAGCGAGCAACAAAGGAAGTTTTAACGGCACACAATGTAAATCAATGGAGGTTTGTCATTGGCGCTCTGTCGGTTTTCTTATAGGAAGACGAACTTGAAAGCGTATCTGCTCAACATGTGACCATACCTTGGCAAAGTTGGCGAGGCTCACTCAAACTCACTCACAATTTTTTTTTCAAATCACCACTCACTCAAACTCAGACTCAATGCTGAGCAGCACATCTGCGCTCACTCGAACTCAAACTCACATTGAGCGCGAAACTCAGAACTCACTCTGAATCAAAACTAAAAATGTACTCAGAACTCAAATGTACTCAAAACTCAAAGTGTACTCAGAACTCAAAATGTACTCAAACTCAAAATGTACTCAAAACTCAAAATGTACTGAAACTCAAAATCTACTCAAACTCAAAATGGACTCAAAACTCAAAATGTACTCAAAACTCAAAATGAACTCAGAACTCAAAATTGGCTGAGAACTCAAAATGAATTCAGAACTCAAATGGCCTCACAACTCTCTCGTGCTAGGAATTTACTCGGGCTCAGATGGACTCTGATTTCATTAGCATTCAGTCTTTTCAAATTCACGCATGGTAAAAATATTACGGGTGCGAATTCATGAGCTCAAACTCTTGCATTCGGCACGACATGACATCGTAGCTCCTGTGAGGTCGGAAACAATTTTCGTTGCAGATTTAATAGAGCTATACCTGCTGCCCATGATGACTAGCGCTGGTTGCAAGCAGTTGTACGTATATATTGGATACCAAACTCTTGATGTAGGCTCCGTGTTCGTGTTTATGAGAGAGGCGGTCCAGACTCGATGTTGTGCTGGGTCCCTGAGATTGGGCGAGGGGACGTGCGCTCACTGCTCCGTTCATTTACATCGAAGCTTTTTAGGGTTACGGTTCCGTGCATTCTTGCTCTGCATCCTGAAAAAACGCCTTGTGTCAAAGCGAACTCTCCCAGCGAATCTCCGAAGCGCGAGGCGTTCAAGGATATGCTTTTGCTTTTTTAATGCGTAGCATTCTTTGCCGAGTATCCCCCTCCTCACCCCCCGCCAGGATCGTGTAACGCCCTGCATTTACACAAAAATGCAGATATCACGGAAGTTCAACCTGGAGTCATTATAATATCGTAAATGTAGAGAATTGATCAAACTAAATGTTAAAAAACTAAAAAAATGAAATATTAGAAAAAATTATCGAAAATGGCCAACCGTGTAACACGGGAGCATGGATAGCCTCAGATTGGGTTAAAATTCAGATATATGTGGCGCTAAAGAATGTGGGGTATCAAATTGAGGGACTCGAGGAGGGAAATCACGTGGGACAAACAAAAAAGTGCCTCGTTGTTTGCTGAGGCACTTGCATTAGTTTTTATTAGCATTTGCTAGGTGGGATGAGCTCTCGTAGCTCGGAAAAGCACCACGCTATCGTTGTAAACAATTACCGCCACTGTACCCAGCTGTTAACCTCCAGCATGCACGCGTGTGCGTGTGCGAGTGTGAGTGCGTTCCCGTGTGTGTGTGTGTGTGTGTGTGTGTGTGTGTGTGTGTGTGTGTGTGTGTGTGTGTGTGTGTGTGTGTGTGTGTGTGTGTGTGTGTGTGTGTGTGTGTGTGTGTGTGTGTGTGTGTGTGTGTGTGTGTGTGTGTGTGTGTGTGTGTGTGTGTGTGTGTGTGTGTGTGTGTGTGTGTGTGTGTGTGTGTGTGTGTGTGTGTGTGTGTGTGTGTGTGTGTGTGTGTGTGTGTGTGTGTGTGTGTGTGTGTGTGTGTGTGTGTGTGTGTGTGTGTGTGTGTGTGTGTGTGTGTGTGTGTGTGTGTGTGTGTGTGTGTGTGTGTGTGTGTGTGTGTGTGTGTGTGTGTGTGTGTGTGTGTGTGTGTGTGTGTGTGTGTGTGTGTGTGTGTGTGTGTGTGTGTGTGTGTGTGTGTGTGTGTGTGTGTGTGTGTGTGTGTGTGTGTGTGTGTGTGTGTGTGTGTGTGTGTGTGTGTGTGTGTGTGTGTGTGTGTGTGTGTGTGTGTGCGTGTGTGTGTGCGTGTGTGCGTGTGTGTGTGTGTGTGCGTGTGTGCGTGTGTGCGTGTGTGTGTGTGTGTGTGTGTGTGTGTGTTTGTATGTGTGTGTGTGTGTGTGTGTGTTTGTATGTGTGTGTTGCGTCAGTCATCTGTTCTTTCATTGTGTTTGACATGTAATCGTTGGAGAACTGCAAAGCCCGAGTTAATTCTTCTTCTTTACATTGTTATCATGTGCCAGTTTTGATATCTGGCGCTGATTTCTTATTGTAATAAAATCAGCTCGAGCGCACACACAAACTGCGCTTGCTTATTTTTCTGAATTGTTTTCCTTCTGTCGCAATGTCTGTTTATGTCTTGGTGGCTCTGTTGCCTCTCTATCTCCTACACTCTAGCAAGGCGTTAATGTCTCACATGTAATTGGCCAATTCTGGATTCGAGTGCACGTTGGTACACTGCGGGAAGAAAATTACGGACACGAAACGCGGCCGCAAGGCTTATTTATAAAGAAATGTGAAATTCGCCTTTCTGATTAGCTCTGATGCCCCCTGTTACCTATGGTCGTCCACAATTTCCACGACACCATATGTGTCGAAGGAGTTGCTTGTTTGTTGGGACACAGGGAAATGGAGTAAGGAACGTTTGAATGGCAGTTATTAGCAGAGAGTTTTGAATCTGGTGATTTAAGTTCGAGAGCTTGGCATGGCTTTTGTTTTTACACCATGCCATCCTGTCGCGATGATTCAGCAATTAGACGTAAATTTTTTTATTACTATATACCGCATTGATGGACATCTCTGGAAGAACCTTCGCATGTAATAGCCCAACTGCCTTACGGGTTGGCAAGGAATTTTAGTTAAACCCGACCAAGCAATTAAAGAAAGACACCTTTTGCTATAACCTCATAGCTAAAACCAGAAAGCATTTTTATATTTGTCCCACGTGATCCCCCTCGACGAGACCTTTAATTTAATACCCCATACACCCTAGCAAGATCATATGGAATTCATACCAGTCAAACTAACCATGACTCTCACGACTATAACCAGGACGCATTATTTAAATGTCCGACGTGATTCCTCTAACTGAAACCTTCAATTTGACACCCCACATACCTTAGCGGACTCACCTTGAATTTAACCCAATCTATGACTCATAATGACTATCTCATGATTAGAACCACGAAGCCTTCTTTTATTTGTACCACGTGATTTCCCTCGTCAAGACCGTAAATTTGATACCCTACACTCCCTAGCGGGGTCGCTTCGAATTTTAACCCAATATAATACTCGCCATGGCAATCTCATGGTTATAACCAGGAAGCATGTTTGTATTTCTCCCACGTTATTCCGCTCATCAAAACCAATAATTTGATACACATCACATCCTAGCGGAACTAATTTGAATGTTAAACCAATCAATGACTAATCATGACTATCTCACGATATAGCCATACCGCATTTTTCTCCCACGTGATTTCCCTCATCGGAACCTTCAAATTGATGCCCCGCACACCCAGTGGCGTCATTGTGAATTTTAACCTAATTTATGACCCACCTTGACTATGCCATGATAACAATCAAAAAGCACGTGATTACCCTCATCGAGACCTTTAATTTGATACGCCATACGCCCTAGTGTAATGAACTTTAATTTTAACAGAATCTATGACTATCCATGAATATGTCATGATATAACCATAACGCATTTTTTCCCGAATTATTCCCCACATTGAGACTTTGAATTGGATTCCCCACATGACCTCGCAGCGTCATTTTCAATTTTAACCCAATGTATGACTCATTATGACCGCCTGATGACTACAATCAGCAAGCATTTTTTTTATTTACCCCGCGTGATTCCGTTAATCTGAACCTTTCATTTGATACCTTACACGCCTTAGCGTCATCAGTTTGACTTTTCACCTAATCTAATGGGGTCATTATTCTGTCTAAAGGGGCGTTGCCCAGTCAATTCAGCTAATTCATTTGAAACAGCAGAAGGAACAGCCCCCGCCCCCTTTCCTCCCCGGCTCTAACCTCTTCCTTTGTGACCCCTAGTATATCAAGCCGTTAACAGTAGCAGGCGAACAACCAGCAAGCAAGCGCCGCCGTGTGCTTTCCCACCACCCTTTCCCGCCCTCTTAGTGGATCCATCAGGAGGAAAAGTTAAGACAACCCTTTTTTATGACCTCACCAGTCAATTATCACTCACGCGCCCAGCCGCGAAAACTTGGTAAACAGCAAGTGCTTAGGGTCATGAAAATTCAACAAGAAACTAAAAAAAATTCAGACACCCCCTCTCTCCCAACCGATCACGCGGATCGCGAATGGTGCCGTACCCGCAGGTAACCTGAATTCCGAGCCCACAGCGACGCATGAAACTTAACAGCCAACCATAGCTGCCTGCTAGGCTACTCATATGTACTCAAACTCAAAATGGACTCAAGACGCATATGTACTCAGAACTCAAAATGTACTCAAAACTCAATATGCACTCAAACTCAAAATGTACTCAAACTCAAAATGTACTCAGAACTCAAAATGGACTCAAACTCAAAATGTACTCAGAACTCAAAATGAACTCAAACTCAAAATGTGCTCAGAACTCAAACTCAAAATGTACTCAGTACTCAAAATAGACTCAAACGCAAAATGTATTTAGAACTCAATATGTACTCAGAACTCAAAATGGACTCAGAATTCACTAGGTCTCACGCGTACTCAAACTCAATCGGACTCAAACTCAGTCGAGCTCACTCGGCTCAAACTCACTCAAGCTCAAACTCACCATGCAACACTAGCCTCGCGCTCACTCAAACTCAAACTCAAGCGTGAGTTTGAGTTCAAATGAGTGTGAGTGAGTGGACTCATGAGTAAGTTTGCCGACCTCTGCATGTGACTCAAATCATGTTCCTGGAAGCTAAACGATTAGCGTTTATAATTTTCGACCACTGCGGACAGTTGTACGCCCGGGATGAACTGAAACTGCCGGCACACGATAACGTACCATTATACGACTATAACTCAACTATGATATATTCAATTTAAACTGTCGATGAATTTAGGCGCAGATAGATGGATGGATAGATAGATAGATAGATAGATAGATAGATAGATAGATAGATAGATAGATAGATAGATAGATAGATAGATAGATAGATAGATAGATAGATAGATAGATAGATAGATAGATAGATAGATAGATAGATAGATAGATAGATAGATGAATGGATGGAATTGACGGACAGACGGACGGACGGGCGGGCGGGCGGGCGGGCGGGCGGATGGATGGATGGATGGATGGATGGAGGGACTGACTGACGGATGGACAGCTGGATAGAAATAAATAAATAAGTAAATAAATAGTTCGATCTTTGCCGATATTAAAAGGTTCTTCTTAAAGCGACAAGGTCAATCACTGGCGTCGCAGCTGCATGATTTAGTCAAGGGCATAAAACAACGTTTAACAAATGCTCCGCAAGAACGATACTGCCCCAATCAGGTTTGCTATAGGCCGGAACAGAAGCGCTGTCCGGAACATGCTGCACTGAAACTGGAACACCGTGACGAGTGGAAGTGTACCCCAAGGGGAGAGGGCACCACCGAACGGTGCGTGCACTAAAATGGTGCATGCTTTCGCACACTACCGCGTCGAAAGGTTGCTCGTATAAACTCCTGACGGCTGTCAAAGCAAACGCGGTCGCCATGGCTACAAGGAAGCAAATACAGTAACAGAGTACCAAGAGGCAACAAATAGAGTCCAGCCCTCCTTATCCTGTGGGCCAACAAAGAGTGGTACTGATCATACATTCAGTGATCAACTGAACACTTTATCAGCGGCCAAGAACTTGGCGAGGCTGCGCCACTTATTGATTGATTGATTGATTGATTGATTGATTGATTGATTGATTGATTGATTGATTGATTGATTGATTGATTGATTGATTGATTGTAGTGTTTAACGTGCCGACGCAACGCAGGCGATGGGGCGCGCTGTAGTAGATGGCTCCGGGTTAATTTTGACCCCCACACCACATCACTTTATTACCTTAAAAAACCCCATAGATGGTATTACATAAGGGGGTTGGAAACAAACAGAACAAATGCAATACATATGCAGGATGGGTATAAATACGAACAGGGGTAACAACTACAGATAGCAAAAGAATACATGTGTAGGAAGGGTATAAACTTAAACAGGCGTAGCACCTTGCAGAAAGAAAAAGAAGACAGACAAAGCGAGATCCAGGGGCACAAAAAAAACACGCTTGAGTATTCAAATTGAAAAGAAGCGAGTGACTATATTGTGTAAATCTTGAGTGGCACATTACGGTTGCAAGATCAGCGGAAGGCCATTCCTGGCGGAGGCTGGGCGAAAAAGAAGGAAGCGACAAATGTGCTGGCACGTGGTCAGGCGACATAAAAAGAATGAGTGGTTCGGTGAGATATGCGGGCAGGAAACAAGATAATGGGTGGATGACCGAGTGTACTGTGATGGAACTTGTGGAACAAAATTGAGGCTGGCAATTCGGCGGCCAATGTTAAGGTATAAAAGACCAGATTCTTGTTTAAAGGATGAAACACTCACGTTTTACGAATATGAGGATTCAATGAATCTAGCTGCTCGATTCTGGACTGGTTCCTGTGCGTAGGTTAAGTATGCTTGATGAGGGCTCCAGATAGACGACGCGCATTAAAGTTGGGCACGAATTAAAGATTTGGTCACCCGGGACCTCTAAAGCTGTCAGTGTAAGGTTTGAGATGAAAGTACCCCAGTCCCTTTCTTTTATGGCATATGGTAATTTCTAAACCCCCCTCCCCCCCCAAACATGATCGGCCCCTGAAAGGGGCCGCGCCGAAGTCTCTTTTCCTCCATTGCCTTTGATTTCGCTCCCAAAGCCCGGTAATTTATCGCGCTTTTTGAATATATGGAATCCCTTTATAAGTCATATCCCGTCAGTTCCCAGTCTGTGTTGCTGATCTACAGGTTTCTCTAAAGTCTTATCGGCAAATCGTACAAGAACAAGACACTCACAACGGGAGTTGTGACTGAAGTCGAAAACAAACAACAATCCTCTAACCTCCTCGAGCAAACGCTCATGATGTTGACATCAAGATCACGCCCCATCGCTGCCTTAATTGCTGCCAGGGTGGTATCTCTGTTGAGCCACAGCGAAAACGACGAGACAAACGACGATAGCAAGACGACACACGAAGCGCTGAGTTACAATTGGATTTTATTTTCACCAACGGCGCCAGATATAAACCAAATTGAAGAAAACAAAACATAAAAAACATAGAACCAACCAAAACCAGAACCAACCAAAAGGCATAGAACCAACCACACAGTTAACTGTTATCGACACGTGTCCTTTTAATTAAGATAGTCTATCTCCTTCTTCGTGAGTGCAATTGAGGCTATACAGCCGCAATTCTCATCCAGGCGTTCAATCTCAGCGGCCTCTATAATTTCCTGAGTAAGCGTATTCACCTTTCTGCCGATAACGCGGTAATCTTCAAACAGCGGCTCGCAGCCGCATTTGTCGCAGTGAGTAGTGAGATGACCAGCCGTTTTATTTTGAACATTATTATGGTGCTCCCGCAGGCGATCATTGAGGCATCTTCCGGTCTGACCGATATACCTTTTTCCACAATTTAACTGCAGGTCGTATACTACGCCTTCAGCGCAATCAACGAAGGGCGATCTGTGCTTTATGTGACACTGGGATTTCGGCAGAAACGTGAGTACGCTTACTCGGGAAATTATAGAGGCCGCTGAAATTGAACGCCTGGGCGAGAATTGCGTCAGTATAGCCTCAATTGCACTCACGAAGAAGGAGATAGACTATCTTAAAAGATCACATGCCGATAACGGTTAACGGCGTGGTTGGTTATATGCCTTTGTCATGCTATTTTCTTTTCATGTGTTTTTCATGTTTTGTTTTCTTCAATTTCGTTTAAATCTGCCGCCGTTGGAGAAAATAAAATCCACTTGTAAGTCAGCGCTTCGTGTGTCCTCTTGCTATCGTCCTTTGTCTCGTCGTTTGCGCTGTTGTTCAACATGCATCACCAACTCGCCCAAGTTTTCATGTCGGTATCTATGATCGGGATCTCATAAATGACACGGAAGCAGATATGCTCGAGGGTCTTTGTGATCGGGGCGTGAGAGCAGTGAGGCGAATCACCATTCGCCGAAATGATAAAATAATAGCAACCAAACATACAATCTTGACATTTGACCACTCAAAGCTTCCCGAGTCGGTCAACGGAGGTCTCATGCGACGTCCGGTCCGACCCTACGCACCAAACTCACACCGCTGCTTCAAGGGTCAGCGGTTCGGTAACGACACAACCTATTGCCGTGGTAAACTGACGTGCGCAAAATGTGCAGCAAAAGATCACCCATCCGACAATTGTGAATTCCTGAGCTTCACCTGTGCGAACTGCCAGAGACCGCACCCACCCAATTCCAGGAGTTGTGAAAAGTTCAAAGAAGAAAAACAAATCATTACCTTAAACGTTAACGAGAACATCACACTCCCAAAGGCGCGAAAGAGGTTCGCATCTTTCCCGCTGGGGAAGGACGCCGACGCAGCTCGCTGGGGGGCGGAGCGACGTCTGGTTTCGGCAGGGACCCAGTACCGAGTGGCGGACTTGGTCCCACCCCCGTCACCCCGTGGGTTGCCTGGCAGCCCAACCCCCCCCCCCCCCCCATTCGCTGAGCCAGCAGCGGCGGGGGTGGCAACCAGGTCGGTTGGGAATGCCACTGCATCCAGTTTCCTCTCCACTCCACGGGTCCAAAGCACAGGCGAGGGCACGGAGGTGATGGAGACTGAAACACCCGTAGCAGTTCCCACCCCCGCCGCACCAGCTGTGCCACCCCGGGCACTCCTCACTTCCTCGGCAGTCGCGGCTCGAACGAAGGGCACCTGCCAAGTCCAGGGGGTCCGGTCTGCCGGGTACCCGCCCGCCCCAAATCTGATGACGAGATGGATGTGGGACCTTTCCTGCCTGCTTCGCAGCGGAAGGAGCGGGTCCCTTCATCCAAATCTCCAGAGAAGGTAAAAAAACATTTCCAAGAGTCCAAGCCCCGAAAGACCTGGCATAAATAGTCACACTCCCGTAGCTCCTGAACACTTATTAATGGGAAGAGAAAATATGTTTCTATGGAACTACAGAGGCCCTCCTAATAATCTTGACGATGTGTACGAGATCCTGCATTCCAATCAGCCAAGTGTAATTTGTGCCCAAGAAAGACATTTAAATTCAAAATCATGCAAATTTCTTGGATAGTTAAATGATATTGACTAACGACAGGGATGGCTGAACACACACTCTTCGGGAAGTCTGGCAACAATCGTCCCGAAATCCTTAGCATGCCACCCTATCACATTGAACACTTTCCGTGAGGCTGCAGCAATTCGCAAAATAATATTTAATAGGTTGATAACGGTACGCTTAATTTACATTTCCCCCTGATTTTGCACTTTCTAGCTTTCACTTCGAGGCACTGGTTGACCAGAATAGAAATTTGTGGATAGAAATTCTGACACAAGCTGCAATAACTCGTCGCGTTGTGCAAAGTACTGCACGCTTTGCACTTCAGTAAATATTTCCCACCACATCTGTCTGGCCGCGTGGCCTAGAATCGAACCTGGGTCCCTCGCGTTGTGGCGCCGGCGTCCATCCCATTGCTCTATTTCGACATGGTTGAGTGGTTGCCACTTCTCGGTGGGTTAGGTTCTTTAAGAAAATTTTGATGTAAACAGGTCGGTGACAAAATCACGGATGCGCTCTTTTAATGTTTGTGTTGAGTACTTGTTTTATGTCTAAGTAGGCAATAAAGAGAAAAAGGCCGCGCCTAGTGGTAGCTATGGGGCTCCTTGAATGCTGTTGCGGGAGTCGGTGGTTCGACCCTCGCTGGTACTGTTTTTTTTTTTCCTTTTTGCGACTCCCTTCAACAGTTCGTCCTTGGGGAGGGTCGAAACGGATAAATCGGGCGGCGGGCTAACCGTACGTCCGCTCACATTCAGTCCAAAAGGGTTGAATGATTGTGGAAAAGTCAGTTAGTCCCCCCGAAGAAGAAAGTTTCGTCCTTCTTGCCTCATATCAGATTCCAGGGCCACCGAAACTATCCCATTCAACAGTACGGGCACTAACATTGCACAACAAATTAAACAAAACGTGTTTATTGGGTTCCTGAGCGGTGGGTATTTTGCGATGGAAACCTAGGAAGTGTTAAGATTTCACCCTTCCTTCTAATTTAACGGCTACAGAAGTTGTTTTAAAATAGGGTAAAAACCTGTTTTTTTGGAACGAGTACATAGGATCGTTTATGATTTTTTGGTGTTTTTTGGTGTTTCTTGCTGGTAGCAGTGCTATTCGTCCGTAAAGTTGGCCCAACGCCCAGCCCACTGATCCCTTTCGTACCAAGGAAAGAGCGAAAAAAAAATCCTGGGCCATCTTCGCTGACGTGAAACCTGGGGAGGGGTGAAGCATGGGGTGTATCAGTGTATTCAAAGAGTGTAAAGCGCGAGGCACTTGCGTGACTACAGCATGCGAATGGGATGCGACTGATCGTTACGACTGCCACCACGACTAGTCGAACGCGTGAATTTGAGACACATGGTCCGATGCGTGCATGCGATGCGTCGTCGGCGTTTCTCCGCCCACTGATGTCGCTCCATGATTGCCTCCCTGTTTAGGCGCACTCCGGCCGATTTAGATACCTGCAAGGGAAATCCTAGCGCAAAAAAAGAACATTGTTCAACCTGAAGTAAAAAATGAGTAATGGTATTACGTTATACATTGCATTTTATATGTTCAGTAAAGCGGTGTGGGCGCCATCGGCCATACCATGCTGAATACGCCGGTTCTCGGCCGATCACCGAAGCTAAGCAGCATTGGGCTCGGTCTGTACTTGGGAAAGAGAAAGCGGAGTGGGTACGTTTAGAACCGACTATTCCGCTCGTCCATGCTTTCTGTTCAGCAGGAACATGTGTCTACCAGGTGTTTGTATTGTCGGCAGAGACCGCGCGGGTCGGCGCAACGCCCTTGGTCCGCGGCGGCGGCGGAGAGCTGATCCCCACAAAACACTTGGAACTTCCACGGGCCCTTCCTTGGGGCTGTGAGAGAAACTTTCACGGTGACGTCATTATAACGACACCTTCGGGATCTCGTTGGCAGTGGCCGCATGGTGGTTGCAACCATGGCACGGCTGCATCTGGCTCGTGAGTGGCCCGTCGCGAACCTCCTCCGACGAGCGTACGACGCCAAAACCAGTCCTAACGACCAGTCGTAACGATCAGCCGCATGCCAATCGCATACTGCAGTCGTGCATGTGTCTCGCGCTTTAGTGTCTATCTTACCACACGGAGGGCGCTGATTGGGCGCCGGAGAAGCGCCCGTGAGAGGAGAAATCGCGCGCCTTCCGAGGCGGTGGCACCCTGTCTTGCGTTGAACCGGATTTAAGCCCCATCTACCCCTGCTTTGGGTAGTAGCAGGGGTCAACTCGAGCGCAGTGCAATGTCCGCCCCGGAGGCTCGGGGGGGTAAGGTGAATTTATTACAAGCCACATATAAGGCCGCAGCGACAAGTGCTAACAGCGCTGCCCTAAGAACAGAAAACTGTCCAATCAGTTTTCACGCGACATGGTCATACTACGCACTTCACAAAAATTTTGTGGCGTGGGCAACAAGCTACTACAAATCAAGTCCTACAAAGTTCACCAGCGTTCAAAAAAAGATTTCATAAACCATACTGAACTCAATAAGCCATTAGAGAAACGTTCAAGATGTTGCTCCTGACCACTACAAAGCGCGTAGAAAAGCGCAAAAGGATGGCTTCTTCTCCTAGAGCTGTCAACTCATGCTCTAAATGACTCGTCAGAATCAACCCGACACGCCATAGCAGTGGGAACATCGCCCGTTGCGGCCGGGCTCGAAGACATGCGGCACCACGATTTCTCCAGAAAACAAAAGCACCGGCACGCATCAGACAGTTCCCCAACACATCATTTCAACATGTGTTCATTCGAAGTGTGTCAGAACAGCCTGCCTAATACAGCCCAAAACGTTGCCCCTACACAACAGTAAAACAGGGCATGTTCTAAAGTTTCAGTGTGGCCGCAGTGCGGACCCTGTGCGGAACGCACAACACCGAATCTCCCCCGACGGTCACACGTCGGGAGAACTTCCCAGCCACGTAACCATCCGAATTCCACAAAATGCGCTAAGCTTTCCCTGAAAATACTCTGCATCATAAGACACGTTCTCGGTCCAGAAAAGGGTGGCGAACTGTCCCACGAATACCTCGGTCATATTTCCAGCCCTCGTGCTAACCAAACCATCAGCGAGTGTAACTTCTCGAACAGTGGCTAACCCAACCTCGTCGACCGAGCCCGCTCTAATATGCCAGAGTACGGAGGGGTCCGAGACAGGCCCGCCCAAAGACTGAGCACGGCTCGCCGCTTGTGATGACTGCCGTAAGAGGGACTCGTAGCGTATTTTCAGCAGGTTCACATAGTACTACACCGCGAAGGTTTAGGTTCCCCCTCTATGTACGATGCGAAGTCTCCTCAACGTGTCGTTAAGCGCGGCCGTGATGCGCAGCACCCGCCTTTGGTCTTTCAACTCATTACAAGGGAGCGAACTGAACTCGAACAGGGCAGTCAACGAAGTAGTAAGTGCTACTGAACTGTCCCTGTCGGTTAGGAGACGGGGCGGGACGTACAGTTGCCAAGGCTAAGCGTTGCTAACACAGGCCGTTGATCGGACACGCGACGTACTCCAGCCGGGAAGGAGAGGCCGTCACAACATTCCACGTAGCAGCTTAGCCCGGGTGGATTGAAAGGAATTTTTATTTTCCTCCTGTTACAAGGGAAGGTGCAAAACACTCGCGGTTACACTTTCCCACGTAACCCACACTTGGTCCGTGCGTTACATTCCAGGACGACGTCGCTCCTTGCTGTTAACAAAACAGATGAGGCAAGAACTATCGCTGTATAAACACTAATACAAATGGCGTACACTTGGCACATGAATTTTGCGCTGGGAGGGCAGCCAGTGTCCTGGGGGGGGGGGGGACTATCCCCCCCAGGCACTCGCTCCCTTTACACAAGATCTGCCATTTACACAGGGTATTTGCACATGTTTCTACTCTTCGACATACACAAATACAAAGCATCCGTACCTTGCGACACACACAAATACAAAGCATTCGTGGTTGGTTAACTTTACCACATACACTTATTTAGCCCACCTTTTTCATTTGGGGCGCCAAAACTTGTTGAATACCTAAAAGATAACCACTACAAGCACGATACAAGCACGCGGTTTACATCGCGACACATGTCTTACACCTGCGAGCACACAAATGGGCGGCTTCCATCTGCGAGCATGCGCACTTTGCAGTAGAGTGAGGCGTCAAGTACCCGGGTGCGGGAGTGAAGTCTCCCTTCCCGAGGTGCCTGCGCCTTTTACAAGCCTCCCCTTATGTTCTCGTAAAACGTAACCCGTGCATTATTGGAGTGCGGCTCAGGCGCACTCGCTTTTACAAGCCTCCCTCTATGTCGTCGTGAAACGCAGGCCTGTTCATTGAAGTGCAACTCAGGTGTACTCGCCAGTTTTGAACCTCAATGAACGGGCAAGACCCTTTTCTCAGCAACTCTTCTTCCCCCAAGAAGATGAACTCTGCTTCCAGATTTTCTGCTAGTTTCGTGCACATGTGGCTGAGCATGTTCCACTGGTTTCGTCGGGGGCGCGAATGTTTGGCGGCAGTATACCTGTTCATCCACAACACATAAAAACCAATCGTTATGATGAGTGCTGCCAGCGGGTTTCTTGGGCATCTCCTGCCCTCCAGGAAGTCCCGGATGCGGAGTTGTCTGTATGCCCAGCTTACTTTAAGCCAGAATGTTTTGGCCACTGTGCATTGGATCATTGCGTGTTCATTTGTCTCCCCCTGATTACAGTGTACACAATTGTCTGTTGTTGTGCCACATCTCCTTAAGACAGTTCTTGTCTGCAAGACTGACTATCCGTACTTTCATATTCAGTCTTGGGCTTCGCCCGGCATATTTTCGTTTATCAGCGTGCGCCAGGGGAAGTTCTTTTGTTTCTCATCTAGGTTGTCAGGGCTTGTCTCATCAAGTTTCTGAGCCAGTTCTACATTCCTCCTATCTTCTATTTCCCTTTGCAAATTATGTGTGGTTAGTTTCCTATATGCTGCTATTAATTTGGTGTAAAAGAGGGGCGCCTGAGTTGCCTTAGGCCCACCCGGAGTATGCTGGAGGAATAATGTAGCTTGTGCCCCCATGAAATATACACTTAGCAGTCTTTCTGGATGCCCAGTCTGGAGATGAAGGACCCAAAGAGCACTTTTCAATGCATAGGTCACGGCGTTGTTGGTTACTGAGGGGATGTTCCACCGTCCGAATTGTCTGGGCAAGCCCAGTTTCCCAGTTCTTACCAAGGCTGTTTTATCTCACCAGAACAGGCGCAGTAGTTCAGATGTGATTTTAACCGTTATGTATCGAGGAAGGGCAACTGTCCCTGCTATATACCATATCTTCCCTGTAAACACGTTTGGTGCCAGATACCTTCTAACTACATATGGAAAGTCGTAAGCTAAAGCTTCATTTACATCCTCCCTGAGTTGTTTAAGTGCTTGGTGCCATGTCTTAGGTGAAACCCCGCTTGACGTGTAATTCCAAGGATTTCTACATTTGTGACAACTGGGATGCCATATATGTGTGGTTTTCCTGATGGACTTAGGCTTAAGGCTTTCCTTTTCGTGATATTCAGTTTCGCGCCAGCTAACTGAGAACTAACTACACCAGCTAACTACTCAAAGCAATTAGGTGCATGCACTAGACGGTCTTCGTCCCTTAGGTACAAAGTGACATCATCGGCGTACGCGTTACTTTAACTGTCTGACTCCCTGGTAGCTGTAAACCTAGGATATGCATGTTATTTTCGACTTTTTAAATAACGATTATATTGCTAGAACGAAGAGTAATGGGGAACGTGGGCACCCCGTCCGGACGTCTCTTGTTACGCTCAAACTGGTTACTACCTGTTTGTTTATGACTAGATCACCCTGCATGTTTTCATGAGAAATTGCCAATATGCTGATAAACTGTTGTGGGTATCCGAAAGCTGCTAATGTTGCGAAAATGTAGTTGTGTTCTGCTCTATCGAACGCCTGTGCTTGGTCTAAAGAAACGAGCCAGCCCCTAGCCTTTCTATTTTTGGTGTACTTTATTATGTCTCTGTTTAACATGTTCAAGGTTTGACAGTCCGTGTCGGTAAATGAGCAGGCTTGCCATGATGTTATTACTTCCGGCAATGTAAGTTGTAGGCGCCTTGTTAGTACCGATACAAGTAATTTGTAATCAGACCCCAGCAGAGTGATGGGGTGCCAACTCGTGGGTTCGTTCCATGCCCCAGCATTTCTTGTTATTAGGATAGTTCTACTTCTTTTGAAGTGCGGGGTACCGTGTGTGTCGCAAAAATTTTGTTTAATACTGCGCATAAAAAAGGTCCGAGAAGGTCCCAGAATGTACTGTAGAACTCAACTGGCAATCCATCCACCCCTGGCGCTTTGCCTTCATGGAGTTTCTTCATTGACTCTGTTAGTTATTTTAATGTGATCGGGGCTACTAAGTGCACAAAATCCTCATGTGGTTGTTGTGGAAGACTTGCTAAGAAGGAGCTTGAGATAATGCTGTCGATGCCTCTGGTTGTTTCACTGGAGGTCATTTCCTGAAAGTGGGAGATGAACCTGTCGATGTCCCTTGGTGTGAAATTTGCGTGATCTGATCTGTTCACTTCTGTTTTCAGCTGCCTATTTCGTTCATACCTCAAGATTTCTGTGTTTGCACTTGGAGATTGTCTGGCTCTATAAACGCCGCCCGAGGTGGAGTAGAGCCTACTTAACCTGGAGTGTCTCAGCTTTGCATTAAGCGTTTCAGGGTTGCCTCGTTCTATTCTTATTCGTTTCAGGATGTTCGTTAACTCGACTGACTGCCTACGTCTGAGTTTCTTTCCCTCGCCAACGCAGAGGGCTTTCCATTCCACTTCCCAGTCATTAACTTGCCTCCCTTCATTCGGTGCTGCTATTCTATTTCTTAGGCTGGCTTTACATGTCCTCTCATATAGTATGTGGGGGTCTAACTGCCAAGCTTGATTATTGCTTGGGTTTCTTTTGCTGTCTATTTTAATTCCTACAGGACTGTGGTCCGAGATTTGCGAGACCAATGCTGCAGCATTCAATATTTCCGCACTCTGTGACAGTGTCTGCCAGAGCCGAGCTTAGGTAGACTCTCTGTAGCCTACTTTTCGTGCGGCCTTGTTGCCATGTGTACTGCACTATTGCTCCATGGAGGAGTACATGTGCATCGATTAAGTTAAAATGAAGTATTAACTTATTTAATTCGCGTCCTTCGTAATCTACTCGTTGTTAGGGCCCTATTCTATCATTCTGGTTTAGTACAACATGAAAATCGCCAAGGAATATGACATGCTGGTTTTCTAGGAACAGGTGCTCTATATCTTAAAACAGATATTTACCAGTGGAAAGGTATGGGGGAGCATAAAGATTCATTAGGCGGTATCGTCCTCCGCTCAGCTGAAATCCAAAACTACTATTCGAACTTCTGTATCAAAAGTGAAGTGGCTGTGTGCCAGCAAAGATGTGTTAAAGACAATTATACCAACTCCACAGGAGTTCTGCATTGGAAATAAAAAAGATACCCTTTTGTCCATGTTGAGTCTCGAATTTTTGGACATCCTGAAAGGATCTTATGTTCATTTCCTGTATGCACAGTATGGCGCATCTGTTTTGTTTTGCAAAGTCAATTATTTGCTGCTGTTTGGTGGGCGATCTAAAGCCCCGAACATTCCAAGTCCAGATGGTCAACATTTTGTGGATGGATTGTTAAGGTTCGCACATTCACACAGTGACGGCGACATCAAGACATTTGCAAACAGAAGAGCACTGACAGTTTCTATCACTATACCAAGGACAAGCAAAACCCATTGTGCACGCACAGTGGGCTCGGTGACATTTCGCATCTCCATTTTCACATCTTGCAGTCCTGTGTTAGGCATTTTTTTTCTTTGGGGGGGGGGGGCGGAGGGGAGAGCTCACTGAGCACACAGCATTACAGCTTTTTGCACTCGACTGGCACACTCCCCCTTCGACCAACAACTCTTCGAGAAAAAAAAAGCAACAACAATTTTACTGCTACTATTGCTAACACTGGATTAAGGACGGTTATACGCTTGCTGTGGCGCCAGAGTCGGAGCCGCTTTAGAGGAGGAGGTAATTGCACTGCGCTAACTACCTTGGAAAATGCAGCCTGCACGATACACGTCTTTTTGTTCATCACTAGATATTTGCGGGCACGCTTTTCCGGCGACACCCTTTCAGGCGCGGCAGTTCCCTCGGGCAAGCCCCGTTCATCGGACGCGTCTGCTGCACCAACAAGCCGCTCTACAAGGCTAGTCGAAAAAAAGACGCTTAGGAGATGCGGAGTCCTCTGCATGTACTATATCTCACGGCTCTCTCCTTGGGGCGAGCTCTGCATCGCGCCCGGCCGGCAGGCTCCGGCGCTCGCTGGAGCCGTTAAACAAGAGAATGGAACGCGCTTTTCCTGGCGTGCATTTCTTTGCAGCTATTAGCCGCCTGGTGCTGTGCTTCTTGGGTCGGCGTGCCCGCCACTTATCTCTCATGACCCCCAGTCGTGGCCCCGAGTGGGCGCACGTCTGTTTGCTCACCAAGGGGTTCACACAACCTGTAGGTGCCAGTGGGGCACCCGAACGCACGAAGACAGTATTATCATTTCTACACCCCCAGCCTATACGCTGGGGTCCGCTCCCACGCGGTTGCTTATTTTCTACCATTTGTACGAGTGAAAGACTGACTATGTGGGGCATATTTTCTCTCCGACGCGTACACCGGGTGCGAAACAACCGCTCCATCCGTCCGCGCAAGCAAGCAAAAAAAATCCAATCATGAAAATAAAAACACGCAAGAAAAAAATATACATATATGTAAGGAACCTGATTGTGATATTATTTTAGAAACACATGTCATCGTCGACGAAATCCTCAAAGTTGTCGCTACTTTTTCACTCCCCTGAGTGGAACAGTTGCTCACCCTGTTCCGTACTCCTGGGCTTCTTTTTGACCTTGCTGGTAGACGCGACGCTGTCGGTCTGTCGGCTTGCCTGTTTTAGTTCGTCACGGGCTCTGCACTCACTCACCTCCCCCCCGCTGGCCGTCCGTTTCGTCCGCGCTAGTCGCACTGTCCCCACTGTTAGCAGGCGCTGCTCGCTCGTCGATGGCGAGGCGGTCGTCATCAGTTGAAGTTCCCGACATCACCCGTCGTCCTGCGCCGCAGTCTGCAGCGCGACGTGCGCCGCCACCTTTCGCCCGCCCGTCGGGTCACGTCCGTCGACGTTTTGTTGCGTGCCCGGCTCGCCGGGACGAAGGCAGAAGTGGTTTCCCGCCTCGTTGTCTACGTCGTCGCAGCGCAAGCTCAATTTTCCTCGCCCTCTGGCCGCGTGCCTGCTCCTTTGTCTCTGTTCGATGCTGTCGCCGCCTCGGCGGCCATCTCCGTCGCCATCGTGGCGGCCGTCTTCGCCTCTGCCGCTACCTTGGCTTCTTCCCACCCCGGGCAGTGCCCGGCTGCTGCCATCATGGCGGCCGTCTTCTTCTCTGCCGCCATCATGGCACCCTTCCGCTCCGGCTGGCGCCTTGCTGCCGTCTTCGCTTCTTGCGATCATGGCGTCCGCCGTTTTCGCTGTTTGGCGTTGCGTTTCTTTGTTGTCTTCCGTCTCCTTCCAGTTACTGTGAGCTACCTGGGTGTTGTGGGACTGCGTTTCTTCGCTCCTGGTGTCGTCGGTGGTTTCAGGGGTTGCGATTTCTTCGTCCTCATTCACCTCCATCAGCCTTTCATTCAGCCGACTTCGGTCTCCGTCGCCGTTTTCTCGCGGTTCCTGCAGCGGAGGAAAAGCCGCCGAAAACCCTCCGGCTGTCACCATCGAGTACGACTGACGCGCGGTACAGTCGGCTGTGGCGTACGTCCCGCCACACCGCGAGCAATTTCGCACACAACCTTCTGTCGCGTACCCGAACACTACGCACCTCTCGCACCGCGGAGTGGCGCACTGGTCCTTGAAATCCATGCCGCACCGCCGACACACCTTCCGCACACCTCGGTAGTCGAACGTGGCCCTTTGGCCGCTGACTCGCAAGAAGTTCGGTACTGTGTTATTCATGCGTATTTCCATCTTCAAATATCCCAGTCCTGTCTTTAGGTGCGGCTTGTCTCAAAAAACGGCTCGAATCTATACGCACGACTTTCGGCATCCGTGACAAAGGTTGGCAGAAAAAAGACAGCAATGCTGACACTGCTTGTTAGGTGGCTCGAGAGTGACTATGTTACTTCCTATGCGTAGACCGTTGGTGTCCAGAAATTTCCTTACTGCTGACGCTGTGTTGACTCCTATTTGAAACTCCAATCTGCCCATGTGCAAGTACAAGTCGGACAAGTCGGACGGTGGGACAATGGCGTCGGCTGCATCGATGATGGCGTCGACCGCCGTGCCCGAAGGCACCCTGAGGTTGAAGTAATGTTGCGCGGCGGCGTCATCCCGCCGGATAGATGAGCAGCTCGATGACGAGGGGCCGCACGGCCCTTTCGCGGGAACGACGAAAACACTACTCCCGGCACCAGGGAAGTATGCCTTTTCTTGCTTCGACCGACCACCCCCATCAGGCCTAGCGTGAAGAGCCGGTGGATATTTCAGAGTAACACAAATTATAGCCCGTATGCAAACCCCTTCTGCTTGTGCTTGACGATTGCGTAAGCGGACAGGCAGCGTCGCACAAGTATTTAAATCATGTTAGTTTATTTGGAAGCGTTTTTATCCATTATACACTTTTAGTACGCGTTACGTTTTAGCGCGAGGCGTTGGAAAACGAGCGTCCCGATCTTTTAGTACCCTGAGCACACGAGATTACGACGACATGAGACATCGACCGCCCGAGGCCCTAAGGGACTTCGCCTCTAAAACCTAGAAGCATCAACCGGAAGTAACTACGCGTTCGGAAGACGGCCAGGAATGTGTGCCGCCGCTTCGCTGTTTTACCGGCTCCGAATTGAGCTGAAGTGTACTTTTTCTTGATTGATTTTTATTGTCCTATGTTGCTTACGGATTTTTTTCGCCATAGTATAACAGTATTTCAAAACGATTCCACAAAACGACTGCTGTATCGTAGAACTTAACCGAGCAGATTTCCCAGCCACGCGGTTGTAGCAGCTGCATCGCCTTCACTGGGCCAGCAACGTTTTCTTTCCGGGGCTCGGCGCTGCTTTCGCGAACGATGGGCTCAGACGAGGATTTGCCCCAAGGGAGCCTTAGTACCGGGGACTTCAACGCTCTGGGTTCCCCAAGCGGCTTGTTCGTTCCCGATCAACATTGTGGGCTACGACGATATCTTACCTAAAATTATAGATGTCGCACGTCGTTTGCAAGAAAGGGATATAGCTGGAAAGAATGAAGTGGTTCTTCCCGCAGAAACGACCCGCACGCACGCCAGCCATGGCTGCTCATTCGGCGTACGAAGAGGCACGAATCGACGCAGGCCGCGGAATTTGCCACTCGCTAGAATAGAAGCCGTGCAGGAAAAAAAAAGTGACACATGCGAGACCGGGATCGTCATCCGCGCTGCTGGTGAAAGCGGCAAATAAATACTATACGCCGCTGTGCTTAGCCTAAAGTGCCGTGCACCCGAGAAATTCAAGGTGGCCGTAAGTCGCCGAGAAAAAATCTTTTTTAAAGCCCGTCGCGGGCGGGCATGTGGCGTTTTGGTCCTCTTCTTACCAAGCAGCGGCCTCCACTCTTCTAAAGGGGTTATGTGCGTAATACATTCACCAGAAATCTCGCTGCCTCGTATGTGAGCGTGAACAAAATGAGCCATTGAGGCCGCATGGTCAGCGCAGCCTCGGCACTTCTGATGACGTCACCGACCACTGGCCAATCTCAAAAGGCCCACAGGACTCTGCTCGTACTCTCGGGGGACGTCCTTCGCTTTGGGGGATAACTGGTTTCCCCGTAGTTATACATTAGGTAAACGTCTCCGCGTGAAGAAAACTAATGGCCCCAGCAAAATTTTTGTTGGAAAGTACTTCAGCAGTCCTTTAATGCTGTTGTTCTACTTCCAGTGCGGTTTCTCGGTAGCCGCCCTGTAGGCCTGATGGGCCACCACTTGTCATGCATGCCCAGCCAAAGTGCACTTCTTCCTTCCCGTTGATTGCAGCCGTCATGTCTGCCACCCGGGCTTGGCTTACTTTCCATGATCGGTAGTGCAGCTCTAACCATTTAGCACTTCCCTGTGGCTGTCAATTTATGAACAGATAAGAAGGGAGTACGCTGCTATGGACTAATGTTTTATCGACACTACCGAAACCAGTTAGACTTAAAACCCATCTAATTAAGCCGCCGGGAACCGTTAATTATTTCGTTAAATCGAGAACTTCGTAAAATCGGGAGGGTCGTTTTACAAGTAGTTGCTTTCATAAATTCGATGTCTAAACAGAGCCGCATCCCAGCAGCTACCACGGCATCGTAATCGCGGCGGCCGCGGCGCTCGCCGGCAGATAATTTATCGATGCGCTAAAAGTCCGCGGTGAAATAATAAGCCAGCCGTCCCGGGACTTGCCCTGAAGTCGTCGCACCCAGCACACGCGCGAAACACAGCGCTCTTTGGTGTGCCACTTCCCCTCTGCGCGGAACGCTGTTAGCTGCACATTTAAACGCGCAAACAGGGCTTCCTTCAACTTCTCGTGCGGGCTGGTCTTGAGGCTATTCCAGACGAAGTGGCATGGATGGTGTGGTCCTTTCCCTTCAAGACTGTGGAAAGCCTGCTGACCTAGATGCCGTGGTCTGCGACCACGAGACTGCTAAGGTTATATCGTAGGCATAATCCGGAAAAAAAGAACTGAGATGCCTAGTTTCTTTTTCAGAAGAAACACATTCGAAATTGCTCCGTTTTTAAGTGCGTCTGTTTCTCTAAATACTTCTGAAAATCGGGAATGGCGTTGAATCTATTTCGCGCAATCGAGCTCATAAAAGCATTGAGCCGTATAGGCACCTGCGGAGGAATGGGACTTTGTTCGTTAGATGGGAAAATTCGTAAGATCGGGTTTCGTTAGATGGAATTTTGACTGCACACTAAATTTGCCGCTAAGATGACTGTATCGATACGCCGAGGTTTATTCACTTTTCGCAATTACGTAGTTCAAATTAAAGTTGCAAATATTGTTCGATTCCCGTCTCATGTCCATACATGGACTCTACGGGGGGAGGGGTGGGTGGAACGGGCAGCACCATTTTTGACCGCTAGAATAAAACTCTTGGGGGACCAAGTTTCATCCATATAATTCTCTCGGAAGTATGGTGAATCCCTTATTACAAACAGCGTGTTTGTTTCGCGCACTCGTTGAACTGCGTCTAGGACCATTAATCGATCATCCTCCTTCACATAGTGGAAAGGCGGTAAACGGTTGAGTTGAAGTTAAAAATATATTGATGGACAAGAGAAATTCGTCTTACCGATTGTTTTGTAACTGTATGGCGTTGAACAATTATTTGTTTTAATTCCGCCACGTCAGCCTGTTCTCAAAAAGGTTAATGATAAATACAAACAAAAAGCTTAGAGAAATAAATCACCTCAAATACGCATTCCCCTCGTGATTAATGATGACCTGGTGACATAATTACGTGCAAAAAAGTGTCCATACTGCTTTCCTAATGTTTTTAGTCGTTCGTGCCGAAAAAAATAAAAGAACCCGCGTTTGATCCGAAATTTATACATACGATGCCCGCTGCCGCCTTCTTAACAGCAAAGGTAAAAAACCTGTCGTCGTGCAAAGGGCTCTAAAGGAAGGAAAACCGGCATTCCCAGCCAGAAACAAAGCCCACTGGTCTCCGCGAACGGTTCCTCTCTTTTGCACTGCTCGCATAGCTTTTTTTTCGGCTTGAGCAGCGTGTATACAAACATCGATCTCGAAGCGTCCGCGTAGCCCCTAGGTTGGCATCGCCTGTAATCAAGGGAGCATCGGATGCGAAGGGGATCGTCGCTGCGGCGGCGACGCTAAGCGACGCGGGCCCGGCGTTCGAGCGGCAGCGACGTGTACACGGGCCGCGGTCGTTGTGTCCGTGAAGAACGAACGACCCCTCGCCGATTCCACTTTCTTTTTCTTTTCCGTTTGTTTGTGGGGACCGACGTAAGAACTTACTATGACGATGAAGGAGATTACCGCTGCCGTCGAAAGGCAATTTCCATTTCCTTTCCCTTCACCCTACCACGCTTCAGTGGACCCTTCATATGTGCGCGGCTCGTAAATCTGCGTATGCATTTCCGTAGCACAAGGGGGAGGGGCTTTACGAGAATTCCTTTTCAGGAATGCTCCTTTTTATCATTTTTTTTTTCGTTGAACTGTTCACTGGATGGATAAGGTTGGAGGCAAGGCATTCCCGCCTGGCTTAATGACCACAGTTGAGCAAGTTCCCTCCTGCTTAAGTCAATCGTAGCTCCGAAAAAAAATATTTTTAGTTGAGAACTGTTCACGGATTGAGTTCTTAGCAGGGTGCCTTTAGTAAGCTCTTGACGTTTAACATTCACGTGTTAAAACGCCGCTAGTGATGCGGAGCATACATCAAGGAGAACACGGAATAGTTGAAAATAAGAAAAAAAAAAACACTGAGCGACACACACGGCGCCAACTAGAAAATGAGGGATCGCCTCAAGATATATTGCAAGAGGTCACAATTGTAGAGCCTTGGTACTATTTTCATACGAACAATCAAAACACCGATAACACGGGGAGAACGCAAGAGACGTGCTGTGGGTAATCAAGCCGACACACAGAGACCGAAGTCCTCCGGATCCAGGATAGCCTAGTAAACAAGACATCAGCCCCCAACTATGACATGACAGCAGAGCAATGGATCGACGAAGACTTTGCAGCGACGTTAACTGGTCCCGCTCAAAAGTGCGCTTTTAGGATGAAATTTGAAAAATGTCTAGGCCACAACGTAAGATAGCTCGCTGCCATGGTGAGGTTACAGCGCCAGCTAACGGACGTGCACGGATGATGAAGGGCTTCTGAGCAACACCTAACCGCCCGAGTCCTGACCCGATCGGAGTTGTTCCATGTGGCCGCTAAGCGGAGACCGAGCGGCCAGGGTTCTACAATCGATGCCACGATGTGACCGTCACGTGGCTGCGGGGAAGATGAGAATTCGCTAGAGCGGTGGCGGCGGCCAAGGTTGTTCCCTGGTACTGCCACCGCGCCTGCGCGAGTGGTACCTGTCCGTGACAGCGGATTTCGTGGATGATCCATACAGGGTGAGGTAGCTCATACGGGTCCCGTGAACACGGAACCGCCTCGTCCGGCACTTAAAGGTGCCGCCGTCTTTTCGGGCTCCAATGAAGTTTACTACTACTACTCACCCAGCCCAGTCCGTTCCGGAACGTCGCTGTAAAGGCGAAAAAGGGCCCTTGTAAAGATTCTAATGGGTGCGATGTTAAGTTGGTATATGCTCGCTCACTGCCAAAACATTAGCAGGACAACTGTCAGTGAAAAAGCTGGACAACTCCTAAGCTACGTGTCCCACCCCTGGGCTCGTGATGTTCCGTTAAGCACATCAGGTGCTAACCTCCGGTCAAACGCCCCACATGGGACTGCAAGGCCAACACAGACGTTAGGGTGATGGACACCCTTTAATGTACGGAATGGAAAACAGTCTGTTTGCCGGTTGGTCCGTAGTAATGTTGCGGAATTACCAGTCCAAAATTTAAATGACTCCGAAATCATTCCATCTTTTCGAGATCCCGGAATGGAACGGTGGGAAACGCTAGAAGGAACTGAGTGGGAATTGAATTAGGCGCCGTTTCCTCGGAATGGAATGGGAACTGAATGGTCTGGATGTTTTAACGAGCTGTAGGGATATTAAGCAGAGACCTACAGCCAAGCTGGCTCTTGAAACAGCGTCATTGCAACCAACTGAGCCAATCCCTGCGGCTAATGAGACCTTGCGAATGCAAATGGTGCGTGACCTCAAGGGAATCCGCCTTTTTAAAGGCCAACTGCACTCAAATTTCACCCTGGCTAAGTGCCTTCGACATGTGTAGTAGGTACCATGAGAACTACTGCGACGCGACCGGTAGCTCTATGCAATGGGGGGTTATTCAGTTTCAGGCACTCAAAATAACGCCCTTGCAGACGACAAAGCACCTGCCGGCGTGTCGCGCAAACAGCCATTTAGCGTAAGTGACATGCCAGCCGTCCAGGCCGATCGGCCTGCCTCGCAGCGGGAGAATCCAGGAAACTCGTATTTCGCGCCGGAACGCCTGGCTTTCATGGCTCCGAAGAGGCTTCGTTAACCGTGCGGTTCTCTCCTGTTCGAGTCTCGTCACGACATCATGCCTACGCAGTGTGCTGCTGTCGGAGCGCACGAATAGTGTCGTGCTTGCGGAACAAGCGCTCGCTTTTCCGCGCGCCTCCCACACCCCCGCACGCGCGCGCTCGCACTCTCCTTTTTGCTGGCCGAGCCCAACATTAGTTATTCTTATTCTAGTTCTAGCTTATTCTAGCTTATTCTAGCTTATTCTAACTTATTCTAGCTTATTCTAGTTACGTTTGGCCGAGCCGGCCGCGTCGGCCGGTCCGCACAGCTTGCGCCGTCAGGCCAGGCCGTCTGGCCGCTCGCGCCGACGGCTGATACGTCATTTCCGCCTGCCCGTAATGGTCGCGTTTTGCCCAGTTTCGTTTCCAAAATCGCCGATTTTTGCTGGTCGCTTGCGGCGTAATTACCCACATTTTAGGCGTCATACTTCGTACATCGCGGTCTTTCTAGTCATACTATGCAGGAACAGTGATTTCGCGCGGTCGAAATTTTGAGTGCAGTTGGCCTTTAAAGAGACACAGAGGGGAATTTGTCAAGCTCCGGTTTATGCTTGCACTGCGTAGACTGGCTCACAAAAACTTTTCACTGTCTATCCGGTGGATAAGGCGATATTTATTTTATAAGGCCCGAAAGCATAAAAAACTACCATGCGCGGACTGCGGCGGCGGCATCAACTGAAGCAGTGACGTCAATTTACCAGGTACTGCGTGACTGGACGATGTCCAGTTCTACAATTCAAACCAATTTTGGTTTCGGCTGTGCGAAACAAAATCCTTGGTATCCGACGTTGTCGGTGGCTGGGCATTCTCGGTATCTCAGTAATCAACATACGGCGCTTCTGTCATGCTTTCGGCTGTTAAATGTGTCAGATAAGCCTACCACCACGGTTTGTAATCGTACCATCCACCAGCCCAGGCGTACGCAGTAGATGAACGCCCTCACCGGAGACCCTCAAAGGCGATGCGCCTTCCCCCACCTTTGGAGCTTGCCTGGCTCATGGCTGTGTCGTACAAGGCGTGTTCGCGCCAGGCCAAGTGCCGGCTGATTCGTGACTGTACCCGCAAGCAGTTGCTGCTTAAGGTAACACCATGCAAACGAGAACTCGCCAGCGCGTCAATGTCAGCTCTGCACGCGTTCTGAGAACTCGCTCGTGGAGCAATAAACGTTACAGCGCAAAAATGGTGAATTTCGTATAGAAAACACTGCCCAAACAGAAATGAATCATCTTAAAAAAACTTGCGCCATCGCCGATTGGAACTCACGAATTGTAAAACAAGGCAAATAGCGCTCCAGACCACTCGACCAGAAGCCCCCGCTGCCAGGGCTGGAATTATAAAGTATATATTATATAGCTAGTTTACATTGTTATGTAGTTTAAGCATCCCCAGCAGCTTAGATACGTATTTCTTGAATAGCGCTCGTGCAGTAAGCGTCCCTAAAATTTCCACAAATATCTCCTCTCTCGTGACTGCATTCATTAGAGGGAAAAGCGTTCGCAGATGGGTGGTCGTGCTGCTCACCATGGTGCTAGTTCGCCCAGCGCCAAAAGTGCTTCCCGCACTCTGGTTTTACGCTGTACGATAAAGGTTTCGGTTGATTTTAATTTCTTATTACCTACAATAACTTTGCTGACTCTCCCTCGTTCAGTTGGCCTTAGGTTTTTCTACTAGCGTACATGTCAGCGAAGCACCGCATGTGCGCTTGTGTTGAGCTACTTAGACTTAGAGCTTGATACAGTCTACAAACTAACAAACTTAAAGGCCAACTGCTCTCAAACTTTCGACCTCTTGAAAACACCATTTCCGTATGGTCTGTTTAGAAAGAAAGCAACATACAAAATACAACAGTTGAAATACGCCCGTAGATGCCCTAAGCGGTCAGCTAAAATCAGAGATTTTGAAATCGAAGCCGACAAGACAGCGGCCATTGCAGTGACGTTGCAGTCGTCCAGCGAGCGGCCAGACGGTCAGCCGCTCAGGAGAAAGTCTGCGCGCATGCTCTATCTGTGCATGGGGCAGCAAATGGGTGATGCGTGCGAATCAGAGCTCGACCGGTTCTCAAGCAGCGTGGCTGGCCAGAGGAAGTATAGCCCCCGTCGGCTGGAACGTCACAGGCGCGTCAGGGCTGTTTACGCTATCCGCCGGCAGGTGCAGCGTGGTCTGCGGCGGAGCTTTTTTAAACGCTTCTGACTGATTGATTGATTGATTGATTGATTGATTGATTGATTGATTGATTGATTGATTGATTGATTGATTGATTGATTGATTGATTGATTGTAGGGTTTAACGCGCCGACGCAACGCAGGCGATGAGGCGCGCCGTAGTGGAGGGCTCCGGGTTAATTTTGACCACCTGGGGATCTTTAACGTGCGCCGAAATCTCGTACACACGGGCATTTTTGCTTTTCGCCTCCATCAGAAAAGCGACCGCCGTGGCCGCGAATCGAACCCGCGACCTTGTGCTCAGCAGCGCAACGCCTTAGCCACTGAGCCACCGCGGCGGTGTTGACTGACTGACTGATTAACGAGGCGTTTCACCGCGCTACCACTCTTGTCCCAGCTGATTTGGGGGTACTTACTACGCATTAAGAATAAATTGGGTCAAAGCAAAATTTGAGTGCAGTTAGCCTTTAAAAGCACATTCTTTCAGGCACAAACATACCGTGGCTTTGTTTCAAGTGAGCGAATGAATCCGCCTTTTTGAAATTGAAAAAAAAAAGAAAAAATTCTGCTGGATTGGGTTGGATTGGAAAACGTTTATTTAGCATAAAAGTGGGTGGCTTTCTTAGACCAGATAGCCGCGAGCTAGCGCAGCTGCTTGGGCGCGAGCGATGAGGCGTTCTTGGTCCTCGCACCGTGAGCTGGCCAACTAGCGCTCCCGCTGCTCAGGGGATGGGGACGGGAGGGGGTTTGGCGCGTAGGGAAAATCCTGCTGGGATATTTCTTTTTTAATTTATAACTTCAAACTTGCTTGCATGCTAAAATTGCTGAATATTTTGACCCAAATGACGCTGAGCTTACGATTTTAGTAAGCTCAGCGTAACCACCTAGTAACAACCTTCAACAGCCATGCCTCCGTAGAGGCAGAATTTATACGTCAACATTGTTTAGCATGAAGGAAATTTCAAACTGATTTATACAAGAAACAGCTTCATAACAGGGGTTATGAATCTCTTTCCTGAAGCGAGGGTAGTAAAAACAATCGCAAGAGATCTGTCCGAGCTTTACTCAGGGGATGCGAAATATGTATTTTTTTCTATCGCGCGAAGCTACTCGTAGCGAGCGACAGTCCGTCTCGTGCGTATCATATGGCCAGTACCCGATCACTGACGTCGAGGCCTTCGTGGACCAAGCGATGAGTATGCACGGGGATTTAGGAAGCAGTCAACTGTAGAGACTACACTGGAACTAGGCGCCCAAAACCGTCGAAGGATGCGGCGTAGTCATTGGCATTGGAGCCGCGGGCTTCGTAACACGGACGGCAGGAATACATGAAGAACTGGCGTGGCGAATTTTGCTAAGCTCGAAAACGCCTTTTGTAACGCGTACTGAACAAGAGCACTGGAACTCGCGCGTGTCCCGTACACAAACTGCCGAATGCCACACCCACATGAATTCAGTATGTAAAAGGAGTTAAATTAACGGGCTCCCACGGCGGCTTCCAATCACGTGATTGAGCCAGTATCTATATATCTTCGCATGTCTGGATGAAACCTCGGAAGGAATTTTTTGCACTTTTTATTTTCATCCGTTCTGATACCCGTGCCTAGTAAAATTTCATGAGAAACTTAATTCGTGGTACTTTTGTCGTATTTTATAGTATGGCAGCAACAAAAGTGTCTTTTGTTTAATTGGCTGATGTAATTTTCGGGCTTGAATTCGCTATGCGTGGGATTTAAAAAGTAAAAAAGAATACTGGAAGACGAATCAGAGGGCCGAATTCGGAACGAGAGAAGGTTTAATTGCGATCCCCGCGGCAGTGCCCTGAGAGCAGCTGAGAAACTGTGTAATGGCCTGGAAACTTGCGACAATCCAGCCACACGGCATTATGCCTCCATTTTTTTTATCCCGCTTTCGAAACCCTTCTCTACAGCAAAAGTATTGGCTAACTAAAGAGTAAAACTAGGCGCAGGGGGGTTTCGACATAAATGTTCCGTGAGTCAAGAATACAAGGAATAGATTTGCTAAAAAACAGCAAAGAGAGCTCAGGGACGATTTGAACTCTGGTTTCATTACCAGTACGAAATTGATTCCCTGCGGGGAAAGAACTTTTTTAGAATTCAGCGCAAACGATTCCGTGAGACAATAACGCTCCTTTCAACCCTATAGTCAACAAATTAGTCCATCGTATAGTAGTTTCGTCATTCTGCATTACTCGCGCAACCATTTTTAATAAAACGTGAGGGGTGGTGATTACGGTTAAATATAAGCAGCATTCAAAAACACCGAGAAAAATTCGTAGGTAGAATAAGAAAACCAATCTGTGAAAAAAACCCGGAGCAAATACGCTTTGTTCAATGGCACACAAGAGGTAAACAGAAGAAAAAGTAGCGAAAGACACCTACGTGTTGTCGTGAAGGTATCCGACGCGACAGCGTTACTTCGTTGTTGAGGGAGCGTGTTGGAACCAAGTTAACGCATTCCCGATTTGTGTTCTCCAAACGCTAAAGGTTGCTTGAGAGAGAGCGCGCGGCTAGCAGCGACGGCGTTATGTGCCGCAGTGCTGGAAAACAATGACTCATCAGCGCTAGCGCTGACCGGAGGCCAACTCTAGGTTCTGCTCAAGCGCGAGGGACATTGGATTGAATTGGCTGGGCTTGGATTGGATTTGGATTGCATTGGATTAAAGTGGATTGTGTTGCGTCATAGCCGCGGCAGACGCACTGGCGCAGGCGCGTGCCCAGGTGTGCGCCTATATTGCGCAGTAGCCAAGTCTGACGCTGCACCGGAGCCGCTTGATAGCCGTTTCGCGTGGCTTGTGAAGAGCCGTGCTGAGCATGCCCGAGGAGCAGTGACTGGACAGGACTGTACTGGACTGGACTGGACTGGAGTGGATTAGACTGAATTGGACTGGACTGGACTGCACTGGATAAGATAGGATTGGACTGGATTGCTGAACCTTAGCTCACGCTACGTACACCCTGGCATAGCAGAGCTAAGCCACTACTAATTTTTTTTACCGTACTATCGTTCGCGGCCGTCCTACTATGCATTCTTTTTCCTAGCTCCAGTTGCCACTGCTCGCGATGCCAGCTGCAAGCGGGCCGGCGCTTATCGGTGCCGCACGCGTTGTCTCGCGTTATCGGTGATGGCTGCCTTTCCACCCATGTCGAAAATTTAAAGCGCAACAAATTTAGACACAAGACGAATGACACAGGGACAAGCGCTTGTCCCTGTGTCATTCGTCTTGTGTCTAAATTTGTTGCGCTTTAAATTTTCACTATGGAGTACCAACTAGCTCGAACCCTCACGTTGTTAAGTTATATTTCCACCGATGTCCGCAGAGGGCAGTAACTCCGGACGCCCGTGGCAAACCACTCTGAGTCTAGTAGCGACATCGCGTTAATAAAACAACTACTTCTCAATGACTCTTCCCCTTTAAACTCCGACACCAGTCATGCTACTAGGACAGTCGCAAACGAAGAAACAATACAACATTGTTTTTAAAGAAGACAGCCTTTCCTGGGTTACTTAAAGCAGGAATTTTTTGTCTGTCTGTCTGTCGACATGTATGTATGTATGTATGTATGTATGTATGTATGTATGTATGTATGTATGTATGTATGTATGTATGTATGTATGTATGTATGTAGGGAGCAGTAAAACTTTGAACATGGTAGAGAACACAAGATAATAAACTTCGAACAAGGTAGAAACCACGATTGTTGCCAACGTTTCAGCAAAGCGACTTGCCTTCGTCAGGGCAGCCTCTAGCCTGGCTGGCACGATTTATATAGGGGTAGGTCCCCAGGTGATAGGAGAGAATGAAAGAAGGAAGTGGAATTGAGAAAGGCGATTGGTTTGGGAGTATGTCGGGGGAGATATCGTGGGGGAAAGAAGGTTATATAGTTTGAGCCATGAAGTAGGACAGACGGAAGTCAGCCGGGGGTTGATATTCGGAAAAATTCTTGGACAGCAAGGATGAGAGGGTGTTTGTTGACCCGCCGCGCGGCATACCGAAAGGTTCTCAGAACCGCCGGAAGCCGAACAGGCGGTGAGAAGGGTTATTATCAGAAACTATCTGCAAGCCTCCGGTCAAAAGAAAAGGTAGAGAAGGGGGGAATAACTAGGTCACGGAAAAAAGAAGAAAAAAGAACAGGGAGGAAAACCACACAAACACACACACAAAAGAAAAAGCAGTAACCCCACAACTGAAATGGCACTTGTCGCCAACAGCAACATTTCTGGAACAGGCCTGTCCTGAAACTCAAAAACGAAAAGGTAAGGTTAGAGTGACGTGCGGGGCACAAAACATAGCGGAGCAAAAAAAATAAAATAAAATGGAATTTCACAGAAAAGGTTGGAGGCATGCGGGAGCGTACTAAACTTGAAGCGAAGGAATGAAAACAAAAAGAATTAGGTGACCAAGTAAGGAGCAGAGGGAGAGGTCAAAATCTTTGGATAAGGTATATGCAAGACAATACCTCATGCTGTATTCCCTGTGAATATCGCCAGGATTCCAAGATGCCCCTAAATGCATTAATTCCAGCAGGTTCCATGGAGTTGAATTTGTGAATAAAATAGGATTATCGGCATTTTCTGTCCCCAGGAGACTTAAAGTTTGACTGAAGTATATACAACTTAAGGTCATCAACATTGTGGCATGGTTGGTTGAAATGCTCCGCTACAGCTATGGAGGATTTGCTAAGAGTATCTGCCCGGGGACCGTTAAGGCGTAAGCTCATAGGTTGACTCGTTTCACCTATATGCTGTTTGTGGCACGTTGAGCATTCCAACATATACACAATGTTGGATGAAGCGCACGTAAAACTTGAATTATTCTTGTGTACATAACTACTGGCTGTACTTTTTGCAATGCAGTCTGTCTGCAGGTGTCTGCAAGTCTTGCATCTGGGACGGGAGCAGCTGGCTATGACTGGTTGCTTTGAAGGCCCTGTTTTAGCATAGACTAAAATATCTTTTAGATTCCTGTTTCTCTGGTAGGTAACCCTTGGTGCTTCCGGGAACGTCTTTTTAAGTCGTTCGTTACTGGCTAAAATGGGGTAGTATTTCCGCAGTATATTGTTTACGTTTGGGAGGGCGTTTGAAAATTTAGTTATTCGGGCAGGCAGCCTGGCGCTTTCGTTTTGTCGCTGTTCGTTGAGCACGTCATCCCTTTTGAGATTAGACGCGCGTTGGTACGCCTGATTGAGCGAGCATTTGGGGTGGTTCCTGTTCATAAAGGTGGACTTGAGTTCGTCTAGATGCTTTACGTAGTCACTGTCATCATTGCATACTCTTCTAAGCCTGGTGGCTTGTCCTACAAAGATCCCTTGCTTGCAGTGTCTCGGGTGATGGCTTTTATAATCTAGGTACTGCTGCCTGTCTGTTGGTTTTCTAAAAAGTGTGGTTTTAAGTTTACCGCTGTCTAGAATGGCGGTGGTATCGAGGAAGTTCACTTCTTTTTCGGAATACTGGCAGGAGAACTTAATAGTCGGATGCGAAGAATTGAGATGAGCTATACACGTTTCTAGAGTCGCGCAACCGTGTTCCCAAATCATGAAGATGTCGTCTATGTTGCAGAGGTAAACCTAAGGTTTATGCGGAAACGAGCTTAATAGAGTGGCTTCAAGTTGCCCCATGAAAATATTGGCACAGGTCGGCGCGAATGGAGTACCCATGCTGGTTCCAAAAACTTGCAAAAAGTAAGACGAGTCAAATTCAAAATAATTGAGAGTTAAAACTAATTTTAACAAAGTTATGTACACTTCTGGCGCATGTTGGTGTGGGTTCTCTGATAACGCTTTTGAAATAGCTTGGATTCCTTCGACGAAAGGGATGCTTGTATGGAATGCGGCTACGTCAAGAGTAACAAGGAGGGTTTACTGGGTAGGCGCCCACCTTTATTTATATCTTCTATTATGCGGAGGAAGTGGGGGGTGTCATGAACGAATGAAGGAAGAACAGCCGGAGTTTCGGATAGGTAATGATTCAGGAACAGAGATAATGCTTCGGTTGGGGTATTTTTATTCGAAACTATGGGTCTGCCAGGAATGTCGGCCGTGAACAATATTTCTACGGGGACTTTGTGGACGTTTGGGAGGAGGTGAAAACGTCCTGCATGCTTATTATTCGGTTTCATGAAATTTCAGTCAGTGGTCGTTATTAATTCTCTAGATCGCAGATCTGTGAGGTTATAAGGATTTTTAGGCTGTACTCCTGGCTCGGATCGTTATCTAATGGCTTGTACTGGCAAGGGTTATTGAGCTGCCTATAAGCGCCATCTTTGTATTTTCCCATACGTAAAACAACTACGCTGCCACCTTTGTCGGCTAGCTTTATGACTCTGTCGGTTCTGGCTGATAGGCTATTCAGGGTAACTTCTTTCGACGGAGTTGGGTTCTTGCGCTTGTTTGATCGCTTATTTGTTGCCAATATTTCTCTTGATACTGATTTCAAGTACAGATCTAATTCTGGAGATTGATCTATGTCTGGAGTCCAAGTGCTAGGAGGGTGGAGGGTGCGTTCGTTAGTGTCAGGATGGTCCTTTTTCTCAAAAAAAAACTCACATAGTCTCATTGTCCGAGAAAATTCAGTGAGATCTTTATGTAACTCGTATTAATTCACACGGTTATTTGTGGGACAGAAAGTTAGACCTCGTTCTAGGATACCTTTTTCGTCCGCCGTTAGTGTTTTGGAAATGTCAATAACGTTGCTGGGGCAGGTACCGAGGGAGCTCGTTTTTTCTATAGGATTATTGTCTGAGGGAGGAGGTTCTACTAAAGCAATCTCTGTATCGAGGGGGAACATTACATGACCTAATACTCCACAGTCCGGGCTATTGAGAGGCAGATTTTCTACAGTGCAAGCTGTATTTCGCAAGGGAAGCTCGTCGCGTTGAAACTTAACCGCTTGCGTATTGCTAAGATCATTTTCCTAGCGATTTATAAAAATATTGAGATCTTGTTTCTCCTGATCAGTTAGCGGAAGAGCTTCAATCTGGTCGTTGAAGAGGCTTAGTTGGCTAGTACAGTGGTCTCTAAGAATTTCTAGGAGGGAAAGCGAAGCATTATTCAGAATACCTTGCCACCTGGCAGCTAGTTCAGGAGGGAGCGCACCATGGGAACTAACTTTCAGGCGGAGACCTTTGGGGATCTTTTTGCTTTGGAGATACGAGGAGTACGTTTTGAGATGAAGTCTGTAGTAGGTTTGTTTGCCGGCTAGTTTTCGAGCTTTAAGGAAAGAGCGGGATTTAGGGGTTGGAGCATCCGGTCTACTCGGTGGTAGTCATTTGTGTTTGTTTCGAGCAGACCTCCGGGGTGACACTTTCTTGCTTGGGGTCAGTTGTTTAGGGGTGCTGCTAGGGGTGAGGTCCACATCGATGCCTGTTTGGGTGCTTGTTTGCGTTATACTGCGTGTTGGGGCCTGCGCGAACCACGAGCGTCATATCCTTGGTGGGTCGGTTTGTTGTTCGCTTGCGTGCTGTACCGCTGGCATTGCGGCCACGTCCACGGTTTGTGTGCTGGCGCCACATGTGCTGCTCTTAGGTGGACATGACATTTCGCTACTGTTGGAGGTGTTGGGTCGGTTCTGTTGTTCTGTGCTGGCCGGAGACGGGAGGCTGATGCGTGAAGTTGGGAGCGTCACCTTAAATGAGTTCCCCAGCCTGCATTTATGTTTTCGGAAATCAGTCGTACGCCTCGAAAGTTAGGGTGTAGTCCGTCCTTGGCCAGGTGCCCAAGGTGGTCGTGCTGAATTTTTGCGAGGTGGATGCCGTCAACGTTTGCTTTGTTGTGTCCAAGGTACACGAGGAAGTCGTTCAGCTTAGCTAACCTTTGTGAGTGAGCTATAAGTCTGTGTCAGGGGAATGTCTGGCTTGTGTTTGTTTTCGATCCTGGGAAGTACTGTTGTGAGGGTTATCTTTGCTTTGGGCCTGTTGGTCTGAATGTCGTGAACAAGAGTTCTCATGCCCTCGATGGTGCTTTCAGCGGCGTTGTTCTTTAAGTCGTTAGTGCCAAAGTGAAGAATGACGTGAGTGATGTTGCGTGGGGCGGCGTCAATGAGTTTTCTGATGTCATGGGTTGTGGCGCCGCTTTAAAAGCTGATGTATGGTGAATGTCGTCCGGAAGGGAAGTGGTCGTGAATGTAGTTGAAGTGACTATCACTGATCAGAGCTACGTGTGCCAGGGAGAGGAGAGGGGGCTTACCTAGTTCCGTCATCTTAGTACACGAAATCCAGAGAGCACTAAAACTTTGAAGATGGTAGAAAACACAAGAAAACTTCGAACAAGGTAGAAACCACGATTGTTGCCAACGTTTCAGCAAAGAAACTTGCCTTCGTCAGGGCAACCTCTGTCTGGCTGGCACGATTTATATAGGGGTAGGTCCCCAGGTGAGAGGAGAGAATGAAAGAAGGAAGTGGAATTGAGAAAGCGGATTGGTTTGGGAGTATGTCGGGGGAGGTATTGAGGGGGAAAGAAGGTTGTATAGTTTGAGCCACGAAGTAGGTGAGAGGGAAGTCAGCCGGGGGTTGATATTCCGGGATATGCTTGGAGAGAAAGGAAGACAGGGTGTTTGTTGACCCGCCGCGCGGCATACTGAAAGGTTCTCAGAACCGCCGGAAGCAGAACAGGCGGTGAAAGGGGTCTTTACCCCTATATAAATCGTGCCAGCCAGGGGAGAGGTTGCCCTGACGAAGGCAAGTCTCTTTGCGGAAACGTTGGCAACAATCGTGGTTTCTTGCTTGTTCGAAGTTTTCTTTTTATGTATGTATGTATGTATGTATGTATGTATGTATGTATGTATGTATGTATGTATGTATGTATGTATGTATGTATATATGTATGTATGTATGTATGTATGTATGTATGTATGTATGTATGTATGTATGTATGTATGTATGTATGTATGTATGTATGTATGTATGCATTGTAACATCGGCGAAGGTGTCTCCGTGCCGGGCTCCATCGCTTCGTCATGTAAATGTAGCATGTGAACAAGCGGCGAGCAGGAGAGCACCTTGGTGTTCACCGATGTGCTGCATGGCGAGATAAATATAGACGATTAAAGGAGCAACACTGTGGCGCGCTCACATGACACGAGCGGTGTAACGCCAGGATCCGATGCCGTCGACGTTCTCAAGGGCACTCAAGGGGAACGCGTAATGAAACCCAAAGCGCCAACGGGCAAACAGCCTTTCCAGTGCTTTGCGCACGACGCGAAAAAGTGGGGACACAGTTTAATGAATGCTTACAGTACGAACAACAAGACGAAGAGAGTGGCTACACGGATGAGCGCTCGCCCGAGTAGCCGCTCTCTTTGTCCGTGTAGCCACTCTCTTGGTCCTTCGTCTTGTTGTTCGCGCTTTGCGCATTACTTCAATAGCGTTTGCACTTTTTTCCTTATCGGGCGCAAAGAACTGGAACGGTAAGGACGAAGAGGGTGGCTACACGGACAAGTGCTTGTCCGTGTAGCCACTCTCTTCGCCCTTCGTCTTATTGTTAATTAATTCAAGCATTAATTCAATGGAGTACCAACCACCTCGACAAATTCTCGCACTGATCTGCAAACGCATAACACAAGTCCCGTGATGCGCTCCGCAGGGCCGGTGAATGCTGTTGCCGGAGAGGGCGAGGAAATGAGGAGTTCCTTGCAGCGCAGGGGGCGATGAGTCAGCCCCCGTCGCCGCCGCCGATAACGGCGGTTGAACGCGCTATGGGCAAGCCAAGTCCCATGATCGACGTAAGTGGCCCTGCCCTTCCAGCGCCGGTGGTATGAGTATGTATGTATGTATGTATGTATGTATGTATGTATGTATGTATGTATGTATGCATGTATGTATGTACAGGCGGTTAGGACGGTAATCGGAACACTTTTTTTTCCTGAGCGAACCGCTGCTCGTTTCGCGCTCAAACTTCACACGAAGGTCGCATTTTTCGGTCTTTTAAAGACGATAGTCTTTCTTGGGCTACTTAAACCCAGAAATTTTGGTCTGTCTATATGTCTGTCTGTCTGTCTGTCTGTGACTCTATTCAGCCTCCCGGCGAAAACGAAGTAGAAATTCCAATATAGTCTTATATACTCACAGCCAAAGGTAAACGTCTAAGCTCGGATTATATGTTCATACTTGTCAACTTTGTTGAACAAGATCAAGACATTACGCAAATGTAAGACAGTAAATTAGTACACAAGAGATATTTACAGTGTTCTTTTATTAAAAAATTCATGGATGCTTGGTTTTTAGATAACAAATGATATTATCTACTGCAGAAAACCTCCGCCTGCTGTTGCCCGCGCCACTTCCACGCGGCATATGAAAAATCACGGGATAACAGCAACGAAAGATGATGATGATGATGTCCTCAAAGATTTTGGAACGCACCCACAAGGGGGGATTGGCCAGGGATAAATCGGTTGTTCCACTAGATAGGTTCACGTTCTGCTTGGAACGCACGTGGAGCACGGCCACGCGCTTCGATAAACCTTGAAGTCGGCCGCCTCGATTTACGCGCATCACCGCCGTACTGCAGCGCTGGTATCGAGGAACCGGGACTGTAGCAGCGGAACGCGGCAAATTCAAATCGCCTCGAGCAAACCCTTGGTGTGTTTATCTTGGGATGAGCGGGACGGTACAGAAACAGCATGAGAGGTGCGCGGGAAAGCAAAAGGGGGCATTTCCTTGGCAAATGTCTACAAACACTGTCGTCTTTTGACGACATTTGCAACGAAAGGAGCAGATACGCGGCCATTTTTTTTTGTTTGTTTGACGCCGGGAACAGCGACGGTACTTACCAGTTTATTCTGAAAATAAAAAAAAACGATTTTCGCCTATGGGGAAATGGCGGCCGATTTTAAGGTTGCCTCACGCATTCCTGTATCTTAAAAAGCATGTTTGCCTTAGGCGACTAGCTTAAGGGTCTCTTGATTCTAGCATGTGCCCACGGCCCGCAAGCAGTCGGTACTTAAGCAACAGCACGCCAACGAGAACTCGCTAGCGCGTCAGTGTCAGTCTGCGGGCGTTCTGCGAACTCGCTCGTGGAGCAATGAACGTTACGGACCAAAAATGGTGAATTCAGTATAGAAAACATCGACCGAAAACAAACAAATCAACTTGCAAAGAAAGGATGCAGCCTCCGGGATTCGAACTTACGACTTGCAAAATAACAAAACTAGCGCTCCAGACCACTCAGCCAAGATCCAGCGTTGCCAGCGTTGGAAATATAAGGTATATAATGTATAAACACTTTACCTTTTCATTTAGTTCTGGCATTTCAAACAGCTTAGATGACTTTTTGTTGTATAGCGCTCGTGCAGTAAGCGTCCCCCAAACCTCCACAATATCTCACGTCTAGTAATTGCATTTCTTAAACGGAAAAGCGTTCGGAGATGTGGGGTCGTGCTGCTGACCGCTGTGCTTGTTCACCCAGCGGAAAAAAGTGCTTCGGCAATTCTTTCTTTACGCTGTAGGGTAAAGTTTCAGTTGATTTTATTTCCTTAGTACCTATATTAACTTCGTTGACTCTTCTCCCGCCTTCAATTGGGCTTAGATTTTCCTACTAGCGTACCAGTCAGCGAAGCGTCGCATGTGAGCTTGTGCAGCGCTTGGGTGGAGCGACATGGACTTGGAGCTTGATACAGAGTACAAACTAACAAACTAAAGAAAGGCATATTCTTTTATTCATAAACGTGTCGTGGCTTAGTTGCAACCGAGAACTAATTGCGACGACCCGTCGGCGGCCGGCGCTGGGCCGACTGACTCTGTCGGAATGTCGGCGAGCCGTGGAGTAGCGCAGTTAAGCCAAGTCATTTTTTCCTGACGTCACACGAAAGCGCTACATAAAATGGACGAGGATGCAGCGAGGGGGATGGCATTTTCTAATTGATTTTTCTGCTTAATAAATTGGTGTAAACGCACCCAGCGTGGTCGAAACACAGCGTTGGCACTCCGGACTACAATTTTCTCTAGATATCCTGCAATGTTTACAAATCACTTCACTGTTCCTTAAAAATTTATGTGTTGGCTTTTGCACACCTTATATTTGTGGAGCATTTTGTCTCGACCATGGAGTAGCGCAGTTAAGCCAAGTCATTTTTTCCTGACGTCACACGAAAACGCTACATAAAATGGACGAGGATGCAGAGAGGGGGATGGCATTTTCTAATTGATTTTTCTGCTTAATAAATTGGTGTAAACGCACCCAGCGTGGTCGAAACACAGCGTTGGCACTCCGGACTACAATTTTCTCTAGATATCCTGCAATGTTTACAAATCACTTCACTGTTCCTTAAAAATTTATGTGTTGGCTTTTGCACACCTTATATTTGTGGAGCATTTTGTCTCGACCATGCATGTGCTTTCATCTCCAACGGGGTGTGTATTGGCATTGAGGCGGCCTTAAAATGCGCCGTTCGTCTGGCACCTTTTTCAAGAAGCGAGAATCTGGAAGATCTTCTGGGGCCAACTTGTCAGCGGCTTCGCTTTCCAGAACTCCTACATGTGAAGGGAGGCACCAAAAGCGAACCGTAAGGCCATTTTTACGGAGCTGCCGGATGAGACTTAAAAGGAGCGTTGTGGGAACTTAAAATGCAAAAGTTGCAGGGCTGCCTCGGAATCCATTACAATAACCGAATGTTGCAGCCGAAGTCATAGTATCTTTTAAATCGAACCTTCACAGTTCTCACTGATGGCGTCTGTAACGCGAAAATTCCCTACAGGAAAGCCAACTTTCTCTGACCAATGATCGTGGGTAAAGGGGAAAAAAAAAGCTTCAGTGGGCGGAACCGAACTTGTGTCCCCAGCGTTATGTAGCCGGCGTCTATCCGATTGCTCCATTTCTACATGGTCTAAAACTCAGTCCAAACTCAGACGATAACGAAACAATCCGTCACGACAGAGCTTCCCATTAAAATACCGTCATCTGTATGCAGAGGGGTGCATGATTTTTTTAAAGGAGCCATGAAGGCAACACACAAGTTTGGTTCATTGAAAAGATTGCCTTGTTAGAATCATACTGACACCACTTTTAATGTAAACGGTGCTCAAATAAGCTATATAATTAGGAAAAAAGGGAATGGCTGTGCGACCCACTAGCTCATTTCCCGCAACAGAACCTATGATGTCATACGAGCCTGCTCTGCGAGTTGCTGAGGCCGGCAAAAGCAAACGCAAATTTGGCAGAACTTATAAGCTTGTCGAACGAGCTATTTGCGCCTAAATGCAATGCATATCCATTTCACAGCAGTCACAAAAAACAAAAGTTATGGAAATACACGTAAACATACAAGCACCGATGTGCACTGCTGTTGGTACTGGGTGCACTATGCTTGCTTTAGCTGCACAGTCCGGCGCTTTGGAGTTGTCTTATACGACGGTGGCCGACTGGCGTAAGCGACGTTGCCTTACGTGACCCTGTGTGTCAAGCATAGCCGATGTTTCACGAAGCGATTACTCTCTACTGTAACAAAAGAAGCGAGATCTAAATACGGTCAAAAACAAAGGAACGGCGGAGGGCTGACTATGCTAGCGACATCTAGGAGGTTTGACGGCAGCAATGCTGCGGAGCCGACTTGCGCAGTAGACGTTCGTTTATATGCGCACCGTTATGACTTCATTGCAGGCGTCACCAAAACACACAATTTAGCGGGAGAATCAATATTTTAACCTAAATTGAATAATTTTTTAGGGAATACAGCATCATTTGCTGCCGCGCAAGCGCTGGGGACACTGTAAAACATATCTTTCGAATAAAACTATCTCGTATTTTGTCTTCATGGCTACTTTAAATCACACCATCACAGAACATTTCAAATCCCGTTGGCGCTTATGTTTTCAACCATGCGCTACCAAAGGAATAAAAAAAAGCGCGCCAATCCACGCTGTAGGTGGTTTGAAAAACGAAGCTGTAAACGACACCCACAACGACTGCCCATGCGACGTCACAGGAATTCACACACGTGGCTTTACGAAGACTGAAATTTGAGACAAGTGGAATGCACAGAACCACACTGTTTATTGCTTCAAAGATAAATTAATTGGAAGGGTAAATCAATGCATGATCCATGAATGGTGGTTGGTGTTGTTGTATTGATGAAGTACATGAGTGGGAACTCCTTTTTTATAAGATAAGGAAGCTCAAACCTGGTGTTAGATGACGCCACTTCTCCAGGCGGAGAAGTGAGATGCCGTGCGTTGCTGTGGGCTTTAATTTTTACTAACTTGTAGCGCAGCCTCAAGGCGCAAACACTGCCGCTACACGTGCCGTTGGAGGAGCGCACAGTGGCGCAAGAGGTGGCGTGACGCTATGAGATGGCTTTTTGCGAAAATGAAGGGGGTAAATCTGCAGATGCGCTTGGTGAGTGCACCGTCTGTCTCCCCCGTCACCGCGTGGGCTCGTACCTCAATCGGTAAGGCAGCGAGCTCTCGCTCCGTTGTTCTATTCGTTGCAGGTTCGAATCCTGGCGGTGCCAGTTGCTTCTTTTATTTGTTCGGGGGAGCTTTCCGTTGACACCAACGGTCGCGAAAGAACCCTTGGGGGGTACAGGTACAAAGCTTGGCTTTAAAATAGTTGAGGCTCATTGCTGTACCGTATCCGGACGAACGCACGATAGACTCTGGCGTTGCTTTGCAAGCTGAAGCTTGTTTCCCAGTTGATTGATTGACTGATTGATTGATTGAGTGATTGATTGATTGATTGATTGATTGATTGATTATTTGTTTGATTGTTTGATTGATTGATTGATTGATTGTTTGTTTGATTGATTGATTGATTGATTGATTGATTGATTGATTGATTGATTGATTGATTGATTGATTGATTGATTGATTGATTGATTTATGGTCGTATCCCATTTGAAACGGGGTGATGTGTTAATTTACCAAGAAAAGAGATACTCCCTCAACCACTCACTTTGGCGCATTGCATCAAAATGTTTTAAACATTCGGTTGAAGATAGTACAGTTACAAATAGTACAGAACAGCTGGCAATTCACGGGATTTGCATGCTGTGAGTGCAGGTGCTGCCCGCATGGAGTGAACAAAAAGCGTAAAATTACAGAACGTCACATTTTCCGTCTCTCTACGCATGGGAAGGACGAATAAAAAGAATGTACTTGGAGGAGGCCATTTCAGTCGGTGAATTGACAACGTTGTAGCTTGCACAAAAAGTCAGAACGAGCTGCGGGACAACGTTCAAGGTGAAGCCATAATGGCTCTGAACGCAGTTCCCTACAGCTGTTTTTTTTCCTTGAAGAAAAAGCTGAAACTGTTTCAGAATTTTCTTCCTATCTATGCCTAGAAAGGCTGATGGCACGCAGCTGCTTTTGAAAAAAAGACACTCGTCAAAACTAGTGTTCTCCGGCATGGACGAAAAAAGTAAGCACCATGACAACGATTTGTACTCGGTCTTCTAACATAGTAGCTTTCCCCAAACTTTCAGTGCGGCCCAAATGTTGGCGAGAGCACTGATGGTCCCTGCCGCAATTGTAGTTGGGTTGCCGCACATGATTCTTACCCTGAAACGAGCTTAGGAAGTATGGTTACGAGAAACAAAAAGATAACAGAAGCCATTAGGTTTGGGCAGAAAATAGGGAACCGGAAGGTTAGCTTCCCTTGTAGAGATATGTGGAATGATTTAACCAGACCAAAACACCGTTATCACAGTAGAACTGCGCGAAGACATCAAGGTGTTTTTTCAGGTCGTGGGCTTTTCTATCGTAAAAAACACAGTGTCTCTAGAGCTCCTTTATGATTAATTTCTGCACACGTCTGCACAGCAGCGCGGGGCTAATAAGGTAATAATGGTGTACGCTATACGTAGCGTGTAGTAGAGGTAATCGCAAGTGCATAATGACAAAGGAGTGCTAAACGAATGGCTGAACTTTCCTATTATTCGGGGATACAAATATGCTGATTACAGTAAAGCACCTGCAAGCGTTCTTCAGGTCGGCCTCTTACCCTTCTTGGCTCAAGATGCTTATCGCTGTGTAAACTCAAAAGGAGGGTAGCGCGTACTGGTGAACTACAGAGATGAAAGCGTGAGAGCTTTTTCCTAAAAGACAAAAACAAACATCATATCAAACAATAGTCGGGTTTCAGCGGCCATTTTGGTATATCGTGGGAACTTGGAGCTGCAACCGTAACAGGCAGTTCCAAGTTCCCACGATAGTGTATAAAAATGAGTGTAAAAAATGCTTTATAAATTATCTAATCCTGTGTCTTGGAGATTCATTGGACAGAACTGGGGGTAGGAGAAAGAGCAGAGAGAGAGAGAGGAGGGGGGAATCGCTTTATAGTCTGAGGCGGTGTGAATGCCCCAATGGCGAAGGAGAGGTCACGGAGGGAGGGAAGAATCGAAAAGATATCGCGGTTCGAGGTTATGTGGTTTGTGCAAGGTTCGCGGAATCAGCACAATTCCTCGGGGCACTTATGTCTGCTTAAATGCTCTGAAGGCGAAAGCCTGGCCACTTCCTTCGACACATATGGTGTCGTGGAAATTGTGGACGACCATAGGTAACAGGGGGCATCAGAGCTTATCAGAAAGGCGAATTTCACATTTGTTTATGAATAACCCTTGCGGCTGCGTTTCGTGTCCGTAATTTTCGTGCCACCAAGAAGTAAACAGACATTGCGACAGAAAGAAAACACTTCAGAAAAATAAGCAAGCGCAGTTTGTGTGTGCGCTCGAGCTGATTTTATTACAATAAGAAATCAGTGCAAGATATCAAAACTAGCACATGATAACAATGTAAAGGAAAAGAATTAACTCGGGCTCTGCCGTTCTCCAACGACTACATGTCAAACACAATGAAAGAACAGATGACTGACGCGACACACACACACACACACACACACACACACACACACACACACACACACACACACGCGCGCGCACGCACACACGCACACACGCACACACACACACGCACACACGCACACACGCACACACGCACACACACACACACACACACACACACACACACACACACACACACACACACACACACACACACACACACACACACACGGGAACGCACTCGCACTCGCACACGCACACGCGTGCATGCTGGAGGTTAACAGCTGGGTACAGTGGCGGTAATTGTTTACAACGATAGCGTGGTGCTTTTCCGAGCTACGAGAGCTCATCCCACCTAGAAAATGCTAATAAATACTCATACAAGTGCCTCAGAAAACAACGAGACACTTTTCTGTTTGTCCCACGTGATTTCCCTCCTCGAGACCCTGAATTTGATACCCCACATTCTTTAGCGCCACATTTCTCTGAATTTTAACCCAATCTGAGGCTATCCATGACTCCCTTGTTACACGGTTGGCTATTTTCGATAACTTTTCTTAATATTTTTTTTTTAGTTTTTAACATTTAGTTTGATCAATTCTCTACATTTACGATTTTATAATGACTACAGGTTGAACTTCCGTGATATCTGCATTTTTGTGTAAATGCAGGGCGTTACACGATCCTGGCGGGGGGGTGGGGGGAGGGGGAGGGGGATACTCGGCAAAGAATACTACGCATTAAAAAAGCAAAGGGATATCCATGAACGCCTCGCGCTTCAGAGATTCGCGGGGACAGTTCGCTTTGACACAAGGCGTTTTTTCAGGATGCAGAGCAAGAATGCACGGAACCGTAACCCTAAACAGCTTCGATGTAAATAAACGGAGCAGTGAGCGCACGTCCCACTGATCTCCACTTAGTTGCTGGATGGCGCTTCGCCGCTGTCGCGGCCGGGCGCGCGCACGGCCACCGGAAGTTCAACGGCTCGTCCCGGAAGTCGGGCGTCTGCTACGCTTCTCAAGCGCTGATAATTGTCCCCATTGGCGCATTTTGGCATTTTGTTCTTACTTTATTGCATTTTGTCTATACAGATCGCGTTCAGATCGCATCTTATGCTATACCGAAACATGCGACGTTAATATGAAGCAGAATTTAATTGCGAAGGAGAACGAAAATGTCACTTGGGTCTTGGTTTGAGAGCAGACGACGCAGCTCTAATGGGATTTATGCTAGAAATTTATGCTAGGGATTTATGCTAGAAAGAAAACAACGTGACCAGGCGTCAGGCTGTAGCCGAGTTTGTGCGCCCGTTCTGTCAAAACAGTTGTCAGTAAAGTGGTCACTGCAGAGCCTGCTGCCTGGGGGTGGAGCCCATTTGTCCCTTCTCAATACCCTAGTTACACGGGCACAGTTCACCACGGTTAAGCGAACCGCGGTTGGACAAAACCGCAGTTTGCTACGTTACACGACAGACGAAACTGCGGTTACGTCGCTAACCATGGTTAACGCAAACTCAGCTTGGCCACCTCAGTTTGGTCACGTTAACCGCAGTTTCCGCAGCCGCAGTGCTCAAAATCACACAAGTCAGTTCGGACGCAAGTGGCGGCGCATCAGCGGAAGCGAAAAAAAAAAATCACCTGACGTTCGGAAGAGACGAAGGTTCTCAAACAGCAGGTGCCCCAAAGCTGTCCCCAAGACGCGCTTGCGTTCTTTTCACCGCTCTCGCAATCAGCGCGACTGCCCGTCAGCAGCGGCTCGTTTCCCGATCCGCCCGATCAACTACGACAAAAGTCGTGCTAAATTTGCAAATTCCGCGCGTCGTTCGCCAAAACTGGATATAACAGGCAATCCCGAAGCGTTTTCAGCACTCGGAAACGATCGGCGCGCGCGTCGGCCGTGCCTACAAACACGCCGGCGCGCCTTCCCCGAACCGGCCCAGACCACCGCAGCAACAGCTTATCGCCGCCCTTCGAAATCAATCTGATCGCGGAAAAGAACTTCCGCTTGCGAGAAAATGGATGTTAGTGCGGTGAAAAATTGTGCTATGTGGATTGTAATTCGCAGTTGTAAAGGTAGCGGCGGTCAAATATCTACCGCGATGCTAAGCGGAAAGTTCCCAACACCGAGCAGACCTAAGCAAACCAAGCCGCTTGCGAGCTGTTGGGGAAGCCCCTCTCCTCGCCGCGCGCGAGTGCGTTGCGTTCGGGTCGGAAGCGACTGCTTTAACGATACTTTTTTTGTCTACACAGGTTCTCTTAATGTTTTTTATCGTGAATTTATTTGTGTGGTAATTTATTTTTGTTACGCTCACAATCAAGTGACCGCGGTCACCAAACTTGCAATTTCGCGTGTAACAGCCAAAACCGGTGTTTGCGATAACCGCGGTTAAACTTCACTGTGGTTACTTTCGCCGTGTAACTAGGGTATAAGTTCGCCACCCAACGCCGGTATAAATCCGGCTTAGAGCGCGGGAATCTGCCTAGCAAGAGCTAGCGGCAGCTTAAAAACGACACTGACATGACAGTTGCGTTTCGCTGTGTATCACGCACGTCGTACAGAATATTGTAATACTTCCAAGTGGAACGTCTTCCCAGACGACTACTCTGGTCTGCTTGTGCAGTTGACGGCGCAACAAGCAGGAATTTTTAGCGGAATGCGTGCGAAACCAGCCCATGTGTAGCATGCGCTATGCTGGAACGGCCCGACTTCCGGGACGAGCGCTCGAACTTCCGGCGGCCGTGCGCCGGAGAGCTCGAAGCGCCATCCAGCAACTCTAGTGGAGATCAGTGGCACGTCCCCTCGCCCAATCTTGCTTGTATCGACGCAGGGACCCAGCACACCATCGAGTCTGGACCGCCTCTGTCATAAACACGAACACGGAGCCTACATCAAGAGTTTGGTATCCAATATATACGTACAATTGCTTGCAACCAGCGCTAGTCATCATGGGCAGCAGGTATAGCTATATTAAATCTGCAACAAAAATTGTTTGCGACCTCACAGGAGCTACGGTGTCATGTCATGCCGAATGCAAGAGTTTGAGCTCTCAAATTTGCGCCTGTATTATTTTTACCACGCGTGAATTTGAAAACACTGAATGCTAATGAAATCAGAGTCCATCTGAGCCCGAGTAAATTCCCAGCACGAGAGAGTTGTGCGGCCATTTGAGTTCTGAATTCATTTTGAGTTCTCAGCCCATTTTGAGTTGTGAGTTCATTTTGAGTTTTGAGCCCATTTTGAGTTTGAGTCCATTTTGAGTTTGAGTACATTTTGAGATTGAGTACATTTTGAGTTCTGAGTACATTTTGAGTTATGACTACACTTTGAGTTTTGAGTCCATTTTTAGTTTGAGTACATTTTCAGTTTTGAGTACATTTTGGGTTTGAGTACATTTTGAGTTCTGAGTACATTTTGAGTTTTGAGTACATTTTGAGTTTGAGTTCATTTTGAGTTCTGAGTACATTTTGAGTTTTGAGTACATTTTGAGTTTGAGTTCATTTTGAGTTCTGAGTACATTTTGAGTTTTGAGTCCGAGTGAGTTCTGAGCTTTGCGCTCAATGTGAGTTTGAGTTTGAGTGCGCAGATGTGCTGCTCAGCATTGAGTCTGAGTTTGAGTGAGTGGTGATTCGAAAAAAAATTGTGAGTGTGTTTGAGGGAGCCGCTCCAACTTTGTCGAGGTATGATTGGAACACCTGAATGTCTTTAAGCTGCACGGATATGATGTACACAAGGGCATGTTTTGTGTCTCCTGTGCCCAAACAGACGTGTTTGCCTTAGACGAAGACGCGGATGCCGCCAAGAATCGAAGCAGCGACCTCGTGATCGGAAGCGCCAAGGGTGCAGCCACTCCGCCACGGCAGCGGATTACTTTAATATTCCGCACCACAGGATTAATAAATGTGGCTGGGCAGGATTCCTTCCCACCACAAGCGCGCAAATAGAACCAGCTGTCGAAGGCACTAGTAGAAGAGGTCGGAGTACGAGGAGAGAATAAGGAAGCCTGCTAGACGAGTTACGCACTGGGAAACTACATCCTTCGCGAACAGGACGCTCATTGAAATGAAGAAAAGTCCTTGGTGCGTTGTGCCCGGTTCCTCATTAGGCAGTTTTAGCATATCGTTACCGTGTTTACATTACCGTTTACCGTGTTTGCGGGAGTAGACTGCACAGCGCGAGAGTTACCGCGAACGGTAACTTACCGGCACAGGCTTCACCGTCACCAGCGCTTCCAGTAACACGGTAAACGGTAACGCAAACACGGTAACGATATGCTAAAACTGCCTATTAAACGGAAACAAAACCCACGGTACGAGGTCCTTATCACGTCCATGGGGGCCCTGCGCCGTCTTTTAATTTCCGCTATGTACCTTCCCACAGTTATGCGTTTGAAACACCTCGCTGCTTGCAAGTGAATGAAATCATCCCACCAAAAAGCGTTAGTTTCCAGCCTATTGAAGTGCAAGAAAAATGAAATACTCCATTTGCAGTAATAAAAATGCCCGGAATTGGCGTGCGATCAAGACCACTCACTCGCGTAGTCAGTGAAGCCACGTCCCGTACATCTAGGCTTTCCTTTTTATAATGTCAAATTATGCAATGTCGCTGGAGACATCATCGGAAGGATAATGTTCCTTGCTAGCGCTGCTAGCTGAAGATTGACAACGAGTGCACACCTGGCTTCTATAATTAAATGTCGCTTGTTGAGAGGAAAAGCAAAAAGGCTGCCGTATACTGTTGCTCGTGCATCAGGACCGAAGCCCACAAATGGGAATTCCAAGGTGCGGGAAGCAATGGGAAAACCAAGGTGCAGGAAGCACTTTTCGCGCTGGGCGAATTAGCTCAGCAGTCATCAGCACGACCGCACATTTGCTTTTGCTTTTCTGTCGCTTTTAGATCGCTTAAGGAATGCAGTCGCTAGGGATAAGATATTGTGGGGATATGCTGGACGCTTACTGCCCAGGCGTTGTTCAGGAAATAGCCATCTGAGCTGGTGGGAATGCTGACACTAAAAAAAATAAACAGGCTGTTTCCGTACCCTGCAGCGCTATGGCCACGGCCGAGGGGTCTGAAGCACAGGGTGCATTTTTTTGCAGTACGCAAGTTCGAATCTCCGATAGGACTTGGTTGCTTTTTTCAAGTTAGTTATTTTGTAGTAAATGCTACTTTATTCCCTGAATTCACCTTTTCGCGCTCAAACCTTCATCGCTCCGCGAGCGAGTTGGCAGAATGCGTACAGACTAACGCTCATGCGCTGGCGAGTTGGCGTGGCGTTGACACAAGCACAGACTGCTTTCGGGCACAGTGCCGAAGCGGACTCTCGGCCTGGTGCGAACACGCCTCTTATGGTACAGGGACGAGCCAGGCAAGCTGCAAAGGTGGGGGCGGAACGCCTCACAGTTGAGCGTCTGCGATGACGCGGAGGGCGCTCCGCCCCTGCACGCCTCGACCACGGGGCAAGAATATGTAGGAGGCGAAACGGCTCATTGCTTCAAGCGCGGACGAGCGACCAGTGTCACAATGAAAACTAAGGCGGACTGCAAAGCTTCGTAGCTGCGACGGCGAAGGAGAGGGTAGCGGCACCTGATGGACGAAATGATATCGGCCGGAATCCATTCCGTGGCTGCGCAGTGAAACGCGGATCGTGGTGGCCGTGCACTTTCTCGACCCGCGGCAGATGCCGCTAGCTTAAACTATGACGAGCGCTTGTGACCTTATCTGGCCAGACTAGGAAGCTTCGTTTCACCTCATATCCTATTCCTGCTCCGTGGCCTCGGCTAGTGAACGTTACAATTTTAAGCACTGCTGGCAGGCTTATCTGACGCATTAGACAGCCGACACCACTGCGGAAGCGTAGTATGCCGATTCCTTAGACTCTACTAATGATGATGTCGATTGCCCAGCACGTTGTTGCACAGAACCGAAACCAATACTGGCTTATAATCCAATCTTGGACACCGTCCAATCACATCGCATCTCAAATACGCGTCACTGCTGCTAGTTGTTGCAGCCGCGCAAATGTAGCGTGGTATTTTTTTCTTATTTCAGTCATTAGAAATTACATAGTGCTTCATCAACCGGATAAGCGATGACAAGTGTGGTTATTTGAACCAGACTATGCAACGCCAACAAAAACAGAAGTTTGACAAATTCACTTCAGTGTCCCTTTAAACAGCCTTTTTGCAGGTCGTTCCGCAGCATCACGCTGGGATCTGAAATTGCAAAAACTCGGGTCGTGCTCGGTCAGATAAGGTGAGGTTAGATTTAGGTAAGTTTTATAAAATATTTAGCTTAGGTTAGGGTGGGTTTAAGTAAGGTGAGGCGACGTTACGTTACTTTGAAATAACCTTCTAGGGGGGAGATGTGCGGTTAAATTACTTGAAACAGGCTCTCCCTACTTAAATAGGGTGATGAATAATGAAATTGTTTTTTTTTCGGCGAATGAACGTGTGCGTGAACTGTGCAGAGCGTCATAGTACGGGGATGCGATTAGTCTAGCACCTTGGCAAATATTTAACATATGACGAAACCTTGACAGATCAAACGTCGCTTCTAGCGTCCGGGGAAAAATCAGCCCCAACGACTTGCTTTACCTCGTAAAAGGGCTCTGATCTGTGCGAAGCGAGTACATATTCAGATTGGAAGCAGCTTGAACTTAGACAAACACACACAAAAAAACACAAAAAGACGAGAAATGAAGGACTTGCTGCTTTGTACTGTATTCTCCGTGTTTTTGTGTTTTTTGCGTTCCTCTACAAACAGACGATACAGGACACCGGCGTGTCCTGCGTTCGTCGTCCTCCTGTGTTTTTTGTGTTCGCCTAAGTTGAAGCTGCTTCTGATCCGAACGTGACCTCCTTACCATCGAGTCAAATGTGGCACCCAATAATTGGGTCCATTACTCTGGTAACTTAAGAAACTATTGCTTACTGCGCCCATTAAAACCGCATAAAAGGAATAAAAAAGCGTCTCAGGCGCATGACAAACACGTTCGCTTGTCCACGTAAGCAATAAACTGAAGCTGCCACAGTCTGTGGTTTTAAACTCGGCGAAAACAAACATTTGAGTTGTCCGAATATTCCGAAAAGGGTCGAAAAATAACGACGTACCATTCGACCGCGCGGTTTCCAGTGGACACCGTCGGAATGACGGGACGTATCTTTAAAGCGCAAGTTTTCTCAGTGGAAGACTGGCTGTCATTGGCACGCTGTATGCAAGCAGACTTCTTTTTGCAGCTGCTCCTTGACCCTTATATTAAATGTCGGCGATCGATGGCCTCGCTCATCTTTGAAGGTTCAGGGCATCCCATTGGGGTTGCCGATTCGAGAGGAAAAGAGCAGAGCACACCTTTTGCCGGCGTTTGTTCGCAAACTTATCTGACAGCCTCAGCTTTTCGGTTATGCGCGGATGAAAAGAGCTTGCTTTCTTACGCTCCCAGCCCATGGGAGGTCGGTCGATATTTACACTAAGGACAAACAATGCCTTCTGCGCGTCGTATCGCCGTCCATGTGCATGGCCGTTGCTTTCATATTACGACTCGGGTAAAGGTGCCTTTCGCTGTTTGGTTCGCCGACCTTTATGAAATGATTCTTGTTTTCTCACTTACAAATGCTTTGATGAAATCTCGAAAAGTCTTAAATGTCGCTGTGCGTCATTTGGAGTTTAGTAAAGAACGTTGTGTTTATCCAACAATAATGTTAAAAATAACGAGCCGTGCCGTATGTACCGTAAAAACATTGCGGTACACATTGGAGGCATGGGTACCGTATAAACTACTTCCATTTGCCGCACATTGACGATACAAATATTCAGCGTACAGCTTACTGGCCACTTGTGACTTTCTTTCTGATTTGCAGAGACCAGCTGTCATGTCGTCCAATTAAGCGAAAATCCATGCCCGTAAGAACCTAGCATAGACGCAAGCACGTGTCCTGCAGTCTATGAAGAAGGGCGATGACGTCTTGCAGTCGAGATAGGCGATGACGGCGAAAACATTGCCTGTGTGACATCGCTGTCACGCGCCTCTTAAATAAAAGGTGCCTGTCTGCATGCGTCAATAGCGCATATTATGCGTGTGCGCAAAAGAATAGCGGTAAAATGATCCCTCGCAGGTAGCGTACATTCTCGTGCAGACTGCCGCGCCATTACACGACCCAAAAGGCAGAATTATATTACGTAAACTGCTTACCACTGTTGTTGATTCGACGTCACCGTCGCAGCAGCTGGGATAATGTTCCGCAACGCCTTCGAATAATCGGTATATACAACTTAATATAAAAGCAATACAGACAACGCATCTGGCATAAGCTATGACTAGGACCGCACTGCTTTCTGTAGCGTTTTCATGACATGAAGTATCTCTCTAGCGCAAACCGATAGCAGCAAACTTGAAGGAAAATATTGTTACGTGGTGGCAGGAAAAAGATTAGACGAACCTTTAGTGATGGTGAAGTCATATTTTTAGGAGACGAGACGATCTATTTGCGAAGAGATGTCATCGACGCATTTTCAGTATGTACAGTCACAGACAAATAAAACGCGCACACAAAATAATGAACCAGAACACGCAAAATGAAAGAATATGGTTTGTGGAGGTAAAAAAAAATCCCGTGCCATCTCCACTAAGGTGCCCCGCACGGGGCACCTTGAGTAATCTTTGTGACGGTATAGACGACACCGCGGACCCTGAGCCCCCAAACATAAGTTGTAACCTACCGCGACGATGTGTTTTAAGGTGAAGGATAGAAACCCTCGGAGCCCAGGTCAAGCTCCGGCGGATGGGCTCCCCATCTGTTTACTAGGCAGGGAGCTTCGGGACCCCTCAAGCAATCAGGGTAAGGTTTCTGACAAAAGTACCCCCGTCCCCTGCTTTTATACTATAGCATAAGGTATTTTCTACCCCCCCTCCCCCCTCCCCCCCCCTCCCCCCTCCCCCCCCCCCCAACAAGCGGCATCGGTCTCTGAAAAGGGGCCGCACCGAAGTTTATTTTCCTCCACTGCCTTTCATCTCGCTCCGTATGCCCGATAATTTCTCCCGCATTTTTGATAATGGCATTCCATGATAAGTCAAAGCCCATCACTTCCCAGTCTGTGTTTCTCACCTCCAAGTTTATCGAAAGCCTTATCGGCAAATCATTCAAGGCTAAGAAACTCACAACGCGAGTTCTGACTGAAGTCCATAACAAACAACAATCCCGTAACCTCCTCGAGCAAGCGCTCATGGTCGATGTTAACATCAAGATTCCACCCCAGTGCAGCTTTAATACCTGCCAAGGTGTGATCTCTGATCGGGATTTTAAAAATGAGACCGAAGCAGATCTGCTCGAGGGCCTTTGTAATCAGGGCGTGACAGCAGAGAGGCGAATCACCATACGCCAAAATGACCAAATAATAGCAACAAACATATAATCTTGACATTTGACCGCTCAACTTTTCCCGAGTCGATCAACGCAGGTTTCATGGGATGTCCGATCCGACCCTACGTACCAAACTCACGCCGCTCCTTCAAGTGTAAGCGGTTTGGGCACGGCACAACCACTTGCCACGGTGAATTGACGTGCACAAAATGTGCAGCACAAGATCACCCAACCGGCAATTGTGAATCCCAGAGCTTCGCCTGTGCGAACTGCCAAAGACCGCCCGCCGCCTATTCCAGGAGTTGTGAAAAGTTCAAGATAGAAAAACAAATCATTACTTTAAAAGTCAACGAGAACATTACCTTCCCAGAAGCGCCTCTTTCCCTCTGGGAAAGTACGCCAACGCAGCTCACCGGGGGGCGGAGCGGCGTCTGGTTTCGGCAGGGACCCAGCACCGAGAGTCGGACTTGGTCCCGTCCCGTCTCCCCCACCCCCCTGGGTAGTCGCAAGCAGCCCAACCCGTCACCACACCACCTGCTCAGCCAGCAGCTGTTGAGGTGGGAGCAGTCACTATTGGGACCGATGCCGCTGCGGCCCCTCCATCCTCACCCTCTCTGCTACCGCTGGAGGCTGCAGAAAAAATGGACACAGGGGCACCTGCATCGGCTCCCACCCCCACCACACCACCCGTGCCACTTATGGCGATCCAGACACTTTCGGCGGTGGCGGATCAAACAAAGGGCACCCGAAGGGGTGCCAAGTCCAGGGGTCCCGGTCCGTCGGACACTCCCCAGACATCTGACGACGAGATGGACATCGGGACGTTCCTGCCTGCAACGCAGCGCAGGGAGTGGCCTCCGACGGCCAAGCCAATAGACAGGCCCAAAAAGCTTCCTACCAGAGTTCAAGACCGCAACACAGAACCTCAATACGCACACGCACGCTCCAGTAGCTCTTAGATGTATATAATAGGAAGAATAAATTATGTTCAATAGAACTGCAGAGGCCTTCTTAATAAACTTGATGTTTATGAGTTATTGCATACTAATCAGACAAGTGTAATGCGTGTCCAAGAAACGCATTTAAACCCCAAGCACACAAATTTCTTGAATTGTTGCATGGTATTTAGGAAGGACAGGGATGGTGGTGGCACATCCTCAGACTGTGTGGCCATCATTGCGCGAAAATCATTGGCGTGCCACACTGTCCAACTACAGACCACCCTACAGGTTCTGGCCATTCGAACCATTATCTTTAAGGGCTTGTAACACTATGCTCTCTGCACTCCCTCCTGACTTCCAGCTCTCAAGCTCAGGCTTCGATGGCCTGGTAGATCAGCTACCGGAACCTTTCATTCTCTTAGGCGACCTCAACGTGCATAATGCACTCTGGGACTGTAATCGTACGGATGCCCGAGATCGCCTCATATAAAAATTTCTAATATCTTCAGGAGCATGCCTTTTCAATAAGAAACAGCCTACATACTGCAATATAGGACACACCACTTATTCCCACCTTGACTTGGCTATTGGTTCTGCAGTTTGTTGTCCATATCTTGAGTAGCGTGTGGGCACGGACCCATATGGTAGTGTAGGCGGCCGATGAGGCGGTGCGGCCGAGCCCACGTTTATTACGGTTGCGCTGGCTGCGCCATGGTCGGAACGAAGCGAGTGGAAACGGGGTGCTGTTCCCAAAGTGTGCCGGGTGCCGAGTGTGTTCCGCTGTGCCAGCTGGCCAATCTACTGATGATGATGGTGGCGCTACAGGGGAAGTGTCCCTGTTATTAGCGGCAAAGCAGTCAACACACGGGTGGGTTTGTGCAGGAGACGCAACAGCGTGTGGGACCGCGCCATGGTGTGGCGTCGAGTTGGCTAAGTGAAACGCCAATTCGGAAGTGCCGCAAGAGCTCGTCTGTGCAGACTCGCTGCTCAAGGGAGCGGCGGGGACCGGAATGGGGAGTTATAGCAGAGCGGACACGTTCTGTTTATGTGCACGTGTGGAAACGGTGTCTGCGTTCAGGGATTTCCCGCTGCCAGTGCAGGGCCACGGCGTACCAGGGTTACTGTGCCATGATTTGACATCTATTCACCAACTAGCCCAGCAAGAAGTTCTTCTCAGGGTTACTGTGGTCGGACGTAGACGCTGGCTACGGTGGTGGCCGTTGTCATGCGTACCGCACCGGCGGCGCTGTTGAGGGCAGCCGGCATAGTGAAAGCTCGTTAATTCGAACTTCCACAAACTTCATGGACGATTCGAACTGTACGATTTGGCCCTGCCAAGCCTCCATAGAAGTCTGTGCATAGAAACAACGCCCGTTGATGCGAACGCGAGTGGCGTCCGCCACGGACAATTCGAACTACGCGCCACCGCGCCGCCGGCAGGTTGGGGTCTGGGGAGCACACGAGCTGCCTTCACACGAGGCCGTGTCGCGTCCGGAAGACAGCGAGGAACGAACGTAGGCAAAACGTAAATCGGGTAAAAGCAAAAAGGCATGCATCTGAAGATGTTAGAAACTTCCTTACCTAGCGATCTCAGGCATCCGCTCGGTAAAAGAGGCAAAGAGAATTGTGCGCATTGACGTCACCTATAAGGATATATGGTTCGGGCAGCTGGTCAACCAGAGCCTCGAAATCAGAGCTCGAAAGTGACAAACAAAATCCTGGGACGCTCGCTGCCGAGTCTGTACACAAAGCAGCCGCGTTGGCGGATTGCCTCGAAAGCGCGTCATCCCTATTTCATATTTGCCGCGCTTTCGAGGCGCTTTTTCAAAGAAAGTGCTACGAGTTGTGCCGCGCCTCTGCCAGATGGCGCCACGGGTCCCGCGACCGAGAGAAGACGCAGTGAAACATCCCCCTCGCGAGGGGCACGATCAAATGCAGAGCATTTCCGGGGGCGCACGACGTTAAGTAGTTTGCGTTACGTTAATGTTGTTGCACTTGTGGCAACTGCTGACGAGAGAGCGCTCATCAGCAGTAATTTGAATGAGTCAACGATATAAGGCGCGTTCGTAGTTTTCCATTCTGTGTCGGCTTTGTGGCGGAGTGGGTAGAGCACCATGTACATTGCGTTCCGCCCGCAGGGTAGAGGGATCGAAACCGGGCGCCGGATAGTGTTTTTTTTATATAGTAGGGAGGGGTGCGGTGCGGACTACGGATGTCAACGCGGGTGACATCGTGAGTTACTGAAATGCTCTGCATTTAAAATGGCGGACATTAATGCCTGCGTGTTTAGTTTAAACATGTGATGGCGACCGTGATACATCGCTCTGGTGTAGCGGAGAAACCCCGGGCGAACGCATCCCTGCGCCCGGCGGAGCGCCCTGCAAGTCGCCGGAGAAGCACGACTTCACGGGACAGGTTCCCCAACCTCCGTCACAGGTCGTTCGAAACTTGTTTCGGCGACTCTCTGCCAGGTGCAAACGTCGTCTGCTCGGAGGTACTTTGAACGGCGGTACCTAGCGCTCTCTGTGATTACGAAGCTAAGGATTTCGAAATGGTGATTTTAAGAGCATGGAGTACTTATTTGGACAAAGAAAATTTTCAGTGCAGTTGGCCTTTAAGTTTCTCAGTGAAATCAAGTTTTCACACCTCATTTCCTATCAAGCGTAGTTTTTTAGGCCTAATCTCATGCCACGCACAATCACAACCTGGCCTTTTACACGAAACATGCTTATTTTCTTTTACTGATGTTACTTTTTGTTTTTGTTGAGCGAATTTAAAGTTTACGTCTTCATCCTTCATACGCAAGCACTGTTTTAGCGCTCCTTTCCCTAGTTGGCCTAGCGCCATAAACGTGCAACCACCACCATCATCATCATCAGCATCATCATCATCATCATCTCCACTAACGTTAAACCTGCGGAGGAGCGAAGCATGCGGTGTATAGGTGTATTCTTCGCGCCTTGGCGTTTTTGCCAACGCAGATGAAACCATTGAGAGATAGAGGTATACAGCTTTGCTATAAAAGTCTCTTGTCTTCGAAGCACTAACTCTCTAGCGCGAGCTGCAAACCAGTGTCTTGGCGTTTTTTTAGTGCCCGTCGCGAAGCGCTCTAGCGCGAGGCGCAAACGGCTGTACCGGTGCTTTTTATTTATTTTTATTTGTTTACAGTATACTGCGATTAGCACGCGTTACATTCTAGCGCGAGGCGTAAATGGGTTTCCCCGTGTTTCAGTACCGCGACTACATGAGACGACTTTTACGACGACGATGACGACGACTGGAGACGCCATCAGCCATAGCCCCTAAGGGGCTTCACCCCTAAAGGGGTCCCCTATTGGTATATTTGGAAAGACACATTTCCAAGCTTTGTTACTGTAATAAATCCAGGCGGCAAGTTGACTTGCATGGAACGAAATTTCGCTATTTGTGTGTTAAAGGTTATACTTTCGTCTTCGCATTTATATTTGTCCATGACTGTACATGGCTGCCATGACAAAGCCCGCGCAGGCTCCACACCCCCCACTCCTTCTTCGTCATCTCTGGTGGGCATGGCCCTGGGGCATTGTACACCTTGTCCCGTGACATTATCCCTGGTGGAGGCCAAGGCAAGGAGGAGGTTACGATGCGGATGACATTCAACAGCGAGGTCCTGCCGCCACGCTTGACGATGATTTCCTTGATGATGCCTGGCCCCGCAACAGCGATGCCCTGAAGGCAGCCACGAAGCTTCGTGGGTACTCGGAACCACGTCGGAGGAGACCAGGTGAGACCTTCGTCCCGTGATAATAATATTTTGTAAGAAATTCTCCGAGAAATCAAGTAGCGCAGCGATTATTTTAAGCGTAGCCACAATATCGATGAAATACCTTTTTTTTTTTTCTGCGTGTATTCGGGAAAAATTACCGAGTGAAAAAAAAGTACTGCTATAGCGTGCGGTTGTTTATTCAGGCGAGCAAAGTGATGTGATGGTAAACTTATAAACAATGTTTACATTCCAGGGAAATATAATACACAAGTTAAACAGGGGCGATAAACGCTGCTAAAAAACACTTGCGCAAAAAAGGGCGGATGACGAACTGAGTGGCATGAAACCAAATATAAATACTCCCAACCTGTTCTGACGGGTGTCGGATGAGAGTTCTGCTATCAGGGGTTCGCACGCGCCTTTTCCGTTTACCGAAGTCTCGAGCTTCCGAACCAAGCCCAAGTTCGCAAGAAAAAGAAGCCTTGGGTTGCAAAACTCCTATTTATATGATGCTCTGCATTTCTGGCTTTCAACTTCGCGTTTCTAGTGGTGCAAGCATAACATGCGGGTAAGCATTATTTTGGAGCGGGTCTGCCGCCGGCGTTAATAAATCTGGCTCTCTCGAGCGCTATATGTATATATATAAGGTAAGTAAAGAAAGGGACACACGAGAAAAACATAAAAATAAAAGTTTACTGACATTTTAGAGAGAGGACTTGCTTTCTTCAAAATACATAGTATGCTGGTTTCAGTATTATATAGAAATAATGTAGCAAGGGGAGGGAGAGTTCATACAATCGGTTCATGTTTGGACGGCAATGAAAAAAATGAGAGAATTCCAAGAGGGAAGAACAAACCAATCAACTTAACAAGGTAATTGCTAGTTTCAGTGTCCAGTGGCCCATACCTCGGCAAAACTTGGCGCCACTCACTCACATTCGCACAAAAAATGTATTTTTCCTGCTCTAAATATGTAAGATAAACGTTTGTTCCTCCTACTCCTCCTCATGCACTCACTCACACTCACGCTCACCAGTCGCCCTCACCACTCGCAATCAAGCTCACTACGCGACCTCCACCACTCGCACCCACTCGCGCTCACGCTCACCACTCGCCGTCACCATGCGCACTCACTCGCGCTCACCCCTCGTGGTCTCCCCTTGCACGCGAGTGTGTTCAGCAGACCATCCATGAGTCATGACACCGGATTAGTGCTTAATGGAACAAATAGCGCTGAACTTAGCACGACGACAACAGCATAAAAGGAAAAAAAAGGGCACGCAAAACGGAACATGCGCTACTAGCAACTGTGAAAAGTTTAATAAACAAGACAACATATAAATACCCCTGCCACCTCATATCACTTCCCAGTGCACGTACGAGTTATATTACTTCATACAACAGTTTTTTAGATACTGAGTCCTCTTTCCAGCAACCATACTGACAGACAACTGACGCACTCACCTTCTAGGCCAGAAACCATAGAAAATGTATCGCAGATTTCCCTTGTAACTCTGTCCCGTGATTTTAAGAGCACCTTCGTGTTTGGGAAATCTGGAGTGCATTTGCCCTTGGCGTAGTGCTGTGCCAGATTGCCAGAAATAGCCGTCTGCTGACGCAGCGCACGGTGCTCCTCCAGGTTTTCATTTAGACATCGTCCTGATTGCCCGATGTACGCCTTTTTGCAAGTAAGCGGGACCATGTATACAACGCCAACAGAGCACTTCAGAAACTTGCGCATGTGCGCGACACCACAACCAATGTCTCTACAAGTGCCCATTTTCTTGGTCTTCAGTGCTTTATCTACCAGATTGCACATGCTTCCAAGCTTATCTGGTGCAGAACAAACTACCTGTACCTCATGTTTGCCCCCTATTTTTTTCCAGGGATGGGACAAACCAAGAATATACGGCATCACCACCGCACGTCTCTCTGGTTGTGCACACGTCGATTCTTTTCTATAAACAACAACCGACATAACCGTTCTTGCAACAGAACCGATCACATATACTGGATAGCCAATTTTTTTGTTAGCCTGGCTGTTTGTATATCAAGTTCAGCGCTATTTGTTTCATTATGTCTAGATACCAACTAGCCCAACACCAAGCTTTATAAGTATTAGTGGATTACGGCGTCAGAGGGTCATTCAAATCATACTTATAAATAAACGCGCTACCAGAAAATTAATTCTAGGATGCCCCATAGCAGGAGCTCAGTGACGACATATTTCCGAAGCTATAAGCAATCCCGCCGTTACAACCACCACAGCGAGCAACTCCTTCCACGAATAGCCAATGGCGACTACCAGTGCAATAGTGACGTTCACCGCGGTAAGCCCCGCCAATGGCGCGGGTTGCGCGAGTGCGCTCGCGGGTGGTGAGCGGGGCTTACGGCGAGTGGCACTCGCACCCGCGAGTGATGAGCGGGGCTCCCCGCGAGTACTCTCGCCCTCGCGAGTACGAAGTGCGGCTCGCCGCGTATGGCGCTCGCACTTGGGAGGGGTAAGCGGGGCTCACTGCGCGTGGGGCTCGCACTCACTCGCACTCACACTCGACAGTTTAAAACGGTGGCAGAGCTCGCTCACCACTCCCTCATGCGTGAAGAGTGGGGTGTGTGTGGGTGCACTCGTGAGTGAGCCTGCCGAAACATGCCCGTGGAAACAGGGGGCAAGAGAGAGGTCAAAATAAGATATGTCCATTCACGCATATGGCGCCCATCTGGTCATACACATCCGTTCTAAAAATCAGAGTCACATGATTGAAACATGAGAGAGTACTACACTCCGCTTTTGGTGGGGGGAGTAAAGCGTAGCGCCCAAAAAAAGCAGTCAAAAAGGGAGTTTCGACAGGAAATGAACCTACATTTCTATACAAAGAGCAGCAAAAAGCAGCAAAAACAAAATCACAGGGGAGAACAGGTCATGAAAAGGAAGATAACAGAAGACAGGTGCGCGCACTCGACGCGCACCTGGAGGTACACATATGGTCGGCACATGGGGGCCTCAGGGAACCCCGAGGCGGTCAGCAATGGGTATTAGAAAGCAGGATTACAAGAATCGAAGGAAGGAGGAAAGCAATGACACACGCTCGCATGCTCAAATGGATAACGAAGTGGGAGTCTCAAAGCTAACAATGGTACCGCAGCGTTCTACCCAGAACATAATGTCCAGACTTGCTGGTCAGATTCGCTTTAGTGAAGCCACTAGCACGATGCCTCTAGGCTAGCAAAGGAGCTTGTTTTCAGGGAAAGAAGCACCTTCTGGTCTCTCCCGGAAAACCAGCACCCATTCCTGCATCATGTCGACCCAACTTTGGCACTGAGGTTACCGGAGCGACTTCCACGTCGGCTAGAGACTTTGCTCCATCGCTTACGTCTCAACGTGGCGCTAACACATACCTACCGCTATCGCCTTGGCCTAACCTCGAACCCCTATTGTGACAACTGCGGTTCACCAGAAACCGTCAAGCATATTTTACTGGAGTGTCCTACATACTATCAAGCAAGAAACAACCTCGCACAGAAGATCGAGTGCCTCAACCACAGTTCCTTGACTTTAAAAGCACTTCTGGGACCATGGCCATCTCCCTCCTCTCAGCGTAAAGTGCTAACCGCATTATTTGAATATCTCAATGACATCGGCGTCGCTGAGCTGATATAGGACCAGACCATTCTTGCACTGTACAACCGCCCATAGACTTTTCACGTGTCGCACTGACGGACCCCAACGCACACGCTTCCTCCTTTGTTTTTACTTCTATTATTTTCTCCTTTCTTCTCTCCCTTCCACCTTTCTTCCTATTGCAACTTTTTCCCTTCTCCCGTGCCCCGCAAAGTAGCATGTCGGCGTTAACATGCCGGCAGACCTCTCTGCTTTCCTCTAATAAAGAGCTTTCTCTCTCTCTCTTTCTCTCTCTATCTCTCTCTGTGCTAAGAAACACGGTGCTAGCACGCAACCACAACCGTCTTCTGGGGGCCGCCAACTTATGGGAGAATAGTATCGAGGGAAATAAATGAGCAGGCATAAGACCATCCTGACAAATACAGAATTACAGAGTATGAATAAGAAGGAGGGAGTAGGAGAAGGCGAAAGCCGAAATTTTAATCGGAGGAAATAAACGTCAGTTTCCCGTAACTTTTATTGATGCCAAACGGCCCTTCCTCGTTTGGCATCAATTAAAGTTATGGGAAACTGACGTGTCTTTCTCCCCGCAGCGGAAGCTTCTCCTCTGTCGTGGTCCAGCTGCAGCGAAGAAAGCTTGCTGGCCGCTCGGTAAGTGCGGGGCGATTACAACAATCCCTATCCGAGAAAAAGGGGTCGCATTTTGGCCGCCTTTGGAGATGTGGTCGGAGCTACACGAAAAAGAAAAAAACAATGTTGGACTGGCATCTTCAGGCATCCTGCGGTGAGTCCAGGACGATAACTGAAGAACGCCAGTTTCCGCATCAGCACACCAATCATCAGTCTACGTGCGCGAAGCCGTACGTACTGCGCCAAAAGGAAGGACTGCTACTACGAAGTCGCGTTCAAAGCATTCGGAGAAACCAAGGCCTCCCTGCCCGGGCTGTCTAAAGGGACTTGTTTAGGCCCACCATCTCGTTGGATCGTTGAGGACGGCTGTCGCTTGCGGCGCGGATGACGACTTCTAATGTAATACCCGTCCATGTTTCATCCCCTTTCTCTGATATCGGCTTTTTTTCTGCCAAGGGCTCCATTCTAACCTCCAGTGGCACATGTAGATGTAGATACGTGCATCTGCTAGTGGTCGCTGCAAGCGTCATGTCCCCAAGCGTGTGAAGTGACGTCATGAATTCATAGCATTGTGGTGGCACATTGCTCCGTCACGTTTTTTAAAAGCGAAACTGTTGGGCGAATCGCTTGTGCGTGGTGTCCGCAATCAAAAATGCCAAACTAATTCCGAGCGCGCGTGCAATCGCGCCTCCAGCACACATTCGTCAAGCTAAGTATACCCACTTAGGGACAGTGGCCAGTTGTGGCAAAAAAAAACTCCAGCGTTCACCACGTGCATCGAGCGCACGTTCGTCAAGCCAAGCACACCCACCTAAAGAGATTCGGCAACATTGGCCACCAAAAACTCCAGCGTTCGCCGTATCGTGGCAATACTAAAGACATGTCATAGCGTACGTCCCTCGCTCTTTTATCCTCGTGTCATCGTGCACATGTGCTCTGTACCGTAGAAGAGCCGTGACTTGAATGTAGAAGCAGCTGTAGGTTAATTGACTTTACATAGCCAGGCCCAGGATAGTTTGCACGGCCGACAAAGAGGCCGCGCTTCGAGAGGCGCGGCCTGCAAACTATACGCTTGAGACGATAAGTCGCGCTGGCAGAGTGGCGTACGAAAACGTCGACCAAACGACGAGCTCATTATGGCTTTGCTCAACATAAGGAAAATACCATGCCGCCGACGTCAACCACGACACCACAACGATACGAAAACTTAATTTGTGTCTGTCGATGATCAGCTACAACATCTTTACCATTCGAGCCTTCGCCTGAGTGCAAGCTTGGTGGTGGTGGTGGCAAAACGTTTATTGAGCCACAGGGAAGGGATAGAAGGGCGTGGTTAGCCTCCCAAGCCCACGAGGCCTCTTTTCCGGGCTGCCTCCAGTGCGCGCCGCACCAGGGCGACCTGGCGCTCCGGTGCGGAGCGGGTAAGCTCGGACTCCCACTGCTCAGTGGAAGGGGATGGGGGTGTTGGGGGCAGGAGAAGACGAGGTGGTAGGTGTTGCAAGCTTCCCTGATTTTTTTTTTCATATATATAAGAGGAAATGTCGCACATGGTCCATTTCCTGTACACCAATTCCCGAGGCCTCCCGTCGGAGTGGAATTAGGATAAAATAGTGGGATGCTCTACGCCAAGCAGGCATACTTCAACCAGGGTATTCTGGTTAATAAAGGACGCGCTCTACATAATGGGCTTAACCCTGAACACTGGTGTCCGTACTCCTTTAATGGAAAAGCCGTAGGCTTCGGCGCAGCGTACATACTTGCGAGGGATGAATATGAAGTCATGAGGCCACCACATTACAACACGGCCGATGAAAAGAACGCTTCTTTGAGAGCGATCCCCCTTGGTTGAAGCAGACAAAGAGAAGCCCGAGGGCGCCATTCGATTTCAAACGCAAGCAACTCTAGGAAACGGAACAGCCTCTTCTGTTCTTTAACTGTCAACACTGTGCTCGCGTTATTCGATTTTGAGTGCGTGCTCTGTAACGTTTCTCTTGAAAGAAAAACACCCGGAAAGTCTTCGCACTTTTCTTCTATCAGAAACTACGCTCGCCTCCAACTTTTTTTTCTTCTTATCGCACAGTCGTGTTTACATTTCCTATCGCCATACGTCTCGTCGCTCCGCACTGTTTGCCGAAGATTGCCGGGGAACAAAAGACTCTCCCACGAACCCTGTGTTAGTTCTGCGCTGGCGTAACGTTGTCTCCAGAAGAGAAAAAATAGGCATCGGGAAGGTAAGGTGGGTGACAGTTCTTCAAAAAGCAGAAATAAACATAGCACAAGCGAGGATGCTTTGTGTACATTCGCCCAATTCCCCTTAGGCCTTGGATGGTATGGTATGCAGAAACCGCTTCTCGAATGAATGAGCCAATTTGAGGCCGAGCTGAAAGAAGAGCAGAACGGGTGGAGTGTCGGACAGAGCAGAATATTTGGGTATGCAAATTTGAAGGCAGCTGACACCGTGAAAGGTGCAATGAAACGGGTTCGCCCTAAGGGCAATGTATAGTCAGCTTCACGCCCAACGCCCGCGTAGCGTATCACGCATTTCATTCAGTGCCGGATTCTCCGTATGTACTAACTGATCGAGCATCAAAGCGTGCGATCAAAACGCTACAGGGTACAAAATTAGGTTGATCGTCTTCGGTGCACCTGAGATGTTCGTCCAAGCTGGAGGCATCATTTACGAACACAAACCCTGCGCTTTTTCCCAAGGGAGCCGACAAATGTCACTCGATAGTTGAACCATGCCCCATAGATTTCTTTGCGGAATAGCACGTCACCCCGTCCTTATTCTCATCCGTGTGTTGTAGCTATAGTTTGTGGCTGGTTGTTTTGCAGCAACACATCCTTTTATCAATTTCCGATGGAGGAATTGGCTGGTTTTTTACTGTGGCGGAGTTTCCATTGCAACTAATGAAGTGAAGCTTCGCATTGTTACGGAAACAGACGAAATTAAGTATAGGTGGAGTGACAAGCGCACAAGACAGTGTATAAACTGTACGTCATTTCCCCTAAATGTCTTTCCTTCTCTACTGAAAAGTCAGCACTACTCGTCCTCCGCCCTGCACAGCGAAAGCGACGGTGAGCGTCCGGATGGCCGAAGAAGCCACCGGGAACCAAAATCTCCTGTGACTAATGCGACAGAGGGGGCCCCTACGCTCGAGCCGAGCTCTGATTCTTAGCAAATAAAGTTCTCTCTCTCTCTCTCTCTCTCTCTCTCTCTCTCTCTCTCTCTCTCTCTCTCTCTCTCTCTCTCTCTCTCTCTATCTCTCTATCTCGCTATGTCTGTATCGCGAGCGCGCGTGCGTGCTTTTTAGGGAAAGATAATATCTACTGACCAAAGGGAGCGAGGTGACAGAGGACACAAGTTCGATATAACAACATTGCGTTAGCCCTTTTATTCTGTATATATGAAGAATAAAAGAAAAAAAAAGGGTAATGCCGGACCAGAAAAGCCACAAAACGCTGAAGTCCTAATCCACAGGGATCCCCATCGTCATCCTAGCGCGAGGGCGCTACAGGCACTTCAATGACGGAATTGTCGATGCGCGCTTTCATTCGTGGTCGCTCCGTTTTTGCTGCTGTGTTGTAGTCCGTGCAGGGATCACGGAAGGTGATCTTCGCATGCCTTTTCTCAAGCATACGGCATGATTGTCCGGTTCAAGGGTAGTTTCCGCAGGTCCTTACGTCATTGAGCAAAGCTAATTTCTCCAGGTACAAACCCGAGAAAAAAAAACGCCCGTGTGTACGATATTTCGTCGCGCGTTAATGAACTTCAGGTGGTCACAATTAATCGAGAGCATTCCACTAAGGGGCGCCTCGTCGCCTGCGTTGCGTCGGCACGTTAAACCCTACAATCAATCACTTACAAACCCGGGAAACGCTTGGTAGCGTCCCTCTGACCTTTAAGAGACCGCAACGTGCACTCAAAGTCAAGCAAGCCTACGTGCGGTTCTTGATTGATTGATTGGTTGATTCATTGATTGATTGATAGTGGTATCCATTTGTAACGAGCTAATGACAAGTCATGTTCCCAAAAAATCTAATACATCTATGTTTTATACTCCTCGTTTAATACTAGCGCTGCTCTTAGGGCACGCAAAAGTACTTTTTTTTGTTACACCTGGTAGCTACCCTAGGCAACAATCCCCTCTGCTTCTCGTCCACCAGCATTCTAAGCTTCTTTTAGTCACCTCGAGAGTCTTGAAGTTAACTCCCTCTACGCCACCCTTAAATCCTATGGTTTCTGGAAGCCGAATATTTCCCTCATGTAAATTTGGATGGATACACCCACACTCCAACATTAATAGCCGGATAGTTTCTGTTTCTATTCCGCGCCGACGGAAGGGCCGCGACACCGCGCCAGCCACCGAACGACTCGATTCGTGTCGGCGACGGCTTCCTCGGTGAAAGCCTACAATCGTTAGATTGTTTCGATTTAAGAGGGGGATAGGGGAAGAGTTAGGGCGCGCGCTACAAGACAACGATACGAGGTGCTAAATGCATCAAACTTCGTGATCGCCGCCACAGCGGCACTGCGCCAAGCGGCGTCTGTATTTTGTCTTGCTGTGCAATTGTGTGCGCGTTTACTGCGTGGTCTAGCCGGATAACATAGCTTTCGCTTGACGAACTTAGCTTACTAGCGTTCAACTGCGGTTCGCATTTATGTGTCCTGTTCGAGACTCAAAACTCTTTCTTATGGATGACCGCCGTCCACACTCGAGAGTATGCCTATGGTTGCCTATATTGTGTGTCACAAGGCCGTGTGCTTTTGCTGGTCATCCACTCGCGCAGAAGAAAATGGCTCCTGATTTTTAACACGAAAGTATATAACGCCCGGTGTTGCAACCGGGCGGGGGCCCCCGATCCGTTCTCCGTGGCCTCCAACATACGATGGGTAGCGTGTATGATGCGAGCGGCCAGCCGCTGTTGCAGCCGAAGAGAAGTCCAGAGCAGTAGGATAACGTACCTGTTTACTTCATAGCGAGAGGTGAGCCGAAGCCAAAAAAACATACAATGCCCTGACGGGCGAGGTTACAATACAGGACTCGAGCAGAGCGACCGCATGGATTCGCTGCTCAGACAGGAATGAATTTCAGCGTTTGTGCTGCTTCTATGTATACCCAAAAAAACGCCCCCAACAGTAACACGCCACGAACATCACAGACACACACAAAGCTCTTTCCCCAGTTTGTGAGTCATTCATTGCCTTGCTGCACGTGGCGTCCGAGAGAGGGGAGAGAGTGTCCTTGAAAGGTGCCGGGGTCGCGCTATCGAATGTTGATCGCGCCGATAGCGAAACGTCTGAGCCGGGTATGTCGATGCGTGACTCACCGCCGCGCTGGGGCCTGAAGGGTGTGGCGAACGTCGTGGCTTCGCACGTGGAAGCTGATGCGGGAAACACGTGGCGGCTGATGCGGGAATACACGTGGCGTTGGCCGATTCGTAACAACTAAACACGTGGCGTTGGCCGATTCGTAACAGCTTCTCCGCCGGGGGTCCGAGATCCCGATGGATAAGGGTCTACAACCGTTGTCCGGAGGGATGCTTTCGCAGTGAAGTGCTCAGCAGACGCTCGACTCCAGGCCTGGGCTGTACGACACCGTGCTGGAGCTTCACAGGGCCGATCACTGGACGAGTAGTGGCTCCCCAAGAACGTCTCTGGCTTGGTCAGGCAAGCAACAGAACAACACAGCAAGACACAACCGCATCGCCGGCAAGTGCGAAGACAAATCCACACTGAAGATCTACCAGGCTTTTAGTTGCGATAAAATGCGCTAATAACTAACTACACTAGTTATATTTTAGCCCAGCAGTACTTTAGACAAGTGCACAAACTTGAAAGGTGACATTTCGCGTGATTGGAAATGTCCATACAAAAAAAAACGTAATCGTAAAGGCGAAACCTTTTTCAGGAAAAACAAAGAAATCGAGAAAGTCTGGCGTCTACAGGCCATTTCTTGGCTTAAGGACTCCGACTTAAGCCATCAGCATTGCCATTCAGTTTCCCCTTTTTGTACCGCACTTCAAACGTATACTGCTGCAGAGCCAGACTCTCAACGCTGCTGTGACCGTGTGAAATGACACCGGTCGTCTTGTTCGAGAAAGGTCGAGCGAGCGGGATTTTCCCCCGTTCATACGTTAGGCGCGCACTCCTTGGAGGCGGCGTTACTTCGGCGCGATGCGAGCTCACGGCTTTGCCCCTCGGCGTGCCCGCATTAAAACACGCGCCGCAAGTACGCGCAGAAGTTTTCCCTCTCTCCTCGTTACTCACCTTTTTGCGAACGCATTCGGCAAACGAACCTCGGAACGCGTTTACGTTCTCTCCTCTAGGCTGGTCGGTTCCCGACTTCGGTTCAGCCACAGGCGACACCGGAACCTCAACTAGCTCAGCCGATGTTGGCCTATAGTCGGGAGCATCAGCTGGGAGTGAAACGGGCACGACGAGCTCTTTAGACACCTTGTAGTTCCCTACAGTCACTACCTCGTCGCCACTCGCGCTTTCAGCGACAGCCTCGGCACGCGAAGACCGAAGCGTGTTTCCGTTCTCCTTCCTTCTTGCCAGAACCACACTACACCTAGGCTGCCCTCTCTAAGAAGACGGCTCAGTTGCCCGCGAACTGCGCGCGTTCGGGTCGACAGCCGTTTTCAAGGATTCCCGTGATCTAGCGCACTTCGAACATCGCGATGAAACATCTCCGCTCAGCGTAGGGGCCTTACACACAGTGTACTTACGCTGCCCTCCGTCGCTAGCCTCTGGAAATGCCCAATCATCGCTTTCCGTCTGAGTTTCGCCATTCCTCACAGAGGTGGCGACCCTATCGTTACTCGAGCTCTTCGCAGCGAGCCCAGCTGGTTCTTTCCTCGGCAGTGTCTCAAAATTGTACCCCTTTTCGTTTAACAGCTGATCCGACCTGTTCGAGAATAGGTACCTGTACTCCGGCAGAAGTTGTGGGGATACTGCTGCCTGCGTCACAAGTTCACCAAACGGACCTCCGATGCTGACCTTAGCAATCGGCAGACGCACGTTTCGTGCTCCTACGGCTGGCTTCACCCAAACACACTGCCCTGTTAGCTGATCCGGTTCAACGTACGAAAGGTCGACCATGTCTACCGTCGCCGCGGAGTCACGAAGAACTCGGCACGGTTTACCATTGACGACTAGCTCCCGTACGTACGGCTCTAGAAACTGCCTGCTCTCCTCACTCTGATCTAGTACGTGAAAGACTAGTTTTCCCTTCTTACAACTGGCAGCGAAATGTCCCGTCTCGCCGCAGTTGTAACACGCAACCTGTCTGCGCGCTTCAAAAGCTTTCTTTCTGCGCTGCTCCTCAGCGTCTGCTGCTCTCTCTTCGTTATCGTGGCCAGTTTCTCTATCCACGAGAACGACTTCCCTTGCTCCACCATCTACCTGGGGAGCTCTGCCTTTCGGCCCTGACTTATCAGGCCTCGGCCTGAACTCTTTGTGGCCGTCTTTCGGCCCCTGCGCACCTCGACGTGCGACGACCTCGTCGGCTAGCTGGGCTGCCTGATCCACAGTTTTTACCCCTGGCCTATCTTGCACTCAGAGTCTCAGGTTTTCTGGTAGACGGCGGTAAAACTGCTCAAGACCGAAGCACTAAACTACTTTGTCGTGCTCTCCGAAAGCCTCTGCCTCTTTGAGCCACTCTTCCATATTTGCCCTCAGCTTGTAGGCGAACTCAGAGTACGACTCGCCTCTAGCTTGCTCGGCTTCCCGGAACTTCTGGCGAAACGCCTCTGCTGACAGCCTGTACTTACGCAGGAGGCTCGACTTGACTTTCTGGTAGTCCTCCGCCTCCTCCTTTGGCAAGCGGGCCATCACGTCGGATGCCTCACCTGGCAAAAGCGTAAGCAGCTTTTGCGGCCATGAGTCTCGGCTAAACTGGGCCCTCTCACACGCACGCTCGAAGTTGACCAAGAAAAGACCGATGTTTCTCCTACCTTGTAGGGTCGCATGAGGTCACACATTCGTAGCGTAGGCCGCTCAGTCGCCGCAGACTGCACGCTGCTGCCACTCTGACGCCTAGATCGAGATGCCTCGATGTCAAGACGTTTCATTTCTAGCTCATGCTGTCGCTCCTGTTCTCGCGTTTTATCCTTGCGTTCCTCACGCTGGCGCTCAGCCTCTGCAGCCTGACGCTTAGCGGCCTCCCTGTCATTGATCAGCTCAATGCACTCTGACAGCTCGTCATCGTCAGCCCCAACAGCGAGTATAGCCTGTATCAGCTCTGGCTTTCTCAGCGCGTCCGTAACATCCAAGCGCAACTCTTTTGCAAGCTCCAACAACTGCGGTTTTTTCAACGCCTTCAAATTCATGGTCGGTCTAGAGTACTGCTTTCCCACTGCTCCCAAAAATGTTTTCCGCGAATAACACCCTTGACCACCGTGAATTCTGCGAAGTCCGAAGCCGCCTTGACGTCCGTGGTGTTGGGTCTCGCACCGCTGGCTCCAGGTGTCACGAAGTTGTCATCCGACCGCTGCCAACCAGTGTTGCAACCGGGCAGGGGCACCCGATCCGTTCTCCGTGGCCTCCAACATACGATGGGTAGCGTGTATGATGCGAGCGCCCAGCCGCTGTTGCAGCCGAAGAGAAGTCCAGAGCAGTAGGATAACGTAACTGTTTACTTCATAGCGAGAGGTGAGCCGAAGCCAAAAAAACATACAATGCCCTGACGGGCGAGGTTACAATACAGGACTCGAGCAGAGCGACCGCATGGATTCGCTGCTCAGACAGGAATGAATTTCAACGTTTGTGCTGCTTCTATTTATACCCAAAAAAACGCCCCCAAGAGTAACACGCCACGAACATCACAGACACACACAAAGCTCTTTCCCCAGTTTGTGAGTCATTCATAGCCTTGCTGCACGTGGCGTCCGAGAGAGGGAAGAGAGTGTCCTTGAAAGGTGCCGGAGTCGCGCTATCGAATGTTGATCGCGCCGATAGCGAAACGTCTGAGCCGGGTATGTCGATGCGTGACTCACCGCCGCGCTGGGGCCTGAAGGGTGTGGCGAACGTCGTGGCTTCGCACGTGGAAGCTGATGCGGGAAACACGTGGTGGCTGATGAGGGAATACACGTAGCGTTGGCCGATTCGTAACAGCTAAACACGTGGCGTTGGCCGATTCGTAACACCGGTTATACCAAGATCGAGCCGGCGTCATATCCGTCACAGAAATGACATCGCCAGAAAAAGTTCAAATGATGCGGCAGCGCCCGGATTCGAGCCACGAACTCTCTCGCCGCCAGAGGAAGCACACAGCGCTCGGCCGAATGTGCTATGGATTCAAGCGCAAGTAGGCCTGCGAACGTGTGTTATATCTTTCCTACCACTTTCTTTGTTAAGATTGTGCTGCCGTTGAGAAAAGGCGAAGCGAAGTAGTTCATCATGACGCTAATGAGCGCCGACAGCAGGCGCCTCGATGCCAGAGTCTTCATGCACGCGTGGCGAGGGTGAATTGAGGCACCCTCCGCCACCTACTGCTTTTGGTTTCGGTTTCGGTTCGGTTTACTTCGCACGATTTTTAAGTGGCTGTGGTTTCGGTCGAATTTACGCAACGTTCCGGTGCGTACAATGCAGCGTTTAAAGTTGATGCGTCTAGCGGTGCCATACCGACGAAATATAAATAGTGATGTGCAAGTTCATAAAGGATGCACAATAAACATTTGAATGCTCCTGTGAAGGCACACTTCACTTTCGTGTTGTACCGATTCCTATGAGAAAGGCACCAACCACATGTTTGCTTAATCGCTGAGCGCGTATGACGGGAGGCCTCGAGTGCGAGCATGACAATTTTTAAAAGCGGCCCTTCATGTCGGTTATGCGGGTATATTTTAAGAGCTGGAAACATGACTTCTGTCTGCTGCTGGAGGGAAGTATCGCGCCTTAAGGAAGCTGCCCGTCGTGCGTTCTGGGTACTTATACGTTGCGCAGTGTGTCAGCAGTTGTAAGTGAATATATGTGGAATCTTGTTTAAAGCAATAGCCCTTGGACGTCTTTTTGAGGCAGTCTGCAGCGCTTCCTACACTCACCATATTTAAACAAAAATAAGGAAGGAAAAAATAAATGCGCAGAAAGTACTGCGCCAAAATAACTTCTTTTTATCGACAAAAAAACGTAAACTGAGAGCGACAGAAAAGGTCAGAGCAATGAGAAATGCAAAAATACGGTGCCACAAGTAGCACGCAACGGACTTCGGATTACAAGCTGCAAAATGTAATGGATAATTAAAACAATAACACGTTGTGATGTCCCGCAAGGTGCAAACAAGCGTGCATTATTCACGCGAAAACTCGAAGTGACGGGGCCCCGACAGGGGCGCGTGTGGAGTGCCCGCCTCTTCCGGTGCTGCGTTTTTCTACCTTTCATCATGTTTTTTTCTCTTCACAAGATCGAGGTTCTTACCTGAGGGAGATGGTCAGCTCTCGGACGTGCTTCCGGATTCCGGAAGTCAAGCGTAGTGCACTGTAAGCTCCTGGCAGATGGAGGCTGAAAAGGGAGAAAAATGATGCGGAAAGACGTCACTCACTAATCCAATACCTGCGTGCACCAAAGAAAATAGTTGCGCACACTTCCAGCAACTTAGTTCACTGCAGACCAGACAGGCTGAAAAGCAGAAAAAAAAAGACAAGTCAAATGAGAGAAAAGGGAACACCCCAGAAGGCGGAAATGAATGCGATTGCTGTTTCTTGTTAAGGGCTGGCAGAGATGGAGCGCGGTCAAGGCTTAACAAGATGAGCCGTGTTTTCTCGAGTCCGCAAAGAATGAACCCGAAAAGGATTCCATGGGTGCGAGCTCTGAAGACGGTGGATTATGCTTCACAACAAGCATACATGAAAAAGTAACTTTCTGCATTACCCGCTGGAGCCTCCACTGCGCTGTATGTTTTTACTTCATTACGTGCATCTCCACAAAATTGCAGCAGAGTTGGCAGAGGGGACAAGTTGCTGGAAGTGGAGAGAACAATATGAGCCCCCAATCGATCCTTTGCGGAGAATATAAAAATAAAGCAGGCTCTTGGAAGTTTTTTTTTTAAATGACGGACTTTAAGCGAATATAGGGTACTCGATAGACTGCATACTTCAGCTTGAACGAAAAAACGCAGAAAGTTAGAAGAAAACACGAACACAATGCAGCCGTGTTTTCTTCTAACGTCCTGCGTATACATCCCACACAATGAGTATCAGCGATAATATAAGACAGCGATGCATATATTGTAACGGCTGAAACAATAGTTGCAACAGAACTATCTATTTACACGGGCGTACGTCTGCCCACAAGTTAGAGGGTGCGACTAGTTCCATCCGATCTATCTTCTTCGTTGCCCTCAATTATGCCACGGCGCACATTGTTCGGCGCTCTTGTGCCACGCACTGTCCCCCAGCTGGGCACGTGCCACCATGCTGGTGACTTCCAGCTGCGTGTCAACCAACGGGGTGGTCAAGCTTATGTGGAACATGGGTCGTGGCAATGCGAGCATAAAGTACGTTAGCGCCTTTGAAGCTCTTTAGGCGAGAAATAAAATTAGCTTGTCTAGTTTTAAACTGAAGTGTAGAGAGAGAGAGAGAGAGAGAGGAGACAAAACTTTATTAAACTGAGCTTGTCTTTAGCGTGAGAAGTTACTGGTCGTCACTGTGGCGTTAGGCACACCCACACGGCTACAGCTACGGACAGTGCCCCAAAACGGTGCCACGTGTTTCTGAGTTTCGATACACACTATTTTACGGCCTATAAATCTAATAAAATCTTGTTACGGCTCATCTTTCAGCCAATATTGGTCGCAGGCTTTTCGGTGGCACAGAGAAGTTCCAACGAGGCCGCGTTTCTCCCGAGATAAATTTCGTAGGAAATCACTAGCCATTCGACGTTCTAAGAGTCGAAGGAAAGCTTTTTTAGCACACGGCATAAAAGTGACTCAGAATCGAGGTAAGAGGTTGTTTCTCTTGAGCGTTTACCGCGATTACCCACGACAAAGCCCCGTTCCAACACGCAGAATAACTATTAGCCTTGAAAATGGTGCTTATTGATACTAACTAATCTACTGAATATGCATGTAAACGTAATGACACGTACCACGTTAAAGTCCAAGTCTTGCTTTCATGTTGCAAATGATGCCTGTTATTAATTAAACCTACTCAAGATGCGTAATCAGCTAATCAGGTGAGTAAGTAAGTTTGAGGTGTGCGGAATGGTGTGGAATGGTTTGGAATGGTGTGCGACTTTGGTTGTGCCCGCGTTCTAAAAGCACGAGCACTCACACACCGGGACCTTCCTTTGCTAGCGCGTCGCGCTTCAAAGACACGTGCAGCCTCCGATGTTTTTGTTCGCAAACACAAAAACAAAGAGAAGACTAGCCATATCAGCTTCGCTTAAGACAACCGTGGGGCGACACGCACACGCACGCACGCACATTTACACCCGCGTGCACACACGCAGGCACGTATACACGTGAACGCAACACACACACACGCGCACACAAGCACGCACGCACACACAAACACACGCACACACACACACGCACACAGACACACATGCACGCAGGCATGCACGCACACACATACACACACACGCCACACACGCACGCACACACACCCGCACGCACACACACGCAAACACACACACACACTCACTCACACACAAACGCACGCACACCCGCACGCGCACACACGAACAAACACACACACGCACACACACACGCAGGCACACACGCACGCACACACACACACGCTCACACACCAGCACGCATGCACACCCACACAGGCACGTGCGCACGCACACACACATACGCACACACACAAGCACGCACACACACACACACGCAGGCACGCGCACACGCACGCACGCACGCACACATACACAATCCCGCACGAACGCTCACATACAAACGCAGGCACGTGCATACGCACGCACGCACACACACCCACGCAGGGACGTGCAGACCCACGCACGCACGCACATACACACGCACACACAGAAGCACGCATGCACGCCCACACACAAGCAGGCACGCGCACACGCACGCACGCACACACACGACACATACAAGCACGCCCGCACACACACAAGCAGTCACGCACACACGCACGCCCATACACACACACGCAGGCACGTGCACACACGCGCACACACGCACACACGCGCACACACACACAAGCACGCACGCACACACAAACACACACACACATGCACGCATGCACGCGCACACGCACGCACACACACACACACGCAGGCACCCGCGCACACACACAACACCGGCAAGCGCACACACACGCGCGCGAATGCGCTTACACACGCGCACACACACGTGCAGGCACACACGAACGCACGCGTGCACACACACAAACGCTCACACACACATGCACACACACGCGCAGGCATGCGCACACGCACGCACGCACGCTCGCACGCACGCGCACATACACGCACGCACGTGCACACAAACACGCGCAAGCGTGCATGCACACACACGCAGGCACGCGCACATACACGCACGCACACACACACGCACACACAAGCACGCCCACAGACACACATGAAGGCACGCACACACACACACAAGCACGCACGCACACACACACATGCAGACACGTGCAGACGCACGCACGCACGGACACACACACGCACACACACAAGCACGCACTCACGCACGCACACACAAGCACGCACGCACTCACACACACACGCATGCACGCACGCACACACACACATGCAGACACGTGCAGACGCACGCACGCACGGACACACACACGCACGCACTCACGCACGCACACACAAGCACGCACGCACTCACACACACACGCATGCACGCACGCACACACACACATGCAGGCACGTGCACACGCACTCACGCACACACACACGCATACACACAAGCACGCACACACACACACACTCAGGCAACCGCACAGGCACACACACACGCACACACAAGCACGCAGGCACGCACACACACACGCAGGCACGTGCACACACATAAGAACGCGAGCACGCGAGCACGCACGCACGCACCCACACACATATGCATGCACGTACGCACACATACGCACACAAACACACACACACGCGCATGCGGGCGCGCACGTGCGCGTGCACACACACACACTCAGGCACGGACACACAGACGCACACACACACTCACGTAGGCACATGCACACGCACGCGCACACGTACACAGACACACACGCACACACACAGGCACACACGCACGCACCTGCACACACACGCACACATACATAGGCACACACGCACGCACGCACCCGCACACAAACGAACACACACACGCAGGCACGCACGCACACATACACACACATGCACACACACACACGCGCGCGCACACGCGCGCACACACAGGCACGCGCACACGCACGCACACACATACGCACACACGCACGCAGGCACGCGCACACGCACACACACAAGCACGCGCGCACGCACGCACGCACACAAGCATGCACGCACGCATACATACACGCACGCACGCATGAGCACACACACATACGCGCGCTAATTTCTTCGAAGGGCTGGATTGGTATTCCCAGTGGAAGACGCAAAGTTCACAAAAAATACACGCTCTGCGGAACATTTCAGCGCACTTAGTAGAGAGTTTTAGCTGGCCGTTTTTGACGCTCCGCTATGCTCCCGACGTGACGCTCAGCACAACCGGAGCGTCAGCAGCCGAAAGGCTTTTAGCTAAGCGATAACCGTATCTCCCTCGACGGGGAATGATTCGCGTGACTGGTCGTTCCGCGTGCGCGTGTAAACGAAAACTTCATCCTAAAGGAAACCTAACAATTTGTATTTGGTCACCCAAACAAAGCAAAATGCCGTGTTTCGTGGCCTCATTTAGCCTTTTTTATTTGTATAATGTAGTGGCTGACATGGTATAATTTTTCTAAATAACAATAAACAAGCCGATAAACTTTGGAATAGCCAAGCCAAGGCTGTCTTTCTCGGCGCTAGCCCCGCGCTTCGGTCGACGTTTTTCGCTTCCGTTCTAAAGATCTTTGAGGTTTGTGGCACCATTGCCTATTCGGAAGCGCTTTCGCGGCTTCGTCGGTCGTGTTTCAACTGACGAAACGAAGTTCGCCGGAGCGCGGTCGCATTGCGGGGGCAGCCATGTTAAAATTCCGCCCGGTAGCGTAAGCTGCCGCGACGGTCCGCTAAGAGGCCCCGGTTATCGGAGCGGGGCCCCGCTCCGGTATCGCCAGTAGCGCGCTAGCGTGCCACGCATGCGCAATGGCGCTCCCGCTTGCTATCGGAGCGGAGCGGACCGTCAGAAACGGTCAGCTAAAACTCTCTAGTGTTGTTTGCTAACGACATCTGGCAACATGATACGGCTGTTAGTGGCGTCGCACGCGGCTATAAAACAAAAAAAACTACGCACGCGGCCCCGCGGGCTTTTCTTACTCCAGTTTTCTTTCAAGCGAAATGACGCGACCACTGCGGTAATGGCTGCACGTGGGGCCGCGTGGGTGGGCTTGCTTTTCTTGAATAGCTCTGACTGCGGACAAGGGGTCACGAAGGAAACAGCAGGCACACCTTTATATTGGAGCAGGAAGAGATAGAAACCATCCAGCGTAGTCGCGTTATAAACTGTTACGTCGGGCCATGGTCAATGGCCCTGGTTGTGCTGTACCTGTTTAATGGATCCATAAAAAAACAAACGATAAGCCCTGTCACGGGTAATCTTACTTCTTAGCTTGGCTCCCTGTTCAAGCTGCCTTTCCAAGCTCAAAACTCCTTTTTCAATCTCATCGTTATTCTGACGGCCCTGAGTTGGCACGTTGCATTTCGTTGCGGGTGACCGCTCGAACTTTATTTTATCTCTGACGGCTATTGTAATGAAGGGGACTGCCAAAGCATCCTAATAGAGGTTTGCTGTCAAAGGGAATTGTAATCCAACACGACCGAGGAATTCACAGTGCACAATTATTCTTTAACTAATATAGAACAAATATAGTCTTTTCTCGTCTTCCGTGCCGTTTCTTTGCGCTGTTTTTTGCCTTCAGTATGAACCAACTAGTCCGTCTACACACTTTAGTATAGAAACCATATATAAACCATAGAAACTGATTTTTGTTTCGCGTACATTCAATAAACGGTATCTGCGGTTGAAGTGCAACCAGCCACTGAAAGTTTGTTTTAAATGCAGTTCGGAATAATACGTCGGTTTGCCTCCACCTACAATTACACCAACCCGCCTCAGTGGTTGCTGAGAAGAGACAAACGATAAAATTAGCGGCGCCACAAGCGGAGCTACTGCCTGGCTCTAACTCACGCTGATTAGAGGCTCATAACTTATAAAAGGTCGTCATGTATGTCAACCCTGGTGTAGACAAGCCAGTGTGAACATTTATTGTAAAGTTTATTTGTCGCCCTCCTCTTCTGCCTTCCGGTTTGTGGCAGCCAATTCTGTCACCTTAGACCAGCAGTCGTTCCTACGTATCGAAACGATGGTGAAATTCGACTTGAAATGCATGACAGTGGGACAGGGAAAGGTGACAGGTTAATGAGTGCGACTCGATTGTAGGAAGACGAAGAAGCTCATAGAAACACCGTTATTGCTTCACCTTGTTCTCGACTCCCTAAAAATGCTGGTGAAATGAAGGAAAGCCGCACTTTCCCGATTGAAAAATTTGCTTTATGTGCAGTTTGTTTGCGCTGAACATAAAACTGCCACTGATACAAAAGTAGCAACATACCAGCACGCGTATATAGGGAAGTGTCCTGAAAACGGCCATGCAGACAAAATACAAGTTTGTTTTATTCGAAATATTTGGTATTCTGTAGTACCCCCAGCGCTTTTCAGGCAGCAAGTGATACGTTATTCACTGAGAAATTGAGCAATTAAGTTGAAGTTCCGATTCTCCCGGCAAATAGTGTTTCCTGACGTCTGCCATAACGTCACATGTACGGATCCCCAAGTGAACTTCAAGTGCGTATTTCAGTTTGCAACGGATTGCGGAGCCTTATTTACTGCAAATCCCCCTAGATGGCGCCACTACACTTCACCACACCGCTATTCGCCTTTGCTTTGTTTTCTACCGTATTTGCACCTGATTTGTTTTTGTTACTTTGTGTTGTAATTGTTGCGTGAAAAATGGGGTATGTTTGACAAATAGGGTAACGTAAGACAATGGCGCTTACGCCGATTGGCCAGTGTAGTCCGAGACAACCGCAAAGCGCCGCTCTGCTGTGCAGCTATGACAAGCATAGTGCGCTCAGACCCAACGGCAGTACGAACTGCTACGTTTATGTTTACTTGTACTTAGTAGTGTACTTATGTTTATGTGTACTTTCGTAACTTCCATTATTATTTTATCCCACCATTCATACTGCTATAAAATCAATATGCATTACACTTAAGCGAAAACAACTCGTTCTGCAAGCTTATAAGCCCTACATGACTTGCGTTTGCTCTTGCCGGCTTTAGCCAATCGCATGGCTGTGCACATGACGTCATATGTTCTAGTTCTAGAAATGAGCTAATGAGTCGCGTGGCCATTCCCTTTTTTCCTGATTGTGTAGCTTATTTGAGCGAAGTTTACGCTAGAAGTGATGTCCGTATGAACCTAACGAGGCAATCTTTCGAATGAAACAAACGTGTGTTTTGTCTCCAAGACCCTTCAAGCGTGTCTTGAGGCAACAAAGGTTGAGTTCAAGAGGTGCCACCGATGAAATACGCAGCACGAAAAAATAAACACTAAAACGTTATTTTCTTGTTTCAATTGAAATATTTTAATTCGCCTCGTCACGAATGGCATTGAGGTCGTAGGCCTCGTTTTACGACCATAGAAAAGACGATTAACCGTTTGCGGGCCTGTCTAATCGGTTGGAAAGTCGCTCCGTTCGCCTAGTAGACAGCGGCAAAGACATGGCTCACTGTCACAAGCAGGCCCTCATTGCGCCCACGAATGCTGATGGGACAAAGTAAAATTAGACAGCCCACACGTACAAAGAAAATTAGCCATGCACACGCCTGAGCGCACTATCATCGATTTTCTCTGTCTTCTGAGTTTAGCAATCCCACTCCATGGATGCACCCGCAGGACGTTCTTACTTATTGACGTGCGCTGGGCGTGCTCATTCGCTTTTTTCTGATGCTTCCCGTCCACCAGTCGATGCATGGGCCTGGTACACAGGTTCACACCCACTCTATCAGTGATTGAGCTTTCAATATAAATGCAAATCGAACTGACGTTAGTTCAAAGGCGGCGTATTTCTCCCACGCGTACTTTTTCCTCAGCAAACTGTCGGATCTGCGTGGACATTCGCGTAGTCTGCCTTGAAAATCAAGCAGAAATCGAGTTCTTTTGGGAGGAGGGAGCAGCAAGGGCCAGGGTTCCTTTTATTGTCATGCAAGGACATGGATTCATTTAGTTGCTATGAGTCGAGGGATGTGAAAGTTTGCTGTTTAATACTTCACGGGGGTCATGGAGACGAAATACAACTTTGGCTCGTTAAAAGAAGAAAACTGAATTAGCGCAGTAGCAGTGATGCAAATTGTAGTGCAAACTTGGGGAGAAGAGATGCCGCAATGACCCCTTTCTCGGTGGGTCCTTTTGACATCACAGGGACTTGTGTGTGCGATCAACGGCCGACGACCAAAGCCACCGTCGCGAAACATGACTGTGCAGTGGCAGCTCTCGTTCCGTTAGATTTTATCATGTGAACCGCGGATTCCTCGAGATGCAATCTGGCATTCTTTTTCAACGCATATTCCTACGGCTCGGAAGACCTTCGTACTATGTGCGGACTATCTGCGGTGAGTCTGAGGGCTCCAAGTTTGAAAGTTTGTCAGTGTTTCTTGTTTTTAAAACGAAGCTTTCTCGGTCTCACTGACGGCGGTGTCGTAACCAAAACGCTCTGCAGGGAAGCCCACTTAACACAATGGCAGGGCACAAGAAGAAGGTGATGATGATGATGAAACAAGGAAGAAAAATGCTTCCCGTAGTCGCCATCGAACCAGGGTCCTTCGGGTTATGAAGCCGACGTCTATCCAATTGCGCCATCATCGCATTCGGATCACTCAGCCTTTCCTTTGGGTTCGTTGCGCGGGCGTTGGCTTTGGACTTTAGCAGTTTGGGTTTTGAACGGCGGCGTTAATCTAACGGCGACGACGGGAGAATGGGGAGGTGCGGGCGCTTAGCTTTCAGGCGGGTTGCGCTTTGATCGTTGACGCTTTGATTGTGATTGCAGCGGCCCTGACTTTAACACTGCGCCATTTGATTTTCGTTCGCAAGAAAGAATCGCGTTTCAATTATCGTCGTCGTTAGGCAGAGGGGCTTCTCATTTGTGTACGTGTGCGTGTGTGTTTGTGTGTGTATATGTGTGTGTGTGTGTGTGTGTATGCTTGTATTTCAGCTTTTTCTGAACGAAATAATCCACGCGCATTTTAGTTCTGCAACCTAAAAAAATTCCTTACAGTATTTAATTAAACGTCTTTTGGGGCTTGAATTGAGTTGTGCGGCCTCACCAAATGTGCAAGGTTGTATTTTGTATTCGTGGCCCTTTTAAGGTGAAAAAAATAGGGTGAACAAAACATTGTGAGTGCCCTTGTTCAATCACCGGTCCCGGTTGGCGTAACCACCCGTGTGTGATAAACTTGGACTGATTGCAGAGCGTCCTCTTAATCTGTACAATGCCATCACCATCTCCTGACGCGTCAGCACTTGCCGTCACCTACCCCCATCATCATTGTTTGTGTCCGCTGGTTCTTCACGCCAGCGTGCTAGCGAAAGCTCGCCCCGAACGTCGGCCTCTTGAGTGAACCTTGGCCTCTCGATAAAAATAAGTCCTACTTTGAGTCTTCGGCGCAGATGCTACACTTGGGCGAGGCGTCGTGATTGTCGACGCCTCGCCTTCTTGTCCTGCCGTGAGTTCAACATGGCCAGAAAGCACTTAATTTTGCTAAGATCTATTCGGGATTTATACTGCATAGAAGCATTTTCTATGCAGGCGGCCAAACATGATGTCGCAGCACGGCGCCTTTGGTTTGTTCTGAGACAAGGTGAACTTGTTCCCGCATTTATTCAAGGTTATCAGTGCATCGGGATTTTTTGTAGGCGGAAGTTGTTATTGATGGTGAGCGCAACCACGGGAGGCGCTGCGAAGCGCTCCTTCGTGACGTCGGCTTAGGGACTCGCATTTATCAGCTGCTTCACTCGGGCTTACCCTCCCTGCTGTTTCTTTGCCCTGGGTTGACGTATGAGGCTTGTCCACACCTGATTTTGCGTCTGCGTAACTTTTTATCATAATAAAACACTTTAAATCGCATACACTAGCTGAATGCATTATTTAAAGTGTAGTTTTTGATACCGGTCCGGAACAAACATTGCCTGCGTCGCCCCAGTTTTTGTGAAGGCGGCCCTGCGCGCAGCGCGAAGAGTCCGAGTAAGCGTGAGCTTCAGTGTTCAACAATCTTTAGAACAAAGGGAGCCGCCAGTTGCTAATGACCGACAACAGCGAAAATGCAAGACAAAACAGATATCAGGCCTTCGGGGCTGTCGGATTTGGCAGAAGGCATTACTATTCCCGGTAATCATATATAAGTTAAAACAGTTTTCGCACCCTTAACGAATACTGGAAAGTAGTATATCACATACCTTCACGTTTTAATGGCATGAAAGTAGGCCGACATGCACTATGGGCCACGGAAACTGTGGGTTGAGTTCCAAAAAACCTTCTGTGCGTATAGCCGCATGCTGGTTTTATACCAGGCTTCTAACCTGTATGGAGATTTATTGAGCAAAACGAGTAACGTCTACGGTAACGATACAGTAACACTTTGCTTGTTCAGACCTGGACGGAAATTCGGTACATTTCCAACAGCCTCATTGCAATATTCAGATATGCGTTATAAAAAAAATGCGCCGAAGCGGAGGAGAAGGAGGAGGTGGATGAGCAGGATGAGGAAAATTTATCTGACAGTAAAATCTAACCATTTATTGGCTCGAGTCCTCAGTCCAGAAGAAGAGGGTAGGAGTAATTTTCTTCGATTCATAGAACGCCATCCCAAGAAGACCAGGATTTGTTCGTTAGACCTTGAAGGGGTGGAAAACAATAAAGAGCTGCTTGGAAATATTCATCGGTTTCAATTCATGTAATATATGCACGTATACTATTTATTGCGTTCGTTGGCCAGTGTATCACACCTTCAACACAGTAATCATGTCATAATTGTGTGGGTGTCGACATGGTAACAATGGTTACTGTAGAAATTAGGAGCACAAAAGCCGCCTTCGAGTACTCTGGACAACGTAGGTTGGGGTGCGATCGCGGTAGCGTAGCACAAACATTATCATCCTATTTGCATGTGAATAAACAACGTACGCTGTGAATATGCATCTTCTTGCAGGCAGGCATAACGAAAGCGAATTTGTGAAGAAGGGAATGTATGCCATACAGCCTGAAGAAAATATCCACACGATCTTCGTGATCCTCCCAAACATCCCAAAACCCAGTAAAAAGACATTAGTGATGGTGCGGAAAAATTATTGCGTTGGACACAGAAAAAAACATCCACCTGGTACAAGTAAACAACGAAAGAACTAGAACACAGCCGCTTATTTCCTGCTGTACAATGCGCGTGTACGGGCCTGCTGTTTGGCACGAAGACTGTTGATTCTTTATAAGAGCATCTCGAAAATACTGTATGGAAGCCTACGCAATTTGAATACATATCGAGGAGCTCTGAGCGCTGAACCTCCCGTATAAGCTAGAAAGGACGAGTTGGTCTCTCTCTCCTCGTGTGTTGCAAACTTGTGAAGTATACAGCTTGAAATTATTCAGATGTGTCAGAAGCGGGCATAAATACACGAACTACTAGATACACGGTTTTTAATGCACTGAAGCATCACAGCGGGCAATTTCTAGCGTGGGCCCTACTGCCCCTCACAAGCGGAGTGTAGCAGACGACAGCGGAGCGAGTCCCTGAGCTGACGTCAGAGCCAGGGGGCGCCAGTCAAACATCTCACCGCCAATAGGGGCCCTGAGTCATCCTTCGCTAATGCTGTGAAGCACATCCAGTGGAACATAGTTGGGGCAGTCTTCTCCTGCAAGAGATTCATGAACGCAATCATCATTAGTCGAGCGGCCCAAAAAGTGAGCACATTTCTTTCCTTCTTTCCTTCGCCGCTCCCAACGGTGTGGAAGTTTCCTCGGGCTGGCTGGGAGGGGAGGCCAATGGCCGCAACCTGCTTACATAATCGCACAATACCCAGGTTCGCGCCCTACTTTCGCAGTGTTTCACCGGAGCTCCACGCCGCTGCATCCCCGTCTGCTGTAAGCGCCAGGGAGTTCCAAACTGACCTACGCCACCACGCGCTCTCTTCCATCTCAGTCACATTGCGGCGCAACTTTTTAACAGCAGAAAAAATTGAAGAAAGTTGTGATCACTTCATTTTGCAAGCGAATGTCACCTAAATGTAATGGCGCATTCAAAAGTTCGAACTGCAACTGGAACGCGCCTATTTCGGTTCACAGGAACACGTAATGGGAACGCGTTTTCGAGGGATGCGCTTTTGTTCCCCTTGTAGGGGCGCGTGTACAACACTGCCTGGGTGTGGATGTGGAGGAGCGCGTACTGTCACTGCGTGAAGGAGCGGCGCGAATTTAGCACCTTTCATCGCAGCTAATCGGTTGTTTGCAGGGGAGGAAATGTGAAGGATCCTGTTCTGCCACTCTCAATGTCCACGCACGGCGTGGGTTTGCATGCTTCTTTTGTAACGACTTCGGAACGGCAAGATGGCGTTTCGCGATGGAGCTAGCTGAATAATACCCTGCATTAAAAAGTCCAGCATGGAGAAAGGCGACAGCGCGTAATCATACTTTAAAGGAGTAATGAGAGTAAGCTTGAAATATAGCTTTAAAGAATACCCTTTTGTCCAGTAATTACGAAAACCGAACTAAAGAGGTCAGCAGCCAGCATCGAAATAATTATAACGCATTTATTACAATCAGTTTCAAATTCGGTCGTCGCGCGCCAAATTGCCGTTCAAATGCAGGCCGGATGGAGTTACGTCACGGTTTTGTGGCCGAAAAAGCTGCTACTGTTAACGTCAATCAAAAAAATTCGCTCCAATCCACTCTGTGAATGTGCTTTGAAAGCAAAGCTGTAAACGGCACCCACAACGATTACCCATGAGACGTCCCTTAAATTCACTCACGCCGCTCTACAAACAGTGGCTGACAAGCTCACTATTTGTAGAGCGGCTCAGGCAAACGTCGACCGGCCGCATGGTGCTGAGGCAACTAGGCTACCAGATAGCGGACGGCAGCCACCCTCGACCGGAAACTGTGCCACAAGACATCCGTACGCTCATCAGGGTTGCTCCGCTCCCGCGAAACATGCACCCTGAGCACCACACAGCGCAGACAAGCACGAGTACAATTCCTACAAAGGAAGTACTCTGACCACCCCCATGTGCGATTCGCGGACGCGGCCCACTAGGCATCCCATCCAGCCACAGCAGTAAGTGTCATCGACGGCTCAGGCGATGTCGTTCGCACTGCGACCGTAAAAACCAAAAACATCGTTGAAGCCGAAGAAACGGCCATCGCACTAGCAATGACGCCTCCAACTTCGAATAAACCGCTTCACGTAATTACAGACAGCCAACAGGCATGCAGAAACTACGGCAACGGTCGCATCTCAATATCCGCCCTCCGATTACTAAAAAGCACAAGGATACCTTGAACTCCACCATACTGATATGACGCCAGGTCACGCAGGGCTCGACGCAAAACGAGCGAGAACGCGCTACAGCCCGAGCATGCACCCTCCTGGCACCGCACCAGTCGTTCAGTGATCCAGAGCCTGTCCGGCAGCAGTACCGTGCATTTCTGCAACACCACCGCCTTGCCAGGTGTGCCTACACACCACAGCACCAGAAGCTTACCCGAGAAGAGGGTGTAGCCTGGCGGCAACTACAGACCAACACATACCCCCACCTTAGCTTCCTCCACATCATACACCCCCCAATATATCCACCAACATGCCCACACTGCAACGAACGTGGAACACTGTACCACACCACGTGGGCCTGCCAGAACACACCAGCAGCCCCCATTATTCGCACCCCCACCCTCGAGCAGTCGGAGGCCGCGCTGTGCAGTTCAGACCCTGAGTACCAGCGACAGTTGGTGGATCGGGCACGCAGGACCGCAGCCGCCGCAGGGGCCCTGGAATGTGGGCTTCTCCCGCTTTCAAGAGCGAACCTCCTGAATAAATGTTTTACTACCACCACCACCACTACCATCTACAAATAGTGAAACCATAGACAGTGAAATGCACTTAACGACACCCTTTATTACTTCAAAGAGATATTTTAATAAGGTTAAATCAATGTATGATGCATTAACGATGGATGGTTGAGTTGTATTAGTGTAGCACATGAGTGTAAACGTTTTTTATATAATTAAAGGAAGCTCAAACCCGGTATTAGACGAACTCCCTGCTCCGTCTCTGCCGCCGCGGACGGAGGCGACGGGATCGGCGGCAGAGATGTCGCAGGTGTAGAAGAAGAAGAAGAAGAAAATGAAGAAGAAGAAGGTGGAGGACGAAGACGACGAGAAGAAGGAGGGAAGGAGGAAATAGGTCTATTCAGATTTCTGAACGGCCCAGAGTGTGGCCCATGGGAGTGGTTCCTTCTTCACTGGAGCCTACATGCAGTTCGCGCCGTCTGTGCGCTGTCCACCAGCTGAAGCTGGGTAGGCAGAGAAGGGCTGGACAGCAGCATCTCCCATTGCTCTTGTTGGGAAGTTGAAGAAAAGAGAGAAGGGTTCTCAGGGCTGAAGTCGCCCACCCCTATTATTTGGCGGAGTGTTCCTACCTCTAAGCAAAATTTACAATAAGCGTCGCAGCGATATAGGTGCAGTAAGTGAAGACGCGTCGGGCGTGGGAAGGAGCCGGATTGTATGAGCCACAGGGTAGTTTGTTGTTCTCTGGAAAGGTCAGGGTAAGGCAAAGGTAGGGTCTTTTTATGAAGGCGATAATGCTGGCTTATGTCCCTGTACGAGACAAGCGGGTGACTGTCCTCGGCATTTCCATAGCACGTGGTGTAAAAGCGCAGGTTTGTTGGTGGGCGTTTTCGTTGCCCTCCATGGAAGCGTGAGCGGGTGTCCAGATGAGCTGAATGGAGCCGTTTAGGGAGTGGTTTTTTAGGACACGCAGTGCAGGTCGGAACACCCAACCCGGCTGGTATTTCTGGTAAGCTTGTTGGGAATCGGTGACTACCTTCCGAACCCCTAGTTGAGGGAGAGCCAAGGCGATGGCTGACTCTGCTGCCGCCATGTTTTGGGTCTTGAGTGAGGCACACGCAAGGAGGTTGGTTGTGGAGGTAGCCACTATGAGGGCGTACTGCTGCCCTCGATGTTGCGAAGCGTCTGTGTAGACAACTGCATGATCGCCGCCGAGGGTGCTGTTAAGCGCTTGAGCCCATGCTTGTCGGCGACCCTCTTCGTGTGTGGAGTTCATATTTCTAAGCAAAGGGAGAATGTTTAGCTCTCGCCGCCAAGAGTCCGGGAGTACATCAAGCGGAGTGACATTCTGTGCTGCCCAGCCAATCTGCTGAAGGATGCGGCGATCCACCGCAGTTCAGCTCATTCGGAGCTTCTGGTTAGAAAGATGGCCCTCTCAGCTCTTCCACTGTGTTGTGGAGCCCGTGCTAAGCAGCCTCTCTGTGGAGGCACTCACGGGAACACCAATGGCCTGCTCACTCGCCATTCTAATCATTATATAAAGCACCTTCATGTCCTCCTTGCTGAGAAGAAGACCGGGGATTGACGTAAGTGACTCTGGAGAGGACCAAAGCTTGAATTAATCGTAAGGTATCAGATTTCTTGAGTCCTCGCTTTTTGGTGGCAACTCGCCTGATCGTGTCTAGGATTTGGTTGATGCGGTGTTTGAGGCGCTGCAAGGATACGTCACTCTTGGTGTTGGCCTGGATATGTAGGCCCAGGATCTTGATGCTGGGGCTTGGAGTGATGGCCCGGCCATAAAGGATTATTTTAATGTGTTCCTTGATGTGTCGTAGGGCATGAGGGCGTACGACAAGGAGCTGTGACGTTTTACGTGAACACTGAAGGCCACAGCCTTTAGCACATTGGCGTACTATAAGTGAGATGCCATGCGTGTGTGTGAGCTTCCTTTATTTTTCGTAACTCGTAGCACACGCGCAAGGCGTGCACAGGGCCGCTGGACGTGCCGTAGGCGGCCCGCACTGCGGCGAGAGAGGTCGCGTGAGGCTATGAAGTGGCATTCAGCGGGAATGCAGGGGGTTAACATGTAGATGTACTTGGTGAGTGCACCATCTGTCTTCCTCGTCTCCGCGTGGGTTCGTAGCTAAATCGGTAAGACAACGGGGTCTCGCTTTGTTCCTCTATTCGTCCCAGGTCTGATTCCTAGCTGTCCCCAGTAAATTTTTTAATTTGTTCGCAGGAGTTTTCTGTTGACACCAACGGTCCAGAAAGAACCCTTGGGGGGGGGGGTAGAGGTAGAAAGCTTTGCTTTAAAAAAGCAGATCTAAAAGAGACAAAACTGCAGAACAAGCAGAAAAGATGATCGCTGGGCGAATGGGGCAGTGTGAGGTACCGGCCTGCCTTTCTGCACGTGTCATCTGCTTCGTTACTGTTTCTGCTTCCAAGACAAGGTCGAGGGCTGCAGTTTCTTGCCAAGGGATTAAGTGCACACCTTAGCAGTTTTCTATGACATATCTGTTGTTATTTGCATCTGTAAAAAACGGAACTTGTCCTCTTTAAAACCTAACCACGTAACTCACTTCTTTCGCATTGATGACACGTTTGGTTGTGAAAGGCAGGACAAAGAAAAGTATGGAGCAATATCCACGTTTTGGTTTTTTTTTACTTATTCGGTTTTCCTTACTTTTTGTGTAATATTTTAAAACACCGTGATTCGCCTTTTGTGTTGTTGTTTTCCGTGTAAACACATTCTAAAAAATCCCGCCATCTCCACGAAGTGAATGATGATGAGAGGGGCGAAGCTAAAATGCTTATCGGTGAAACCGGTAAACGTTGTTATAGGTCTTCTTCACGGCGCGCACCATCTCAATGAGTGAAGGACATAAGGCGCGTTCGCAGCCATGCTCGCGTCTCGGTTTGCAACGCAGTGGGAATTGGGCCACGTACCTCCATTCGCGGCCAGCGAGTCGTGAGTTCGAAACCGGGTGCCGCCGCGCCAAGACCACCACTCCTCGCTCGGAAAGCTTCAGACTTCCCACCGCTCCGTTGACAAGCCCGTCGACGATGTCGATGTTTGTGATGATTATCTAGGGCTTGTTTGGGACGATGAGAATCTCCATGGGTAAGTTGGCGAATTCGGTGTGTGATATTTTAGCCACCTTGGCCGCCGCCTTCTGCAGAGCGTCTTGTGTCGCGTACCCCCGGTTCGTGTCTTGAGCTCGCAGGCTACAAACGACAACCTCTTCTTCTTCCTCTCCTCCTTGTTGGGTAGCAACGAACGCGTTGAACGTTTTGACCTCTTCGTCCAATCTTTAGTTGGCCAATCCCTAGGGGGATCCTGCCACAATCATCATCGTGATACCGTGTACAGCAGCAACGAGGGACGGGACAGGGCCCGAGCAAGAGGAGCCTCGCCCCTAAAAAAACTAGCGCATTTTATGCCCCGTGCGATATATCTGCTCCGAGGCGCAGCTTATGTTGCAGGCCGGCAGACTTATTTTAACCAACTGATGCTATTAAACGTGGATCAAAATCTCGATACTCGGACGTTGTCGATTTCCATCTACTTCATAAAAACAGTCCTGGGAAAGGGAGATCGAGGCCACTTGTGGTAAGCAGCAAACGGTTTAGCCACTGAGTAGCCCGTGTGGTCACACTTGTCAAGTATTAACAATTTGCAGGTGTCGGACCATTTAAAAAAATTAAGAAATGCAAAACGTTTGCACACATTGGGTGTGGGCGTTCGCTGTTGCGCAGTGGAGCAGTCCTGCAGCTTGATTGCTCCACTTAAGTCGCAGCTAGGGAAGGGCAAAGTCGTTTCATATCCCCTGCAAGCTGCCGAGAATGACATTTCGTTTGGCCAGCTTGCACAACGCTCGCGCTTCTAGCAGCAACAGACCATTGATACATTGGTGCTCATTCATTTCTCCTGTTGTTACATAGAGCGTGATAGTGTTCAATTGTCGGGAGGCGAAAGTGCGCGAGCGGGTACGAAGTTGATGGTACGTGAAAGAAAAAAAGCCCTGAAATGCATTGACTGTGCAGTATGAACAACGGAGGGTCGAACCGTTTTGGCATGAACTGGTAACCGTTATTTCTTTTCGGTTCAGTTCCGATTCGGGTTCAGCGTGCTAAAAAACGGTTCTGGTTCGGGTTCAGTTCCGGCAAAAAAAAACCGGTTCAGTTCCGGCTTACGGTTCGGTTCCGGTTCGACACCCTTCTAAATTGCGTAGGGCGCAGCGAAAATGAAGCGTTGCACGTAGTTAAACGCGGCAAACGCTGCACTAACAATCGCTAATCTCCACTATTGTTTCCCGGCCGGCAGCGCAGGCCGCCCTCTCACGGCGAAAGAAGGCGTGGAAGCCAAGGCGACGGGAGCGGCGACATGGGAAACAGCTACCGCGCTGATGTGTGTCGCGCATGCTCACATTCTACCTACCTCAAACTAGGCGTTATCACTAGGTGTCTCCCGCGCAGTTCGGAGCACGTCGCTCGCGCGTTATAGACAAGCCTTTTGCCGGCTTTACATTTTACCAGCGCAAAAGACGGACCACATGAGTAAAATCTCAGGACGAACGCTAGACATCAACTGAATTTATTTCAAAATACACACACACACTATGCCAACAGCGCACACGCCGAAAAAAACCTCCGTCGCATGCCCCCGCGCGAGGGACACGAGTAACTGCAGAGCATTGGGGGTGGTCAGGTGGCGTAGGTTCTGGTAGTTGGCGGTGGTAGTTGTAGTTGCTGTTGTCGTAGGAGTTGGGTAGTTGGGTTGCGAGACGAGAGAGATAGAGAGAGAGAGAGAGAGAGAGAGAGAGAGAGAGAGACGTAAGTACGCTCGCGTTGCGCAGACACGTCTCGTTGCCTGAGCGAAGGATCCGCGGCCCGACGTTGACGTTTGGCCGATGCTTCTCGTGCACAAAGTTCGGCGTCGGCAGCGCGCTTCAGACGCTTGCGTTCGGCGTCGGCAGCGCGCCGTCTCGCCGCCTTGTCTTCTGCCGCCGTCGATGAAGAGGATGGCACGATGTCTTGAACTGGTACTGCCACGCTGACGTTGGCTCGCGTCGCGGTACTGGTTGAAGGTGTTGCTTCCATCGCTTATGAACTTCGACGACGACCAAACTCGAGAGTAAGCAGAACAGAGCGCAGGAGTATAATGTAGTGGGGCGCGCCGATACCCGCTTTATATTCGTAGCGCGCGCAGTAGAGGGAGAGGAGGTAGCACCTGCTGCTGCAACGCCTCTTTCAGCGCCGGAGCACGCGCATGCGCGCCCGCACCTGTTGTTGAGAGCGAGGAGGAGCGGGGGAGGGGCGCACGTGCTGGCTGGCTGCGGACGCCGATCGCCAACGGACGGGTGACATTGTGAGTTAAAAAAATGCTCTGCATTTAAAAGGGGAGGGGGGCAGGAGAGAAAAGGGGCGTTCATCTGTCATTCAGTATCGCCCCGTCTGGCCAATTTAACATTTAGGGCAGGCCAGCGAAATGCGACAAGCTACACCAGTACCACATGGCACAAAGCGCGTGGCGTGCTTTTTCGAGCACTCAAGTCTTTTCGTTTCGCTGTTTACTTTGTGGCACATTTTCGCCAACTTGTGGGGAGCCGAAAACACAGCGGGCACTCCGCATTTTCCCGCCACCTTTTTGAGGCGATGCGAGAGCTGATGGATGTAAGGGACCACCACTGATCTCACTCTCTCAGACTGATCCTTTCCCTCAGCGATGTGTCTGGCGCCTTTTATTTCGGCGACAAGGGTCTCGTCACACTGTGTTTTTGGCTCCCCACAAGTTGGCGAAAATGTGCGGTAAGGTAAACAGCGGAACGAAAAGACCTGAGTGCTCAAAGAAGCACGCCATGCGCTTTGTGCCATGCAGTACTGGTGTAGTTTATCGCATTTCGCTGGCCTGCCGTAAATGTTACATTGGCCAGACGGGGCGATGCTGAATGACAGACTTAGAGAGCACCGCTCGGCAGTATTGGCTATAGTGGGAGGGGGGCACTTGGCCGACCCTTGTCGCAGGTGCAAATGCGCTCCAGAATTCGAAAAAACACAGGTCTTGCAGCGCTCACGCACCCAACGCGAACGTGAAATCTACGAGGCATGTTGTATTGATCAAGAAGGCGACGAGTGTATCAGCACCCCTTGTGTGGCATTGTCCACTAAAGAAGTGAGGTTCTGCAGCGAAGATTAACCCTCACACCTGTTGATGAATGAGCGTCCCTTTTCTACTCCCCCCCCCCCTTTTCTTTCGGCGTGTGCGCTGTTGGCATAGTGTGCATGTGTATTTTGTAACACAATCAGTTGATGTCTAGCGTTCGTGCAGTGATTTTCTTACTCGTGTAGCCCATCTTTTGCGCTAGTAAAATGTACCCAGTATCGTCTAACCAACTAGCCCAGCTCTCCCTCCTTAAAACGCAAGCCGGTTGCGGGCTGTTGGGCACGCCTCTCTGAACCCGCTTCGAAAACTCGCAGAGCGCGAGCGCGTCGCTTTTGGGTTCCCCTAACTTCTTGGTGGCCCCCAAAGCCGGCTTCCCCTATTCTAAAACTGCATAATCGTTTCCACTACGCTTGTACTGCAGCTCTTCCGTCAGCTTCGGGCTCTGCAGGTAGCGGTCATCTGGGAATCGCGGCGAGAAAATTCTGCTCGCCGGCTTCGGCGACCAGTTCTTGCGGCCGCGCCGCCGTCACGTGGAAAATAATGCATCTTGGCGCCGTCCGTCGATTTGCTCCGGCAGGCTTCCACTGAGCAGTCCTTCCGATTCCGTGAGCTTGCCATCGCAGAACTTTGGCGAGCTCGGGGATGGCGCAGGCCGCTCAGCCAAGACGCCACACAGTTTACGGCACCAGTGCCAGGGAACAGCTTGCGCCGGTCACGAACTGAAGAGAAAAGACGTCGAAAACGTCAAGTGCGCAAAGTTTACAAGCTTTGCTTACAGCGGTATAACGGGGATCACCCCCACGCCTCCTGCCGAAACCAGACCACCGACAACAGCAGCGCAGGCTATCATTCCGGATTCCAAAAACGACTATATTACGTCACCCTGAACCGGCCAGAAACGCAGAAATTCGTTTCGTCACGCAGATGGCGGTTTCTTTAGTGCTGCCGATTTGTAGTAACTCCCGGCCGGGACAAGTAAAATCGATTTTCGATGTGATTCCAGCCTCGGATCGCTGCAAAAATGTCTGTGAAGCATCTGTACAAACTATTGAACATCGTTTTCTAGTCCTCTAAATTTGATTTCAGCACTCCTTTAATGAAGAAAATATTTGCTGTCGACGAAAAGGCGATGGTGTGCATGCACGCAACCCGATGCCGGAAGTAAAGATGTGAATGGTTGAAAAAACACAAAAAAGCATCAGGAAAAAAAAATGGTGTTTTTTCGTTGTTGTTTTTTTCAACCAGGATAACGTTGAAAACACAAACAGACAGAGCTTTTCTGTTGAAATTCACTGTGACGCGACCGATCTGCAGTGAGGGAAATGCTTTCTGAAATCAATGATATCACACGAAATTGCGTGCAGATTTTGAGAGGGGAAGCTCTGCTGGGACTTTTGTGACGCAGCATGAAACAATCATATTCTTTTCAGAGTAAACGGAAATATTCATCAGCCATTTAGGCCTTTCAAGAGATTTGAAGGTGAAAGCCAGCGACTGTGAAAGACTTCTTCACCGTTCCATCGCGTTTGCGGTGCCGTCACGTTCCCCTATCAAGCGGCACGCATCCGGATAACCGGATAAAGGGTTAGTGCTGCAGTTATCACAGTTGACTTCGGCTCTTGGCTACCCTGGTTCAATGCCCCATTCGAACCCAAATAATCTATATTTTATTTACCTAATTTTTTTTTACAGCGGCGGTAATTTGGTTTCATTCGTGTAGTCCCCAGCATATGGTCACTTTTCGCGTTTGATGAGACATCTAAGGCTTCCGTCTGAAGAAGTATGTTGAATTTTTGTCGATCTGTGAAAAATCGTCTTTCTTAAATTTTTCATATTTTCTGAAAAAAAAAACACTCAAAAAACCTGTTTATTTCACGCCCTTCAAACTTTCATGAAAACTTACATCTCTAACCGGAAGTGCACAAAAGAAAAACGAACACTGACCGGTCGCATGCCATTCTGCATAGTTACGGGCAAGCCCGGTGATGACGTATGTGTGCGATCTATCGGCGGACTGTAAGTATAAGGCTGAGACCACAGTTAATCCGTATACATTCATTGAGGGGCGCCTCCACACGAAAAAGGTCATCTGAAATTTTGGGCATTCATTGTTTTGCTTTATGATCATTTCGTCAATTCTTTAAGTTCGCAATCATTGTAAACATACCTCCGCCCTTAGTAAACTCAAGCACTCACCGCTGTTGTCATAAAATTTAAGAACAGAATTGAGCAACGTTGTTTGGATACATTTTTAGAATATCTTACAATTCTCGAACGCATAAGGAAACATCTACTTCCCGTCCAGCTCACAGCCATAAAGCGTTAACAGAAGTAGCGTCACACGTAAGGAGGTTCTCATGGAAATTATTTCGTGCTTCAATTTTTGCTCCCCTAAGCCGTTACCTAACAATGTTTTCTGGCGCAAAGCATAAGCCAATCTTATTGCCAATCAAGCAAATAGCGCATATTATTTCTATTAAGGAGTTTAATTTGGACTCGCGCGGCTGTAAACTGACTGCTGTGACTTGCTATAAATGAACCTCCACCCCTCTAAAAGAAGGCGCATTCACCCATGTACATTTGTACGGAAGAAGTAGCGCAGAAAAAAGGAAAAGAGGTCCGGCTTTATGAGCATGCCGGGGCATTTGCCCCCCGCCGGCACTGGGCTGGTCGGAATCTCGCCGCCTGCCCTGGGCTCAGTGCACCCTTTGATCGAGGATCATTGTAGCCCTGCGGCCTGACCGACGGCTGTGTCGGCGTGCCCGCTCTGGTATCGGGGATAGGTCGCAAAGCCGAACCAGGCAAATAGACAGAAAGGTGGAGGAGGAGGCGGCACTGACGGGAAAATTCGTGCTCTGCTCCGATGCCAAAATGAGATGGCAAACAATGCTCGGGGGTCAACTCGTCCGGCGAGAGCGGCGCTTTAGGCTAGGCAGCTATGCCCGGAAGGCTGGGATCAAACGGGGAGCTCCCACGCGCTGCGAACTTTGCTGTTTGGCAAAAAGGGGGAAAACGAGGGAGGGAAAAAAATGGCATAAATTAAGAAGTAAGGCGCAAGCAACTGACTGGAACTCAAAGAACAGGAACGTGGGATCGTGCAGTCGCGTTTGCCACTTTCTGTTCTCGCTGCCCACTCAGCTTTGACGTGGTCGCAGCCATCAAAGCGTGCGCAGGGCCCGATAATTTTTTCTCGGTCGTTCCTAGCTAGTACCAGTCAGCCAAACGTGAGGAAACATCGGGAGCTGAGCCCCGTTAACTGTCAGCTCTCGGGTGGACATAAGCCCAGTTAATAGTAATGTCACGCATTTTATTCATAGATTATGCGACGTACGCGGGGCTGATATTCGCTCCTTCGAACGTACGTCGCGTCATTCTCGTCGCAATCTGGATGGTCGTCATCAGATATGACCCCACTAACGCGAACGATGCAAATGCGAGTGGCATCGCACTCACCCAAAGGAGAAGTTCGGATTCCAGCACTCGCCACTTTTAAACGGAGCTTTCTTTGTTCTTCTTCAGTCAGGTTTGAAGAGGGGAGTGCTGCTTCAGCTTTACGGCATAGTGCACCACTGGGATCTGCCTTACACCTGACAACGCTAGCCAGCCTCCGCTAATCGCACCCGCAAAGCGCGGTAAGCGACTCGCGGGGGACAGGGAGACGGGGTGCGGTGGAGCAGGCTCCTGGGGCAATCCCCATTCCTGCGCGTGTCACTTTCCCTGCTCTTCGAACTGGTGGCCTCTTCGCCAGCTAGGGCTATTGAAACTTTGATTGCTTCTCCTTGCGGCTTCTACTTCTCGACGCATTCGCCAGGCCCCCCCCCCCCCCCCCCCCCCCATCCCGTTCTGAATAATCAACTGCGCCAAGCACTAAAAGAAAATGCCACTCGCCAGATCATTGCAACCAAGGTATGCTGCAATGAAATTTAAGCTTCGCGTTGCGTCGATGCACACCTCTGCGTGGTATCCGCCAACTTTTCTTCAGCTGCCCTGGCTACACTGAGTACGGGCTGGCGGCCAGTGCGGAACTTTACGAGAGAACTAAACTTTAGGCAAAATGCCTATTTTGCTCTTCAGTCCGTATCAAGCCTATTAACATATAAGCATGAGCTAAGAAAAGGGGGTTATTTTAAGCTATATAGTTTATTGTGCCTGTAATGCCTACTTTGACTATATGGGCTTTTTATTGCCTAGAAATGACTTCTTTGTCTTCTATATGCCTTTTTTGGTTTTTCGAGTCGATGGTATTAAAGGAGAGTTCTCGCACCACGTTGGCAAAAAAACTCTGCGAGCCATACCAAACAAGCCGAGCAACGCGAACCGTGCACTAGCCACCGCCGCATAGACCTGGCCACAACGGCCGAGCCGCCAGAAGTCCGTACGCAGCGACACCGCCGATAACCTCACCGGCGTCACCCTTGCGCTCACGAGCTGTTTCGTTCTACGTCCTTTTAGCGCTGTGTGTCTGCGGACCAACGCCGAAAAGATTTGCCTATGTGCCATATTCATTGCGAACGCAATGAAAACAAAAATATGGTATCCTTCCTTCATAAGAATCAGTAAAACACGAAAGTGAAATGTGCCTTTTCAGGAGCATTTGAATGTTTATTGTGCATTGATATGAAGTTGATGGTGATGATGGTTAGAGTTTTTTGGCGCAATGCCAGCTGGGGCAAAGAGCGCCAAACAAAAGTATCTAAAATAAAATAGTGGCTACTAAAGCCAAAACAACAATAAAATCAATTAACGGCAATGGTGATGGCTGGTGTATAGGGCCAGATTTGATTATGCGTGATAGGAAATGAGGTTTAAAAAATTCACATCTCACAAGTACTCAAACACACGTTTAACGGAAAACATGGCATCGCCACCCAGAAACAGAGATGGATGTAGGGGAATATGTTGTCTGTAGAGTTCTCTGAAGGGTTTGTGTCGTGTTGTGTGAAGTGCCTTGCATGCGATTAGTATGTGCACTACGGATAGGGCCTCTCCGCACCTGCCGCACTGGGGTCTAGAAGATCCCGTCAGCAGATACGAGTGCGTCGCATGGGTGTGCCCTATCCGCAGCCTACCCAAGGCGACTTCCGTGTGTCTGTTGTGTGAGTCAGATGTGTACCGTCCCAAGTGTGGCTTTATTACATGTAGTTTGTTGTCTGTCTGTTCGTCCCAGTGTGTTTGCCATGTTCTGCGCAGGTGTTGTCTTATGTGTGGCTTGAGGTCTGTGTAGGGTATCGTTGTAATGTCTACAGTGTTCCTGAGTGCAGCAGCAGCGGCCCTCTCGTCTGCCAACTCGTTCCCAGCGATCCATTGATATGAAGTTGCACATCGCTATTTATATTTCCTCGGTTGCCACTGTTAGACGCATCAACATTAGAAACTGGATTACAAGCGCCGGAGCATTGCGTAAATCCGCTTGAAACCCAGGCGCTTGCAAACAATGCGAACGAAAGCGAACTGGTTGTCAGCGAATCGTTTGGTGAAGTCGCGGTCCGCGAAAGCGAAAGGAGCATGATTTGCGGGTCGGCAGCAGTCTCGTGGGTGTGCTTGGCGAGCGACGTCCTGCTGGCGGGTCGCTTCGACACAGGTGCGACGTCACTGCTTCTGCTCCTTGGCGTGTACGCCAAACGCATGCGTTGCAACGAGCTCAGCTTGTTGAACGCAGCGGCGGCGTTTCGAAAGCTGAGCGACGTTTCACATTGGCGGCGGATGGATGAGCACAGCAGCTTCTGCTTCTACACACGCTGCCCTATGGAGGCGCCAACTGTTGCCGCTCACTAGCGTCATGACGCACTACTTGGCTTCACCTCTCCTAGACGGCAGCACCATCTAAGTGGGCAAGTTAGAGAGAAGGTCATAAGGCGTGTTCGTACATCCGCCCGAGCATGACTTCATGGCTCAGCTGGCAGAGCGCTTCACACCTCCCGTTGCGACCAGACTGATCGTGGGCTCGAAGCCTCGCGCCGCCGCGCCAGTGAACTTATTACGGTGATGTCATTTCCGTGACGTATATGACGTCGGTGAGGCTTGTGTACCCGAGCATAAAAAACTTTCGTGTTAAAAATGAAGGAAGCGAACACTACACAGCCGCGCACCCGCCACTCAAGGTCAAAGACGCCGTCTTGCGGAAAACCACGTGCATATCTCACGCACCAAAGTTTTACGGTGACGCCACGAACACGTGCACAGTCATCAAGCGGCCACGGCAACACCGCCGGACGGCAAGATGCAGCACCTGCAGCACAAATAAGGAAAGAAAGCGGAGCTTATAAGAATGAGCATATCGGCCCATTTTAAGTGCTCTAGTCGTAACAGCCGTCATTTACCTTGCCCGGTAACCTTCAAGGGCATTTGGAGACCTAGCAATAAGGGAATTAGTTGCAAAGAACGTTGCGTGCTGTTTGATACTGACAATCTGTGTATAGTGCATTGTTCCTGACTGGTGTTATTCCCGCAGCTTCCCTAGTCATCCGCTTCTGCAGAACAGAATAGCTCAGTAATTTTTACAGGATTATGGCACGTCCCTGTAATATCTATGGTATTCGTAGGTGCTGTCAAGCGCTGAGGAGGTCGTTCTGTTCTGTCAATGAATAAATCCCCAAAGCGAAGATCTTTCTTCGGGCTTCAGGTGTGTCTTCAAGCATCAGTTACCGATTGGGCCTCTTCCTCTATAGCATTGTTATCCCTTAAAAAACTCGGCTAACGGCAGAAAACTACTACAAATACACTGGTAGGGGGTACTAACCTCATTGCAGACGACAAAAGCGTCACAACCGAAATTATTTACACCATGCTGCACTTGAACGTGACTTGCAACATTCGTGTAATTATTTCACACAGGAAAGCCCATTTCGGCATCTGAGAGCTTGAGCGTCACTCTGACTAAGAATGCTGAGCTCATTTCGAAGGTTCAGGACAGATGCTGCGTCATCCCCGAAAGACCGGTTGGTGATACAGGCATTCCTGTCTGACAATCTGCCATTCTGTCTCACATAAATTCCTAGAATCCCTGTGCTGAAAGAACAGCCGAAGGTTCTGAGCTCCACACATTCTGATATGCTAGGTGGAATCAGGCCGTGGGGCGTCTCAGAGTACAAGCACGCTCCCGAAACTTAACTGAAGGTTGAGTGTTGTTTTTCGCACACAATTATCGACCGAAATGAGGTATAACTTCAAGCTGCAAATCATTGAGATGGGTCTGGCCTGTCATTACTTTTAAGCTTTTCTTTTATTGTCGAATCACCCTACATTTCACGTAAATCTGTTAAAAAGACAGCCTTGTGTGGGTGATTTTCACGAATAAAATAAAATTATTGTTACCTAGTGCAGCGCATGGCCGCTGTTATTACTGCAAGTAAAAAATCTGTCGTAAAATATGCTGCTGAAATAATTTCTATTTGGGCCTATACGTGCGTAAACGACAGTATTGGGTGCCTCTAAATGCCTAAATGGAACTTTTGAGTGCCCATTATAGGCTTCCAAAACCTTGATTTTTAGTGTCTTCAGTTCCGGTCTTTACTTATGACGCTACCGTAGCTGCACGATTGTACAGCCAGTGTAGGCAACAAAAGGTAATAGCCTTACCAAGGTTAAGAGTAACCAGGGGGATGGCATTCAGTTCTGCAGAAGACGAAGTAGAATAACCTTGCAACCGCATGAAGGAAACTCCACTAGGTACAAGGCGCCAACGGAAAAGTATGCTATTTCCCCATTCAACAGTATCGTACTGATTCGTACAGCCAACATGTTTAGGGACTGGTTAAGTTGAGATGTGCCCTTGCTTTGTGTTTGCACTGAAGCGTCTGGAAGGTGTTAGAATATGCAATGCGGGGGAACACTTAAACGTTAGTAAAACTGATTGTTTTCTCGACGCTTTCTTTATATCTCGCTTTTATTGGTCACAGTACACACATAGGGTGTTTTTAAGAGTGACTGTGGCTCTGCACATGTCTGAGCATTGGCCCTATCCACACGGCTGTAACTCAGCCAGTAATTTAACCGCTACCATCAACGGGACAACGACAGCTGCACGTATTTACAGGCGGAGATGCATTTACAGATGTATAGATGCACCTGCACGTATCTGCAGTCGGATTCCCTTATGCGTAACGACATGTCAAGACAAGCAGATAAGCCTTTCGCGTGGGTCTAGCGCCTGCCTCGGGCTGCTCTAGATTTGCCCTCTGCGTGCATGCGGCTCGCTATTTCGAAGCTGCCCAAGTGGCCTAGGCAGCAGTTGAATTTGTTCATCATAGAACAGTATAAGGCTTGTGATCATGTTGAGTAAAGTTCGGCCGCTGCGGTACAGCGCCCCCCGCTTTGATATGGATACCGAGACGCGCTATCGCTCAAAGTTACTACCTGTCTCGTATGTTTTAAAGGCGATGTTATTTTTCGCCGTGACTTGTCCCTATCTGTACTAAGAACGTGTAGGGAGGCTTGCTTTGTTAAGACGTATACCCGATGGGGTGATTTTGAAAACTACATTAAGTAATCATGCGCTATCGTAGGCATAACAGTTACTAGTTCTGAATTAGGTATTGCGCGTGTCTATACTCAGGAGTTTCGGACATCGGGGTGGGGGGTAGTGGGAAGTAGTCCTACCATACCTCCCTAGAATTCGCGGATGCAAGATGAAGCGTGGCGCCAGTGTCACCGCTGCTAAGGGTCCGGGCGCGTTGTTGGTGGGGTGAGGAGAAAGATGTGAGTCTGCGCCGGCCTGACGTTATGCCTATTGTTGCGTGTGAAGCTGCATCGCTTGACCACGATAGAGTTCTTTTGTACTTTGTAGGTAAATTATTGTTTCTAATGCATTTTTCAGCTTGCTGCAGCAACAAATCGCGCCCACGTCGACTTATAATAAATGAAGTGATATTATCAGTTATGTAATAATTGTTTTGCTTCAAACATGCCTAATGTTTTCTTTTGATGAACAATTTTGGCAAGTATGAAGCATGCTACCAAATCTAGAACCGTATTTGGACGATTTTAACCCGCTCCCTATTGTAACGCGCAGGTAAGTTTTGTAACAGGAAAATTCGAAAAAGTTATTTGACGCTGATTGTACCATACAGATGTAAAATACATAAGACCGCGTGCATGGCATCAGACGTTTTATTTGGCGCACGCACCTGCGGCAGCAAGAACCCTTTGCTCTTCAAAAATTGCTTATTTAGCTCGTGCTGGCGCGCGCTGAGCATTAAATGCGTTTTCGCCAGTCGCGCACTAATTTCTCCGTGCCAACACCCAGTGTGCCCAATGCTGCTCCGTTCCCCTCGCTGTCGACAAGTAAAATTGCTTTTGATGGAAGCTTCACGGTGGTACCTCTTTGGAGCTGTAGCGACTGCAAGGAAGAGCTAATTGCAGCCGGCTGAGGTCTGCCCTTCGAGGAGTGGCTGCACCAAAGTCTATTCGCGAGATGTTGGATTGCGATAACTTTGATTTTGGGAGGAGTTGGGGTCCATGGGGATGCTCCTGGTTGCTTTGAAGGCGATTTCTGTTTTGAGCCTCATTGTAACGCGCTATAAAATTTAAAGGCAACTTTTAACAAAAAAACGCGCGCTCAAGAATCGTGCAAATATGATATTTGGAAGATGTTTTGCATGTTCAGTAAAATTTTATTAATTCCACCCCCGTTAATTCGGAATTTCGGTTTATTCGGAAGCGGCGTCTGGTCCCGTCCAAAGTGTGCGTTGTCCTATGACTGAAAACTCCAATTAATTTGGACAGATTCGACCGCGCTGCGATTAATTCGAACTCGCTCCCGAGGTCGGATCGCTACGGGGAAGCAGCAGCGGATTGCGCTGTGGCCGCCGCGCTTCGGATATGAATTGGCATTCGCGGCTGAAACCGACAAACCGACCTGAGCAAATTCGCGATCGGATCGTGGCATCCGTGATTTAAAGCGAGGTACGCACGAGCTTTGCATCTCGGAGGCACATAGGCGCGCGCACGCGCATGCACGCACACACGCGCGCACACACACACACACGCACACGCACACACACACACACACACACACTACACTCACTCACTCACTCACTCACTCACTCACTCACTCACTCACTCACTCACTCACTCACTCACTCACTCACTCACTCACTCACTCACTCACTCACTCACTCACTCACTCACTCACTCACTCATGGCGCTGGTTTTGGTCTTGGATGGCAAGGGGAATCGGCTGACCAGGACCGAAGCGATTCAGGCGATCCACCACACCACACAATCACGGAGGCTGAGCATACGTTGGCCGTTTTGGAGAACATCTGCACTCGAAGGTGAGCACGCGTGAACTACAGATATTTCGGGGCTCAAGTAATTTAGGCAAGCAATCTAAATAGCACGCCTCGGTCCAAGTCACCTGAGTCGAACTGGGTGCGTTATTCCGGGAAGGGGCTAAGCGGGAAAATAAGAAACGGGAAAGTCGTTTTGCGCCGGGTTGAAACGGGAGGGAACAAGCGGGACGGTTGAAATGGGAATGGGTTCAAACGGGAACCTCCCTGCATGGTTTCCTCGGACAGTGCGCGCACTGAGCTACCTTCAGAAACGCCGCAAAATGTGACTTCTCGCACATTTCATCCGCGAAGCAAACTGCGATCACAGGCTTCTTTAAGAAATAAAAGTCTCATGGTGTCGGAGACATTTTTCAAGCTTTTTGATCGTACGTTCAGTAATTCGGACTCTCGGTTAGTTTGGACATTCTCTTGGGTCCCGTGAAGTGCAAATCAACGGGATTTTACGGTATTAATATCTTGTCCAACAATTCTTAAAAGCTTTGGCTGGGTGAGGCACAGACAGAAAGAGAGACAGAGGCGGACCGACGGACGGACGGACGGACACACAGACAGACAGACAGACAGACAGACAGACAGACAGACAGACAGACAGACAGACAGACAGACAGACAGACAGACAGACAACAATTTACACGTTTCATTAGTACAAGAAAGACTCGTTTTTAAAATGCACGGAACCCTAGCATGTCTGCCTCCAACTCTGGCCACGTGTTCCTTTAAGGCAAGTACAAAAGACTCTCTGAGTAAAAGCGGCTCTCTAAAAGCCCTAGATGTTTACAAAACGTCCAGGTTTCCTTTCTGAATCGCTTGTTTCTTTTCCTGTTTTATTTACAAGTCGAACTTGCATAATGCGAAAACGACACAAGGCTGGTGGGCTAATGTACTCAGGCGACCACATTACTTGTTAGTGCGAAAAAATGCGGCCTAATTGGGAAGCTTTAGGATGGCAAGTACGCGTGGTATTACCAGTTTTCTTGCCCTGTGTTGGTTGCTCTGCCTCGGCAAACCTGATGAAAAACGCCCGGGGCGATTTCGTCTGCGAACACACATGGCGGTCGGCTTGTTTTGATGGCCGGGGCCAGAGGGCACACTTGTGGCTTCCCAACCTGACCAAATATTGATGCTTCAGGGGGGCGACCCAGCATGCACACGCGGAGTTTCGACAGCACTGCTCACAGGCAATTGATTGATTGTAGGGTTTAACGCGCCGACGCAACGCTGGCGATGAGGCGCGCCGTAGTGGAGGGCTCCGGATTAATTTTGACCACCTGGGGATCTTTAACGTGCGCCGAAATCTCGAACACACGGGCGTTTTTGCTTTTCGCCTCCATCAGAAAAGCGGCCGCCGCGGCCGGGAATCGAACCCGCGACCTCGTGCTCAGCAGCGCAACGCCTTAGCCACTGAGCCACCGCGGCGGGTGCTCACAGGCAATAATTGCCGCCAGCTCTTGTCGCTTAAAACCGGGTTGTTTGCCGACATTCTCTGGAATTTTCGGAACGGTAGTCGTGAACGTGCGGCCTTGTTTCGTTTTCTTTTTTAAGCGATAGAACGAACACAGCAAGCGTAACCGTTGGTGCTTAAAGCCTGTTTTTATAGCGAAACTACAAGCCTAGTTCTCATTGGTCGGGATTTTATTTTTGTGGTCTTGTGTGCAGAAATGAGGAAGAAGAGGAGAATATGCTTGTGATGCAGTCACTAGCGTGATTCCGGAAAGAAGAAAACAAGGACAAAAGAAGAAGCTGGGAAGAGAGTGAACACGACACAGCCACTCACGTGCCGCTCAAGATCAAGGTAGGTAGGTAGTGGTTCGGTTTGAAAAGGAAAAGAAATGGACTGGGGATAATTTTGAGCCCATCTGGGGGCTCACCGGCATACAACCCAGTCCGGGGGGTAGGGAATATAGAACGGGGTGAATAGGATAGGGTAGAGAAAAAGGAGATAGGTAAAGAGAGAAAAGAGAAAAAATTGCCCCCATCTCCCCGCGAGGGAACCCTGGTGTGATGCGGCGCATCTGGGGGTTTAATTGGCGTTTCCATTGAGTTGATTCTCTACATCGCGTGAAACGTATTGTGAACGCGTAGGATGCCTTCCATCACATACAGATGTTCTCATACGCGGACGATGGGGGCAATTTTACATTTTCATGCACATGCATACGCGAAATGAGAGAGTACACGTGTTTTAGCGATCACAAAGTGACGCGAAGTCGAACGAGAGCGAGCGCTGACTGAACCGCCGCGGAGCGATACCCGCTTTATATTCACAGCGCTTGAAGGAGAGGAGACCGCGGGAGAGAGTCGCGCATGCGCGCACATGCGCACCGGAGCAGCTGTTAACGCAGCGTTAACGCAGCGAAGCGCGCGCCAACCAAGCGCGCCAGCTGTCGTTATGCTAATGCGCCGGAGTGAGAGTGTTGCGCACAGCTGTAGGAGAGACGAACGGAGGAGAGTCGCGCATGCGCAGGTGGCGTGCGGACGGACGCCGACGACGCAGGAGGGACATGCCTCATAGCAAGAGATGCGCCGCATCTAAAAGTTAAGGCACGGCGAAGAAAAGAAGCGTTGCCACAGTCACTGGGGGCCACCGAGCCCAGTACGCACCACAAACACAGGTCCTGGCATCATGCTGCGTCCGGGAGAAGTTCTCGAAGGGAGCGGTGAAGCGTAGAGGCGAGGCTGTACTGCGATGAGTCGTGTACGGTAGTCCGAAGTGAGGGGAGCTTGCTGGGTGAAATTCCAGGCAGACGAGCGGTTACTGGCGAGCGGGAGCTAGCGCTCGACGGCCCCACGCAGCAGAGCGCGCGCCGCCCGAAACAGTCACCCATGGCTCGCGACGTGTGGCCGGCATATTCGCGATACCGGCCCGGGCGCGCAGGAGCGAACGAAAAAAATTGGCGGCGTATCTGCTCCTTTCGTTGCAAATGTCGTCAAAAGACGATAGTCTTTGTAGACATTTGCCAAGGAAATACCCCCCTTTGCTTTCCCGCTCACCTCTCATGCTGTTCCTGTACGGTCGCGCTCATCACAAGGTAAACACACTAAAGGTTTGCGCAAGGTGATTTGAATTTACCGCGTTCCACTGCTACAGGCCGGGTTCCTTGATGCCAGCGCTGCAGTACGGCGGAGACGCGCGTGAATGGAGGCGGCCGACTACAAGGTTTATAGAACCGCGTGGCCGTGCTGCACGTGCGTTCCAAGCAGAACGTGGAACCTAGGTAGTGGAACCTTTCGTTGCTGTTGCCGCGTGATTTTTCATATGCCGCCAGGAGGCGGTGTTTTTCTGCAGTAGATGTAGAAAATCATTTGCTATCGAAAAGCCAAGCATCCATGAATTTTTAAATAAAGGAACACTGTAAATATCCCTTCTGTACTAATTTCCTGTCTTATATTCGCGTAATGTCTTGTTCTTGTTCAACAAAGTTGACAAGTATGAACATATAAACCGGGCTTAGACGTTTACATGTGGCTGTGAGTATATAAGACTATTGCGCAATATCAATTTTGCTTTGGCTGGGTGGCTGAATCGAGTCACATACAGACAGACGGACAGACAGAATGACAGACAGACCAAAATTTCTGGGTTTAAGTAACCCAAGAAAGACTATCGTCTTAAAACACGTCCGCACCCCACGACGACCGAGGCCGAACTCCCCCGCTCAAGTTCAAGGGAGACGCTTCTCCATTGACTGGCTGAGAGGAAACCACGCGAACATCTGAAAGACGAAGTCTTCAGTACCATGTCCCCAATACGTCCAGAGCCAGTCGCCTATCACGTGAACACCGTTGGCGGGCAACGCAATTCCAGGTGTAGCATGGAAAACGAATGGGATGTGGAGTGGATGGGAACGAGAAGCTCGGCAACTGACAACCAGTTTGGTTGGGATCCGCCTGTGAACTGCGTGCTGGGTCAATTTCACGATTATCTAAAACCTACCTCTAAAAATCAGTTGCAAAAACGCTTGCGTGTTTTCTGGCATTGTTTATCGGAACATGATGCTGAGGTACTGAGTGGCCCATTACGAATTCCCTGGCCATCTAATTTTGTTGAATGGCATGAATCCTGAATTTTTCACCATTACTTCTATTTGATTTATTCGCCATGAGTCTTGCCACCAACCGGCCGTAATCATGCCGTACACTATTTTGTTCTTTCCTTCTGCTCACCAACGAAGAGCAAAACTCCAAGCGATTTCGGCGCATATTTTCGTCACCATCGTTCGCGTGATAATAAAATGGAACATGCTAAGTCAGGGTGGTTGCTTTTCAACGTCAGCTTCGGTCCAAAGGAAGTTACAAACACTTTCCATCGTGTATTACACAAAAAAAAAGCTTCACAGTCGTTCTCGCTGCGGTGTTTGTTAACCCGGGTGGGCCAAGGAGCAAAATAAAATGTCGGGCCATCTCCACTAACGTGAAACCTTGGGAGAGGTGAAGCATGCAGTGTATAAATGTATTCAAGGATTGTAAGCCTCTCTCTTGACTCACGGCGCGCACTGATTGGGTGCTGGAGAAGCGGCGGTGGGAGGTGCAATCACTCGCTTGCTAAGGCGGTGGCGCCCTCTCTTGCGTTGAACCGTATTTAAGCAATTAAATGAGAGCAGACTGTCCGTAAGTTGTCTTCGTGTCACATGCCACAGCAAGCTGAGAAGTACGCTAAGAAATAGCGCAAGGCGTTGGAAAACGAGTTTCCGGTGTTTTAGTACCGCGACTACATGAGAATACGGCGATATAAGATGACGACGGCATGAGACGACGACGACATGGGACGCCAACAGCCCGAGCCCCTAAGGTGGTTCGCCCCGAAAAGGCAGTAATTGTTTTCGGTTCCTTGCCGTCGCGGAATTGACCAAGGTCCCAAATTGGCCTCAGCTGTGGGGTGGCCGGAAGTAGCAGTCACCCGAAGACCTTGGGCTCAAACCGGCGCAGCATTCTCGTAGCTGATAAGTTTTATAATTATTATATTAATATAATTATTGTTATCATCGTTATTATCATCATCATCACCACCACCACAACCACCATCATCCTACTAAGTCCACAGCAGGACGCAGACCTCTGCCACTGACTTCCAAGCGCTGCTCGAGAGCACAGTTTACCCCCAATTTCTTTATTTCATCCCTCCATCGGATTAATATCCTTCGCCTTCTTCTAGACACACCTCTTGGTATCCACTCTGTTACCCTAATTCTCCACCGGTTGTTCGTTTGTTCCAATCCATGGCCAGCCCAAGTCCATTTTTTTCTTTACTTGAACTATGATATCTTGTACTTTAGTTTGTTCCCTGATCCAGGTAGCTCGTTTCTTGTCCCTGAGTGTTACTCCCAGGATTATTCGTTCCATGGCCCGTTGAGCCGACCTAAGTTCGGTCTCTAGTTGTTTAGTAAGGCACCAAATTTACCCGCCGCGGTGGCTCAGTGGCTAAGTCATTGCGCTGCTGAGCACGAGGTTGCGGGTTCGATTCCCGGCCGCAGCGTCCGCTTTTCTGATGGAGGCGAAAAGCAAAAACGCCCGTGTGTACGAGATTTCGGCGCACGTTGAAGATCCCCAGGTGGTCAAAAGTATTCCGGAGTCCTCCACTACGGCGCGCATCGTCGCCTGCATTGCGTCGGCGCGTCAATAAATCAAGGCACGAAGTTTCAGTCTCGCATGTCATCTCCGGCAGCATGCACTGGTTGTAAATTGTTTTTAAATGCAGAGCATTTCAGTAACTCACGATGTCACCCGCGTTGACGTCCGTCGTAGTCCGCACCGTCGTTGTCCGCACCCCTCCCCCTACACTATATAAAAAAAATACTATCCGGCGCCTGGTTTCGATCCCTCGACCCTGCGGGCGGAACGCAATGTACATGGTGCTCTACCCACTGCGCCACAAAGCCGACACAGAATGGGAGGCTACGAACGCGCCTTATATCCTTGACTCATTCAAACTACGTCAAGAAGCTGCTGATACAACGCATTCACTACCACCAACTCCCCAAACACTAAACGTTAACGCAATACACCCACCCCCTATGCGACGCATTTACTCGAGTCCCCCTCGCGGGGAGATGGGCCCAATTTTTTGGGTGACACATGTAGCTTACTTTTAATTATTTGAGCGTGCTTGCCGAGCGCTCCCCAACCTATACCTATTCTGTGCCAGATTTCTCGTGTGCTTGGGGCCAGCCCTAACCACCTGTCCGAGGTAATACTCTTTTACTTGTTCTAGAGTTTTGTTTCCAAAGCTGAAGAGGACGTTTTTTGGCGTGCTTATTCATTATTATTTTAGATTTATTCATATTTATTTCTAGCCCACGGCTGTGATTTCTGATTGTAAGTGCGTGATTGTAAATGAGGGGCTTAAAATGCGTGCATCAAATTGCGGTTCACAAAAAACTCAATCAATCAATCAATGAATCAATCAATAAATCAATTTAATCATGGAATTATTCACGGAATAAATAAATAAATAAATGCTTAATTAATTATTTTTAAATTTATTTATTTATATACGTGTTAATTATTTAATTAATTAATAAACAAATAAACAAATAAATAAATTTAGGGCACATATTAGACTATCAATAGTGCACTCAAGCGACGTCGCCGCTGATTGTAGGCTCAAGCGAAGAGGCTTTCTTTTTTAACTACTGGAACCCCTCGCAAAAAGCGGATATATTGCACAGCAATGTTGACCCATTCCACCGCGTGAATCGTTTTGTCTTTTTTCGAATGCTTACAGCCGAATAAAACGCCCTCTGTGATGTGGACGGTTTGGTACTTTTTATCAGTGGCTTTGCGTCCTTCGTCCTTGTTTTCAATATTAGAACATCTTGCTATCTGTGTCCTTTCTGCTCCTGTCTCCGTTTTTGCTTCTTTCGGTGCCGACTGCTTCCGACGTAATCAGTGGTGTTTGCCTACACACGACAATTCACTTCGATTCAAGTGTCACAGAAAGGCTTAGCTTTCACTTCAAAGCCAGGAAGCTTCATTCGCTTCTTCCCGAAGAAATTCTCTAGGCTTTTAACACCAGGCGCTGCTTCCTGCGACAACTTCTCGTTTCCTCACAGATTCCTTTTCGCCGCAAGAAGAGAGCGACAAAAGAGGCAGCCAACGAAGAAAGAGAAACGACGCGAAGCAATTGCAGGGGGAACAAGCCGGAGGAATTCGGCGCCGGAAGAGAAATCCGTACCGGGGCTCAGTGACAAAAGCCTGAAAGGAATCAGGCGAGAACGCTGCCGCGGAGGCCTATATAATAAAGAAACTCCGTTTGAAATGGGACTGATAAATTGTTTGTTATCGCGTGAAGCCTACTCGCCCCGCTTGGAAACCCCATTCGTTTTCATTAACAAGTCAGCCGAGGTAGCATGACGACGGATGCCGATGAAAGCAAGAGTATGCTGGAAGCATTTGCTTCTCTTCGTCGTGAACGCTTCGAACGTCGCAAGAGTAGCAGCTCGTTGCTCGCAGTGATACTGAATATGCTAATGCTCCCTTCGGGAGAACTCGTAAGCAGCGCAGGGAGCAACTCGGTCTGCTCGTGCACGCTGGCGCCGCTCAATGGCTTTTGAGCGCACCAATGCACAGCGCTGAACACCCGAAGGAATAAGACGACTTGTCTAGCGAGTTCGGCGGGATTTTCTCCTTTACGAGGCGGCCCAATAGCAACACTAGTCCTAAATGCGCATGTAAGAAAAGTACGCATCGTGCGTTTTGTACAGGCCTCTAAATTTAGGGCCAGCAAGGTACAACTGTTGAACAAGGGCGTCCTGTTCTGGCTTTCATAACGGCACACAAAAACAGCGCCCAAGACGGGACACGAAGAAAGAGGCAACACACACATAGCGCTACGTTGCCTCTTTCTTTGTGGCCTGTCTTGAGCGATGTTTTTGTATGAAGTATGAACCAACGAGCCCAAAAAACCTTCCATTGTTTTATAGACGGCTTGCATTGTAGGAGACGTGCTAAAACATTTCAATGTTTGCCCTCTTAGAAGTGTATGCGGCTTTAGTGGAAATTTTGGGAGCATAACCGGCCTTGCGGAAATGTTTTTGGTCCCAGAAAACGTCTTGAACACGAGCTAAAGGCGGTCGAATAGCTTCGCTCATGGTACCGTCAAGGTGCAAGGCGACAAAAAATTCCTTGTGCTGCGGCCCCGTGCCGCCATGTAAGATCGCCCGATTCAATTGAGCTCGAGTCAACTCGCCCACGCCTTTCTGTTCGCAACACATTGAATTCAAAAACTATACGCTGTCTATGCAAAGGGCTATATTTATCTACATCTAGACAATGTCACGAAAAAGGTCAGCGCTGTAGGCTAGGGTGGTTTTACAGGAACCCATCCAAAGCTTTCTGACGGACATTTTTCAGCGTGAAATGCGGCTAACCGGGTTTAAAGTAAACGCACGGTCAAGTAAACAACGAGTTACTTTGATCTCAAAAACAAATTGACTTGGATATTGCAGAACGCCAGTTATGATCGCTTGAACACTTGTGCGGGGATTTTCATGACGAGGTGATTAACGTGGGCGTATGGACGAGAAATGCGGGCGGGGAAAGGGGGGGGGGGGGCTCGAAGTGGAAGTTACGGCTGGTGCCGCAAGAAAAGTTACCATTGTATTTGCTAAATGTGTTAAAATAACGTCGTTCCAGGAGCCCGACGAGAATCTCTCCGGGTAAGATAAAGAGCGTGGGAGATTCGATCGATATAAGATGTCTGAATGAATGGGGCGTAAATTGAAACAGTTCTATTTTGTATATATCGTTACTAGAATTTATGGAGGCTAAAACGACAGTAATTTAAAAAAAACTCGCCTAGTATAGCGGTGGAACAAAATTTGAATTACCAGGCTGTGAGTACTGATCGTTAAATTGATCGTTGGCAAACGCACACCTCATCGCAGTACACTCTCTTCAAGCACTGGTCGCAGAAACAGAGCTTCAAAATGGAATCTTTTATGCCTAGACCCCAATAGTGTTGCTTGTCGCCTGCCTCGTCGAACTTGTCTCCCCGTTTATCGTCACCGCTTAGTCCGCCACAGCATCGCATTCTTCCTCACGGAAAGTCAATTTTCTGAAAACGGGCACCGTGAGAGAACAGCGCATAAAAGACAGTTCGCGCCAGGACACCGGCTAAGGGCACGAGACAAAACTACACGGCATCAAAACAACACATCGACAAAAATGACGGAGGACCCTTAGGTATGCTCGCATGTTTTGAATTGGCAGCAGCTGCCATCGTCGTTGGTGAATCTCCTTGAGTGGGCACGCTCCAACGCACTGCGACAGACGGCAGGGCATGCGATCCCTCCGTTTTTTTTTTTTATTTCCTCGTTTGGAACCCCTTTGGTCATATTTAAAGTTCTCTGTCTACAACTTTTAATATTGGAAATTTTTTATTTATTTATTTATTTATTTATTTATTTATTTATTTATTTATTTATTTATTTATTTATTGTATATTGTATATTTATTGTATATTGTATTTAACGAGCGCCGAAATCTCGAACACGCGGGCGCTTGTCGATCTTCACCTCCATCAGAAAAGCGGCCGCCGCGGCCAGAATCGAACCCGCGTGTCATTAAGTTTAAGATAAGGAGAAATAAGCATGGCAGCGAGCTTGGATTGCCACTCCATATGGATATGAGTGGGCGAAAAAGGGCGCAAGCTGTGTTCCATATGGTGTTGCGAAGAGCTGCAGTTAAGTCGCTTGCCTATCGTCGCGTACGCACGCTGAGTTCCAATCCCGGCTCTGGCGTGTTCCATTTAAAGGCAGTAGTCTTTCTTGGGCTCCTTAAACTCGAAAAGTTTGGTTGGTCTGTCCCTCGATTCAGTGGCCGTGCTATAAGTTTAAGATTTCTTGAACGAGACGTTTATATAAGCACAACATTTCCGAACTAGTAAATCTGGCGGCAATGTTCATATTTTCCAGCATTGCTAACCAAAAGAAAATATTTAAACGTGTTTGACGCAGAACCTCAATACATATGTTATATTTCCAGCGTTCTTTCAACTAAAAATATATGGCTGCTTGATTTTTGCGATCGCAGTTGAAAGAATACGCATTGGAAAAAAAATGCTTTGACCCCAACATACGAAAAGTGCTCGCGCGCGACGCTAGCCGTCCTGGCGGAATTGCAAGAAGTCCAACTGTAACGAAACGTTCCAGTAAATTGAGCACGAGCAATGCAACGCGGTCAAATTTAATTGACTTCAGCAAACGTCTACCATTTTTACCGTGGGAGGAGCAGCGATGCAGGAGGGGTTGAGTGCGAGAGGTGAGTGGGAAAGAGAGGAGAGCCATTTACGTGGCAGGGGCGGCAGAGGACTGTCGTCAGTAGATGACATTTGCAGCTGAGTGAGCAGACACGCGGCCAATCCTTCTACCTGGAGGCACCTGGATTTTCGAGCCATAGGGCCGACGGGCAGCGCCGGCTTTCACCCCATGAAGCGCATAAAGTTTTCTGATTAAAAAGAACTGAAATGACAAATCTTCGGCTAGCAGTTGCTATGTAACATTTGCAGCAATCAATTATCCATTGGTTGAAAACGCAAATGCGCTCAGATGGAAACCGGCACATCATCTTCGGCCACTATTTCATGCAGTCAGGACTCAAGGCTTGTTGCCTGCAAAGTTGGAAGTGGCTGTATCTCGACACCGTAACTGCTTTCATTCATGTTTCCTTTTCAGAGATGTTATAATAGAAGAAATAAATAATGTCAACTTCAAACACCGCGCATTAGAAATTAAGCTTTGACATAGACATTCTAATGCACCGCGTAAAGTCCTGACATAAAAGGCAAATCATAAGCTATAGACGTAAGAAATAGCGTTTCATGTAATTCGCCTGGCTGAGGCGTCAAATGCCGTTATTCTTTAAAAGTTTGAACATGGAGCTTGGAGAAGTGACAGGAATTCTTTCTGTAGCATAAGAAACAGAAATCAAGAGCAAAACATCTTGCGGAACCTTTCCCTTGCTTCACAGCTCTTTCTCTTGCTTCACAGCTCCATTCACACCTTCAAAAAGATGGCACTCGCATCAAAGTAAATACGAGTGCCACGTTAGGGGTAGGGCACACTTGCTCCGCCATGACGTGCCGGTGCTGCTTTGACGTACTGTTCGTGCTGCATCCCGGTGGCGCTGATTAGTCACGGAGTCAGCTTGTGTACCAAGTGCTGTTTTTTCGTTGCCGTTTCGACGCATAGTGTTTTGTCATGGACTGTATTGCCGCCCCATCGAAGCTGTGGAAAGAAATGGCAGTGCTTGCAACACGGTAGAAAAACTAAAACAGATGTACTCGAATCACCGATCTCGCAAGGCTTTATCAGACGCAAAATATGGGGTTCATTATCCCGTACACGCTCGCTCCAAATTTTACCTATGCTTAGGAAGCGACATGAACGACACAAATCATTTTTCACTTAAAAGTAAGCGAAGGCCAATAGCAGAAACGCTAAGAGTCGCCACCAACGTTCGCGAGTGGGAAGGAATTCTGTGCGCTCTCTGAAGCGACAAAGCCGGCAGCGGCGGAAGAAGTTCTCGTGCGCAGCTGATGCCATCTTTTATTCGCGGCCATTACATCCCTTCACAACGACGGCTGCTTAGCACCGTTAATGGCGGCCGTGGCGGTGGACAGCCATGGTGTTCTCCGAGGCGCGAATTATGCTGGGAACGCGTCATGCTCGGCTCGAGCAAGCTCATTTGAATTTACAACGCCGCACTTTTGTCCTCACGGGGACGACGCGTGAGGCAATGCGCGACGACAGCCTCTCGAGGACAGCCGGGCCGACGCCTGCGGACCGGCCGCGATGAGTTGCTCGTCTGGGCTGCTGCTGCTGCGGCGGGGGTGCATTTCTCGTCGCCTTAACACTCTCGAGTCCCGTTGAGAGCGAGCATTAGCGGCCCCATTTTTTTGAGGCACAGGGCAGTCATGCTGAGGACAACAACATGTACAACCAGACTTCGCCGCTGAGGACCACTGCCCCGAAATAGTCATTCGTTGGGCGGCACATTTAATACATAAGAAGTGGCACTGGTTGCTTTAACTATCGCGCGTCAACGTAGATTTCGTCCCATTACTCCAAATTGGAAAAAGCGAGTAGAATGATCATCGAGCTTCCGCTGGTGCACTTGACCATCAATGACACCAAGACCGCTGGACGTCCATACCAAATACTACTACATTGTACACTAAATTACATACCAATTCTCTTTAACGGTGACCACTTCCAGGGGCCATCGACATAAGCCGCTCTTCGAATACGGTCCGCAAACAATAATTCCCCTCTTTCTATCTCCCCCCCACCCCCATGTGGTGCGCACTCCCCTACTACCAATAAAAGCTTTCCTCACTGACCCCACAGCACTCTTCAGCAAATTGGAGAACCATGCCACGGGGAGGGTATCAGGTTTCCAAGAGCATACGACGGAATTCTGACTGCAGACAACGACAGGCACCACGTGGGGAGCAGAAGAAGCAATGCCTCTCACGGTCTAAGCGAACTCAACATTCGCCTAATGGTGCTCATAAAAAGTATGCCCGCTGGGATATTTTTCGCGGCGAACACAACATGCGAGTGATATGTGGACTTAAAAGGCAATCAATGACAAGTGGTGGTATAGATCTTTTCAGCTCCTGCAATGGCTTTAAAACGGCCGTGCTATAGGCGCCGTAATTTTTATTTCTTACGCTGATGACATTACGATGGTAGTAACAGGAACTAAAGTGGCTGAATTATCGATATACGGCAATAAATATTTAGAGTATCCTAGTCTATGGCGCAATAAAAACTGTCCCAAAGTTAATGACAACACAACAAAGGCTTTCAGCGTGCGCGTTCAGAGTCAGACTACTTTCAATGTACAAAACTGCTGTAGTAGTCGCCAATAACATGCCATGTTGTCTATGTTTCAGCTTGCTCGTAATGAACCAGCTGACTGCGTACGCCATCGTGCCTTGCGGTCATTGGCATTCTGTCGCACCAATTATTGTCACCAATGTGTTTTGTACACCTTACCGAGACATTTAACACACCGTAAGAAAATAATGTTTTTATAACGAGAATCTAAAAAAATGTTAACGAAGCTAATGTCCATTTTTGAGCCTCCGTTGTAATCGAGTTTATTCATTACAGGGGATTTACATGTACTTTTGGTTACAGGTTTGTCAGTTTACCACTTTTGCTTTGTACGGGTTTCTTTCTTTTTTTCTATAGCTGCCTCTTTTTCATAGTAATGTACAGGGTTAATATTACCGTTACTATTGTGTAAAATATTAGTCATTCCGTCTCCGTACGCTGCATCACTGTTGCTGCCTTATGAAGGGCGTAAGGGGTCCTCAAGCTGCAAAGGCAGCTTTTCCCTTTCCGGCCCCTCTCGTATTGTATTTTGTAGTGTACAGAGAGAAATGAATGACGTACTTACTTACTTTTTAGGCAAACAGCATATTTGATACTTGCAGTTGCATTCCAACTGGTGGTGAAAGGATAGCAATATTACGCTAGAAAGGGCCTGGTGTGAAGATCGCGTGGACCTCTCCACCACCGTCTACCATGCTGGAATATATATTTTTTCTCAGCACGTCTTGTTCTGTATGGTCCCTTCTTGCGTTTTTTGTGTAACTGTCCGTCATAGATAACACTAACGTAACATTACTGGTAGTAGATTGTTTAAAGAACGGGGGAAGAAGAACTGATCGACAGCTGGGCTCGAACTTGTCGCGCCCACTGGAAGACGCAACATAAGAGGAAGAGGATATGGAACGCGGAAAATGAAGTACGCCATGAGGAACAAATATGCGTTCACAACTCCGCATCCACCACGATTGTGAAAAAACGCTGCCGCAGAAAATCTGAAATCAGCATGGATATATTGGCCATTTTTGTAAGGATTTCATATTAAATCACCGGTGATTTCATAGTAATTGCGCCGGTGGTATTTCGGAAATTGTTCCATTACCTAGGGTCTTCGCGTCCCAGAGCCTCCTATAGGAAGAATGTCGTTTGCAATTGTGACAGGCTGAACCGGATACCTGGTCTGTTTCGCACTGGATATTTCTTTGTTTGCATCCAATCCGCAGGGCCTGAAGAAAATCTCCGGCTAACCTGAGCCCTGACGGCAGCTTTTTCGATTAAGTACGATGTCGGTGCGCACCCAGATCTCATGTAGTCGGATTAGAAAGAGAAACTCGGGAAGAAGAAATGCAATATCGGCTACAACATGAACCAATCTTGGAACTGCGCATCTATTGCAGGCGTATCGCCTCTGTGCTTGAAAGTGACGCCCATACAAGAATTTCCCGGATGATTTTCATATAAGTTGATGTGACATATACAGCAGCAACTATTGACATAGAGCTATGCGATTTCGCTGGTTATCCAAGGATAATATTTTTTGCGCTAAGTTCTCTCGTTGTAGCTGTAAAGCTACAACTACAAAAAGAAGCCAATTCTGGGCGTGTGTCATGTGGCCGTATGCGGCTATTGGTCTCGGGAAGATCATGTTCCATGTGCACTTATGATGTACCGGCATTGGTATTTTTGGTTAAATCCGGGCAAGGGTCTCAAATTTTGGCTGAAATCCACAAGCCATAATGGTAAGGTTAGGTACTTTATAGGGACTTTATACAGGCCTCCTGGTTCTGACAGGGACATCCTGAAAACCTAAAAATTTACCTAGATGCACAGGTGAGGCTTGGAGACAGCATAATCTTATCGGGTGATTTTAATCTGCCCGATGTCGATTGGGCCACATTCCCTCCCGGTAACAGAAATAATCACTGTGAAACGATGATTGATATTGCTTTCGCTTTTGAACTAGAGACAGTAGTGAAACTTACACCAGGATTCAGGGTGAATACTTGACTTGTTTTTTATAAGTTGTTTGGTTACGGCCCAAACATCCGGTAAAATAATACCAGGCACATGGGATCATTCTGCAGTATTATTTGGAATAAGTGTAGTATCACTCAAACATGAGAACCTAAGCTCCAGTTTGCCCAGCGTTTCTCTACCCGATGATGTCTCTATCACTCACAAAGTTGCCTTTAATTACGATGTTTTCTTATCCTATTCTAGAGTTACAAACGGCATTTGGTATGAATTAAAAACAATTCTAAAGAAATGCACTGACAAATATGTTTCCCGGAATGTAAAGAAGTTGAAGCGCAAAATCACCTGGATCTCTTGGGACTCATGGCGGTTACAGAGGAAACTAAAATGACTTAAGGGGAAAGCGAAAATCCTCAAACTCTCGTTGCATTGCCCATAAAACAGCAGACATTGAATTAAAGCTGAAAACGTCAGTGCGAACTGCCAAGCAACGGTATTTTGGAGAGTCTTTACTAATCTTTATGACAACGTCCCCGGAGTGATTCTGGCGACACGTGTGTTCGACTTCTGGCGGTTGTGTTGTATTTGATATTGAAGGTTTACAAGTAGATCAGGAGAGTATTGGTTTGGGCGAGTTGGTACATAGCGGCGTATTGAAGCGCAGCAAAGACGAGGACAGGAACACAGACGGCGACAAACAGGGCGCTAACTTCCAACATTATGACACAAAAAACCCAACCACCACATATATAGTGCTCATTATCAGCCAACATGCCTCATTTGAACCAACCAGGATGTAGTCAATATCACAACAACACAAATAGAACTGCGGAGAAGTTTAACATTGTCAAAAGACGATAAAAGTGTACAACGCAAGTACACCGATAAAAACCGATAAAAAAGAACGAAAGAACTTTACAAATAGGAAGTTGCCAAATTCACACAAGGGCAACCAGAAGACGCATGCGCGAAAGAGAAACGCTCTGCACAAGAATTCACGGGTTTGACCTTACAAATTCTAACTCTTTTGCCCCGAGAGCTACCGGCGGCTTCGAAATGCAACTATCCCCCAAATCAGCGATGGTTTTTGCCTCCAAAATTTCGCGTGTAAGGGGGTGTCGGTGCTTCGCCAAAACAACACACTTCTCAAAGAGGGGAGGAGAACAGCCACACTTCTTGCAGTGCTTATCGAGAAAGCCTCCGTTCTTAGTACGAACATTGTAGCTGTGCTCCTTTAAGCGTTCGTTCAGGCACCTGCCCGATTGGCCCACGTACACCTTGCCGCAACGTAGCGGAAACACGCTCAGTGCACTTAACGAATTTATTCCTGTGCTTTGTCTTGCATGAGGGCTTTGCCGAGCTATTAGGCTTTGTCAGCCGGCTGAGATTACCTAGCTCCTCGGGAGCAGAAAAAACTACTTTTATGTTTGAGCGAGCGACTATCTTCTTGAGATTATGGGACAAGCGATGCAGGTACGGGGTCACCGCCACCTTGCTTCTCTCCGTCGGCGTTTGCGCATCATCACGTTCTTTCATGCGGGACTTCCTGAGTATGCACTCAGCCACCGATACAATAACATGAGTTGGGTACCCTGCTTCTGCCAGGCGGACCGTCTGCTTTGCGAAGCTAAGGCCCATTTCGGGCTCGCAAGACTTCTTCAGGGCGTTGGTAAAGCACAGGTTGACGATACCTCTTTTAACAAATTTCGAGTGGGCAGAGTGATAGGGAAGCAACGTACGGCTTACTGGCTCTAGGTTCGTACCTCCAGCAAATGTGATTGTCGTGAAAGGAAAACCATAGGTCAAGGAAGCGGATTCGATTCTGGACAGGTAGCTCAAACGTAATTTTGAGGGGGGCTAGTCTTGTCTCCATCATAGCTAGAATTTTGTTGGCATCATGTTGGAACTCACCAGCGGAGGACTCTAGGAGTAACAGGTAATCATCGACGTATCGGAATAATTTTCTGATTTCCGTGCCTGCAAGGGAGTTTGCTATGCTGGTATCCATTTTGGCCAAGTACAAATCACTGAGGATGGGTGCTATGCACGAGCCAATGCAGATCCCGTTTCTTTGTAAGTGGGGCCTGCCTTCCCAAACAATGAAGGTGGACCTAAGGTAAAACTTCAAAAGTTCCAAGAAGCCACCATATGACATACCGCATTATTTTGGAAGGGCACAGCAACAAAACTGTCAATAGCGTCCTCGACACAGGTCAGCATTCCGGCGTGAGGTAGCGAATAAAAGAAGTCAGTAATGTCTACAGATAAGGCCTTCAGGCACTGGTCAGACTGGGAGCTGACAAAGTCCGGAACTTACTCTGAACTTCTTACAAGAAAGGGGTCATCTATGGCCAATACGTTGAGCTTTGATTGTAGGTACAAAGCAAGTGCCTTTTGCCACGTGCCATTCCGGGAGACAATAACACTCAACGGCATGTCTATCTTGTGGGTCTTTGCACTGAAAAATACGCCCAAGCACTCGCTCTTGGCTGTGTTCACACTTTTTAAAACCTGGCTCAAGTAAAGTCTTGTACACAGCTTTTTCGCCTCAGACTTTCGGCGGACAGGGACACACCTGATTTACACTCGAACACTTTGGAGACAGCATCAGCAGCTTTCGCGTTGAAGAGCCCATGCAAAAGTACAGTAAACCCACCCTCTTTATCTGCTGGCAAGACGCACAGCGAGTTATTCCTAAGGAAGGACAGAAACCATTTAACGGGTATCTTAGGAGGGTGTGGCGTACAATGCTTCAAAACATCCACGCCTTCAGAGACGTATCGAGCCGCCTCCTCATCAGGAGCTTTACAAGACACCTGGCGAACCATGGACAATATTTCAGAAGCGGAAAGCATTGGCTCCAACGCAAACTTTGGCCCCAAGCTAAGCACATCATGAACATAACCTGGTAAGGATACCTGTTCAGAAACGTGCACGGTGTTCCGATGAGTACGCTGTCTGTCCGGTGTTTGGGAGCGGAGCACCTTCAGTTGCAGCTGCCACAAGAATTCAGTGGTCTGCTCTGTTAGGGTCAGGAAGTCCCGAAGGTGGCCTCCTCTGGATGAACCGCTGCTGTTCCTGAGTTGGGCCACCAAAACTTGCCGGTACATGGTACATGGTACATAACTCATGTTATGGTATCGGTGGCTGAGTGCATACTCAGGAAGTCCCGCATGAAAGAACGTGCTGATACGCAAACGCCAACGGAGAGAAGCAAGGTGGTGGTGATCTCGTACCTGCATCGCTCGTCTCATAGTCTCAAGAAGATAGTCGCTCGCTCCAACATAAAAGTAGTTTTTTCTGCTTCCGAGAAGCAAGGTAAGCTCGGCAAAGCCCTCATGCAAGACAAAGCACAGAAATAAATTCGTTAAGCGCACTGAGCGTGTCGTGTACCAGAGTCTGCTACGTTGCGGCAAGGTGTACGTGGGCCAATCGGGCAGGTGCCAGTAGATGGCGCAAAAAAGAACTCAAATGTTTTCAATGAGCACTTTAAGAGCGTTTTCACTGTTGCCGACGATGTAGTACCACAATTTGACCAAAATTGTCAGCCCGTACCAGGTGTGTCAAGTTGGAATTTTGAACACGCTGTTAAAACTAGATGTCAAAAAGTCCCCAGGGCCGGACGAGAAACCAAACGCTTTTTCAAAAGATATGCAGAAGGGACATCAATACACATGTGTGTTCTCTTAACTAAATATTTGTCTGAAGGGCAAATACCGGACGACTGGAGAATATCCAGAGTAAGGCCTATCCATATGAGTGGGAGAAAAAACTGCGTGAAGAACTATCGGCCGATTTCTCTATCTTGTACAACATGTAAACGTTTAAAACACATCATGCATGGCCACATTACGCAGTTCATTGATAAGCATTAATATTGTAACAATTTGTCGACAGTAATTTCGAAAAGGTTTTTCTGCGTTTACCCACCTAGCAGAAACAATACATGATTTTGCGCTTTCCCTTATTGACGGCAGACAAACACATGCAATTTTTATGGATTTCCAAAACGTGTTTGATAGTGTTTCATAAAAAATTACTTTGCAAACTAAGCAAAATTATAACTAACCCTCAAATCTTAAATTGGCTTGCCGCAAACATTACCAATCAGAAACAGTTTGTTGTTTTCAATGGCGCAACTTCTGAAGTTGTTTCTGTGGACTCTGGAGTTCGTCAGAAGTCAGTGCTTGGGCCACTTCTTTTTCTGTTGCTCATTAATGACATTGTGTGCAACATGCCTGTAAAAATATGATTGTATGTCGATGATTGTGAGATGTGCTCAGATGTGAACAGTATAGGTGACCAGACTTTCTGGAATGACACACTCAACTAAATTCTTTTCTGGTGTGACATAGGGCAAATGGGCATATGATTGTATGTCGATGATTGTGAGATGTGCTCGGATGTGAACAGTATAGGATACCAGACTTTCTGGAATGACACACTCAAATAAATTCTTTTCTGGTGTGACATAGGGCAAATGGGCATTAACTTTGAAAAAAAAAATTCATGAGAATTAATCACCGAAAAAGTCCGAAAAAGCACTTATTCCGCGAACAACAATAACCTTTATTAAGTATCTCACTGCAAATGCCTGCGCCACTGCAGCTCAAATACCTTAAATTGGACTTACCACATTGATTATGTCGCAAGAAATGCCAACTGTAAGGTCTTCTTTTTACGAAAAGGTTTCAAATTCAGGACTCATGATGTCCGAATGACGGCATATAAAGCGCTTCTTTCCCTCATTAGATATGCAGCTATAATTTTGGACCCCTTCACGCGAACCAATATTTGCAAGCTTGAAACCATACAAAAAAGGGGTGTACGATTTTTTTATAGTAGCTTCGGGCGTGCTTCTGTTTCTACCCTGTTATTCAGAGCGAACTTACCACAAATAACGGAAAGAAACTAGTTATCCAGACTAAACTTTCTGTATCAAATATCAAAAGACCCCTATAAATTAAACCTTTCCAACATGACATTTTCGTCCGGGTACGCCACTAGGCAAGGACATCAAATGACAAGTACTCCTTTTCGTACACGCAACAATACCTTTAAATACTCTTTCTTTCCGCGGACCATTACTGTATAGAACCAACTTACTAACACCCTCGTACAACAACCTTCACTTACCCTGTTCAACTTAGCGTTTAACTTAGGGCTGCCATTATATGCCCGTTATTTTGTTTCTTGTGTACCTATGTATTTTTTATTTGCTTTTTTGTGATGTCCTAATCACTTGTATCTTCGTGCCAAAACCCAAATAAATAAATAAATAAATAAATAAATAAATAAATAACTAAATAAATAAATAACGAATTTCACTTCTGCCTCCTAACCCTTAACAAAATCAGGAATCCTCCGTAGAAAAGCACATTTATAACGGGTTATCCGCGTGGAATAATCGTAAAATGATTACAGTTTCTATTGCATGGAAAACGCCTTGGGTTCAAGCCCTAGCAACGCCAATGTTTTTTCCGGAACGCGAAATTTTGGTAGCGTAAAGTGTTCTCTGAGTTCAATTCTCAGCATTTTTTTCGTAAATAAGAGTGGTTGGTTATCTTTTTGGTTAGTTTTACGGTGGGAAAAGCACATCAACGCTTTTAATCGTTTTGCATCACACCGGAAGTGCCGGGTTTGCGCATACTGAACTTGGAATGGAGCATCGCGTAAGCCCATAGACATAAGCGGCATTAGGCGAAAGTTACCCACAGCTCCACGCACAATACGGGTGATGCTGCGTGGCAAGCCATCAGGCTCAACGTGAAGGGTAACTTTGCGTTTAGCCTCAAGATAACACTTGAGGCCTAATGTCACGCTTTGAGGTCTAACGTCGCGAACCGCCACTACCGAATGAAGAAGTAGGCATTGTTCTAATCGTAGGTCAAGCTACGCGTGCCGGTTGACGTCATCCGAGCCGAGATAGAAACGCTGCGCCTGCGCTTTGGCACTCGGACAGTAGCTCCTGTTATTCTCGCGGAGTGGCACATCCCCACACAGTTGCACCTACCTCCGGTGGGGTATTGCCCAAAACGCTTTGCAAACAGATGTGTTTGGTAGAGACGATGATGGGTCATGCTCTAATCAATCAATCAATCAATCAATCAATCAATCAATCAATCAATCAATCAATCAATCAATCAATCAATCAATCAATCAATCAATCAATCAACTACTTACAGCGTGAGCACTAGCGGGGACGACCACAGTAAATCTGCGCCAGTACTCTGAATCCTGCGTGCATGCCCTGAAGCCTAACAAGCCGATATACGCGATGTAGCGCGCACGCCCAGTGGGCTATTGGACGGCGGTTTATAAACAGCGCTCAACGCTGCTTTCGCACACTCTTTCCTGGTTGGCGCAGCCGAACCGCCTGCTAATTTTGGTCGTCGTTGTTTTAGTCGCCCTCTGGCGTTCATTCTAACGGAGAAAAACGGGGCCTTTCCGAACTCATATCAACTCTTCGTTTTTCCCTGCTCATAAAAATTAAATTATTTGGTCACCCGCGCCAGGGCTACAGTCAAGGCCCAAGGGTAGCCGGACTGAGGCCGGCCCACCCCCACCGAGCGAACGCTCAACTACTACCATTTGCAAGAATAAACCTTTATTTTCTCTCTTTCTCTCCCCCCCCCCACCTCTCTCTCTTAGTAACTCTTTGGCTAGCAAATTTCAGTTAACCAGTGGGATCCTTGTAGCATAGCCAGGAGATGCCGCCCCATAGAGCGCTAGAGGAGTAGGCTCGAGTGAATGACCTTGCCTTACCTCTCACTCACATCGCAAGCCAGTCAAGCGAGGCTCGCAAGTTGTGTGCCATTGTTTTATCGTTGACAAAAACACGCCAAAATGCACAATCATTCCCTGTCTGGGCACCTGCGTCCTTACGCAAATCAACCTCCTTTTTGTCCAATAAAGTTCTCTCTCTCTCTCTCTCTCTCTCTCTCTCTCTCTCTCTCTCTCTCTCTCTCTCTCTCTCTCTCTCTCTCTCTCTCTCTCTCTCTCTCTCTCTCTCTCTCTCTCTCTCTCTCTCTCTCTCCCTCCTCCCTGCCAGGAGGAGAAATGTTATTTTGATGTTTTGTTTTCAGGTCATAAAATACGCTCCTTTGCTTTTGGGTTGTTGTGCAAGAGATGAACTGCACTGGTAATCCCCGTGCCAGACGACGTAGCCTTGTGTCCTGTAGTCAGTTTAGGTTTTGCGAAGTTGGAGAGTGTTTTATCGACGGCTTTACAGCGATTTTCGCCAGAGGGGGCTTTACGTGTTTCTCGTCAAGCATCCGAAGTATGCAAGGCCACGCTGTCTGCAGGTCGGCGTGTTTCATAGTATAAAAAAGTTAGGGCCCTTGCACTATTGTGAAGATGAGAGACCAGCGAAGGCCATTGGTGTGTAACGGGATTATGTAAGGTGACTTACATTATTGACGGAATAAAGACATATACACATATGTTGAAAACTTTATACCCACGCTTCTTAGAACTAACCCAATATGTCTCATATAAATTGTTTTGAGACAGTTTCGATACAATGGGGGTAACAGCCGTTTTCTGCAACCATACTGCATCCGTCAATATATTGACCGCAGACCGCAGACTCTGTAACATTTACAAGTTCACTGTGAACTAATTAACTATGACAAGTAAACGAAACTCCGGGCAATGAAATGCCTTATAATTTGCTCAGGTATAGTTTTGATAAAACGGGTGTTATTGCCGTTTTCTGTAACCGCGCTCCCTCGGTAGACGACGGTCACGTATTGAGAGCACACGTGATGTTTGCAACTTCCCTGCGGACAAACCATTCATGAGAAGTAAACGATTCTCACCGTAATGACAGAGTCATCTTGGCAGCCTAATTTCAGTTTGATTGTTTTTTCAAGGTTCCTGTATTGTATTGAGAGTTACCGAGCATGTTTTGGCTAGATCCGGAGGGAGCGGGTGTGCTTCTTAGTCGATGCGACCCGACGGACGCACGTGTTTTTGACCAGGACCCAGTGGGGCAAAGCAGCCTCCCTGTAGTAATGGGAAGGAGGAGCGGCCAGTGGAGGAGCCCCGGAGCAAGGGGGGCCGTCATCAGCGCTTGCTCAAGTTACTCCCTCCCTCTCCCTCGTCAGAGATCGTACTCTTCCAAACGATTCCGCGTGTGAGACGACCATTGCGCCTAGGAACGACTTGAGCAGCTTTCCGAGGCGTGCAAGACCAAATTGCCACACATAGTTTGTACGGTGTACCTGAGCCGGGCATTCTCAGAGTTCGTCTGAAGGCTGCGCGATGGACCGACGCCGGCGCTAGGCGCCCGAGGGATTTGGCCAACGGCGGCAAGGTTGCGTGCAGGGCGTCCGGGAACTTCTGGCGGTCGATTCCTGGATGGCGACCGCGTTTCGCGACGAGGAGCGAACACGCGGAGAGGCGAACAGCTTCAATGGCTGAGGCAGGATGTGCCGCGGTCACGGTGCAACATGGACTTCATAGCGACTGAAAAAGCTGTCGAATAGATTTGATGGCGCGGCGCGTAGACCTTCAATTCAAAGGTCATCTGGTGGTAGAAATAACTTCGCACCGTCCTAGACTTCACGTGGCTCCACCAACGACTGTCCAAAGCAATGTGGTTCGCCGGCACCAGCGGCTCTGCGTGTAAATCAACGTTGTTTGTGTGAGCGCACCGTGTGAGTTCTTGCAACGCGTGATTAACGCGTGATTTTACCGCGTTGTTAAAACCGCTGCGAGAGTGCGGCCGCTTTAAGTTAATTTAGACCCGCAGCGAAGGTTTTCTGAACATTGGGCAACCCCAGTGACATGGAGAACATCGCATCGCTTGAAAATTTTGAATTTTATCAAGAAAGCACGGTCACCTCGATGCCTTTCGTTCGAAATAACTACCAATTAACTTATGTAATGGGTTTTAAATTCGAATACCCGAGTGATTTATTCCATTAGATTACATGTAAAATTGCCGGAGCCAGCACATCACTTTCATCAATAAACTGAAAATTCCAATTAGGCGACTGGAATCATCGCGAGTCGACTGCATACTGCATGCGTAGTATTTCAGCGCTGTTTTCTATGCTGAGCATGCCCGGGGGTGTGGGGGGGGACTTGTACTAGCACAGAAGACACGTGACGCCGACAAAAAGTGCGCATTCGAAGAGTGCACAGCTCGCGAGATTGTGCATGAGATTTACAATGCGGGGTTCCGAAATTATGCCCGCCGTAATACTTGTTGTGCAGGTATTCGTGTTATTAAGTTTTAAGCCAATTATTTCATTGAAAAATTCTGGGAAATGATAATGTAGCCTAATTATACGAATTAAACAGTAAGGTGTTAAGGCTCTTAAGGTGTTCACAAAAAAAAAACAAATTTTCAGCGTTTTTAGAGGTGTTTCCTTGTGACGGATGCAATGGCATCCACAAAATCGAACAATGGGATTGACACGACATTAAAACTAATGTTGTTGTCTTCGTAAGGGAACGATTGATTGATTGTAGGGTTTAACGCACCGACGCAACGGAGCCGATGAGGCGCGCCGTAGTGGAGGGCTACGGATTAATTTTGATTTTTAACGTGCGCCGAAATCTCGTACACACGGGCGTTTTCGCTTTTCGCCTGCATTAGAAAAGCGGCCGCCGCGGCCGGGAATCGAACCCGCGACCTCGTGCTCAGCAGCGCAACGCCTTAGCCACTGAGCCACCGCGGCGGGTTCGTCAGAGAACGAATCTGAAGAAGTCTCTTGAATAAGCGGTCGCATTTCAGATATATAAGATATACATCAGGTCTCCAAACGGGAGATTTCTAACTTACGCAATGTTTTTTTTTTTTTGCTTTTGATGTGAACTGTTGAACCCATGCCCTAACACACGCTCACCTACCAAAAATCCGTAGACTGATCTGTACAAGATTTGTCCCTAAGCGGCGCCTATTTGGAACCATCAGCTCTGTGTCCTAAAAAAAAGTGTCACAAAGAAGAGAAGGCCGCCAAGGTTGCGGGAGGTCCAGCGGTGGTTGCCCTGAATTTTGCATATTTTATAGGAAAGGGCGTGATTTTAAGAGAAAAAAGCAGTCGAAATGTTAGGAAAAAATTTTAGTAGGCTCTTTTGAAAATGACGGACTACAACGCTAAAACTGTCTTTATTGAATGCAGCAAAAGGACGAAAATCCCGGTGATATTCGTGCCCGGCCGAACAAGAGAAATCGATGCAATCAATTAGAATTCGGTGCGCCAAGCACCCTCGGCAGAGTTGTCTTTCACAAGATCCACGCTGAACTTCGGCCGCCATCTCCTCCGTTTCTACGTTAAAATCGTCAGGGAGAGGCTACAACAAAAATTAAGGTTTCTAAAGGTTGTCACAGTTGAATGGAGTCCATTAGTACAGACATGTCCACGCTGAAAGGTAGTTTATTGGTTTTAAATAAAAGTAGCATCGTGAAAATTTGAGAACTCTCTGCCACTTCGCCCATTAGGGTGTAAAAACGCATGGTTTCATAGCTTTTTTCTATCTTGCTGTTTCTGAAACCGTTCGATATCGGTAGGGCAGGTGTTGTTTTTATAGCTCTCAAATTAATTCGTTTTAGTCGAGTTGGTGGGATGAGTAATAGAGCATTGGACGTGTTATGCGCATTTATATATCTTTAGAGTAGTCATGCGGTTAACTAGTTTGTCCTTGAGTTCTTTTTAGCCCCCTGCGCACGCGCTAACTTAGCCCTCACGCGACCTATGCACACAGTGTCAGTAGCCCGAACAGTAAAATCTGATGACCACGGGTGAAGAAAAGAAATTCTTAGACCGATAAAAATACGCTGTCTATTATGCATTTTAAATATCTTAGCATTTATTGGAGTAGCCCACAATACTCCCCCCCTTACGTATCCGGATACGCCTTCAACAATGGTTGTATAAAAGACACACTACCCCCGATTTGCTAACGGTTAAAATATAGCTCATATTGGCTTTCCAGATGCAGAAAAAATATACGGCCCTAATCGTTTTTCCCAATTAGAGGAGACTGCACAACGACGATAATCTTCAGGCTTAAGCATAGGAGCCTCAAGCCGTGAAAATCGGTATCACACAAGCATTACGTGTGTGCGCGCGGTGGTGCGTGTGCGTGTTCGTGTGCGTATGCGTATGCGTGCGTGCGTGCGTGCGCGCGCAAGCTTTCCTGTCAATTCTCATTTTTTAAAGCTTCGTCGCATTCTTTTGCTACTAACCTGCAGGGGTCTCATTGCTCGGCCACCCGGGATTGTTGTGCTGCAGTGACTTCTATACAGTCGAACACGGATATATCGAACACGGGTATATCGAATTATTGTCTATATCGAACTCATAAATTATCCCCTTGAAAATTCTGTGTAAAAGTATAGGAATTCGTACGTTTATATCGAACCGTATTTTTCCCGACATTGGGTATATCGAACGCCGCGCGAGCTGGAAGGTGCTCTTCGGCGGTCGCTGCACCCCCGATTGAGGTTGAGGAGGATGTAGAGAAATTCGCGGGCATGGCGAAGACTGGCTCGCGGAACTAATCCCCCCTACCGGAACGAATTTGCGCTTGCCCAGTCGGGCCCCGCTACCGGCCGCCGTAGCGTTAGCGGACGGAGCCCGGTAGGCTAAATCTCTCTAGGCACACAAGCCCGAACGCTCGGAAAATGTGACAGTGCGAAGTAGTGATGCCCCGACTGCGCACGTCCTTTTTTTTTTCTTTTTTTTTTTTTTGCGGCTGCGTACGTTCCCCAGCTTGCCGAAAAAGAGTTTTTTTTTCCTCTCTCTCTGGGTCTGTCTTCCCCCGATGTCATCTCGGGAAAGGGAAGAGGGAACGAATGCGCTGGCAGCGTCCTCCTCCTTTTGCATTCTGCTGATGTTGCTGCTGTTTGGCGAGTTATCCCGCACCTTTCGGAGATCACTGTTTTTCTCGGAGATGACCATCGCGAGCGCTTTGTTAGAGTCCGTTCAGAGAGCCTTGGAATTGTTACCTTCAAAGTTCTTGTGGTACGTGCGCACTGTTCTTTTGCGTGCGTGTTGAGAATGGTGTGCGAAGGCGCAGTGTACTGCTGGAATTTTCTAGTTGTGCAGCCTCGAGAAGATCGAGACCAGCGTCTTTAATTTCATTTCCAGGACGAAGTAGCAGGCCAAGATCAGCGATTTTTTTTTTGCGGAAATAAAGCGCGTCCGGTTGCGTCGTGAGTGCGGAATTAGTTGTCATTCTTGGATGCGACGATCGGTAAATGTTTGTCCGCCATAGGTGAGGTCTCAGAGCCCATATTTTTTATATCGAATTTTTTATATATCGAACTATTTCGCGATCCCCTTGGAGTTCGATATATCCGTGTTCGACTGTATTAGCAAAACAATAAGTCGGCTGTCGTTTGCGCTGAGATTCGAGTGGCGTCAAAAAAAGCAAGAAGAAAACATAAAGCAAATGATGATGTCTGCTCTGAACAACGGCGTTGAAGGGAGGCGAAATGTAATCAGAACAAAACGCAAAATGAACACACGTATCCTGCTTCGCTCGCTCGTGAGTGGGGCCGAAGACGCACAAAAAAATTAAAGCCGTTCCACTCAACGTCAAAGCTACCAGAAGTGCAGAGCAGTGATTCGCCATAATGGGCTGTAGCGCCGTTAACCGCTTACTGTCACCACCCAATGTAATTTAACTTTTCCGCGTTTGCAGTGCTCGCGCGCCCCCTGCCAGAAACAGCGCCATCTGGAGGTTTGTTCCTTTAATGCGAAGCAGCACATGTCTAACCCCCCTCCAGCTTCCATTCCGGTGTAGTTGATTTACTCGGCGCCGCTCCGGGGCTCCTCCTTGCCCCCGCCGAGCCCTCATTGACAAATGTTAACCCGCTCGCCACCACCCATGCCTCTTTCACACTTTGCGCAATCGGCTGACAACAGCGCTAGCGCAGATATCAGATCATTGCGGAAAATGGAGAGAAGCACGAATGGGCGTAAAAACCAGCGAAAGCCGCCGCCCCCGAACATGTAGCCGCCGCCGTTGCCCCCTGATATTCCACCTCGCCGAGTACCTGCGCATTCCTTCCAGTTGAAGAGCACATTTCCCGGTTGGAAGGCTGGCGTAAGCCCATAATTGTTCTTCAGATTCGAAGGCTTTCCGACAGACATTTTCGCTGGTGTATTTCACGTCTAAGCATGCGCTCATCACCAGTTGCCGGTTTACGCGTGCACGTGTCGTGGGTGGAACGAACAGCTGGGCTTCATGCCTCTACTGATGACATGTCCGTTGTTTCTGGTGGGGGATTTAAACGTGGAATTCTCATGGCTCAATGCGCCCTGTCCGCTGTCCTCCGTAATCAAGCGGTTCGGTCCTGGGTTGGTGTGTCACACAGACCGTAAGATGCCTACGACGGGGGAAGGAAACGGACAGCCACACGTTTGTCCACTAGAATAAAGCTCGAGGCCTTCCAAATACTGACTCTCTATTAGACGGACGCATGTCGTTCGCTTCGAGGAAGAAGAGTGGGAAGGGAAGAAGGGTCGGCCCGAACACAAGCGCGAGTGCGCGCGAAAAAAACGGAAAGCCACTCCCACCGCCGTTACCGCCTCAAGTTCCAGCTCGTCCTGCAGCTGCGACGGCTTCTCGAATCAAGAGCACGCCGCCCGCCTGGAACGCCGACTTGTTCGTCTTAATGGTCTTTCAGAGCGACATTTCGACGGTACCTTTCACAGCTCAGCACGCGCCCAAAACCGGTGGCCGGTTTATGCTTGCCCGGGTGGAGGGACGGGGAGGGGGGTTTGCACACACAGCTATAGGTGCCGTGCCCTTACTGATGACAGGTTCCTTGTGCTCACAAAAGGTTTAACCGTAGACGTCAAACAGCCCAATGCGACCTGTCCGGTGTACTGAGTGGTCGAATGAATTGGGTTGGTGTGTTACACAGACAGGAAGATGCGTACGACGCGAGAGTGAAACACACAGCCCCATGTGTGTCCGATAGAATAAAGCTCGGGTCATTCGAAGTATCATTCAGCTAATTGGCTAGGAAGTATGCTCAAGCGCAAATGAGAAAAAACGTGCTTTGTTTCGTGCTGTCCATAGACGGCGTCTAGCTTCGCAGGTCATACTTATTCAGAGTGGAAGGGAAGTAATTTTTTAGAGGCGGAGCATCTCTTGCTCGGGGTAATGTCACTTGTCCGTGCCCTATCCGCAGCGCCTCATATGATGATTGTGGCAAAATGCCCTTAGGAATTGGCCAACCAAAAAATCCATCACGAGAAAGCTTCGCGTTCAACCACCGCCTTTGTGTGGAGGGGGAAACTTCTGAACTTATGAAAGCCAAACACTAAGGAAAGTTCAAACAAACACCTTCATACACAAGTCTAGATTTGCTCTAATGTTCCCGAACTCCACAAACGAACACTGCAAAAAATGTGGAGAGGTGGCAAATCTCTTCCACGCATCCTGGGGATGCCCCGTTATATGGCCCCCGGAGAACGCCCACGAACCCAACACACTAGAGACATGGGAGGCAGCCCTGGCCAACTCCGCCCTCGGGACTCAGCGAGAGCTGATCCGGAGAGCGAAGATCGGGGCAGCTGAAACTGGGGCCCTGGAAAGAGGGCTCCACTCACTTCTCTAGCCCCACCTTACCCTTCCGTCCTCCCCTTTCCCATCAATAAAGTTTACTGACTGACTGTCAACCACCGGCGTCATCCTCCCGTAGGGGAACCGCTGAAGAAGAAGAAGGAGAATAGGTGCGAAGAGGAGGGCGTGTACGTTGCTCTCAGCCGGTGCACCAACGTCAACAACCTTCACCTCACCAACGCTGACTGAGACTACCGATTCTATCACAGAGACGACAACAGCGACAAGAACATGATGGACGAGTTTCGGCGCCTCAAGAACCACCGCCTGCTCACCGTCACACAACAGTACTTGCGTGCCTTTGCCACCGGTGTACACCCGGACGCGGAATTCCCTCTGGCGCTAGTAAACACCAGATCGCTCAACATAACGGCAACAAAATGGAACCACACGGAACCCCCATGATGCGTCGCATCCTCATCAGGGTTCCGCACGGGAAGATGGTGTAAGTTTTTTTGTGCTTGCTTTTCCTTCCGCACATCCTGGCGTTGTACTGCCACATTTCTCCCCCTTACTATCGTAAAAACCAACCCAAAGAGCCTTCCGAACTAAATAAACCCGCGATCTGCCGGTTAATTACATATATTTTGCCTCAAATGTACCTGCAGTTCTCTTTTTTTTTGCGGTAAGCAACGAGGAGCTCTATGACAAGCGCCAGCGGTTCACGAGGTTTGAATGGTTATGCCTATTTAAACCACTGGGCTTTCGAAGTTTCTGCGAGACGCCTTATGGCGGTACGCCGGGCTCTACTGGAGACCGCTATCTCGGTGCGCTGCCGGATTCCGGTAGTCGCTTGACATCGAGCGTTACAGCGAGCTACGACGACAAAGCGAGCTCCTAAAGTGCTGTGCACTTAAAAAACGAAACAAGGAAGGTTCCTGCCGGAACTACTTGTTGGGTGGTTGTCATGCGGTCTTCGGTGTGCTTTCTTCAAAGGCGGCTGGGCGAAGTTGACCTTACCTGCATTGTTCGAGGCAGCCTAGCACAGTTGTATGTTCTGTTTTTGCTGTGCTTGCGCCGCTCGTGAGAGCGGCAGGCAGAATCTTTATCTTTGGTCTTATTCTGCTGTTATCATGCCTCTCTTCCATGCCGTTTCGTAACACGGGTCAATTAACTTTCGTAAAAAATTTAGCGCGAATATGTAATTTAAAGCACGCCGTTAATTTAGTTTATACGCTTGTATATCACCTCAAGTGCGCCCAAAGATACCAGTGCACTAAGCAGTGTCGAGGTTATGAACCGTGTCCCGAGTGGCAGCAGCGCGGAAATGTGTTGCCTACAAATGCCTCGTCTTCCGGCATTCGGTAATAGAAGTGGTGATGGTAGTGATTATACAGGACATGAAAAATGCGAACTGAAGATTCCGAGGACACTGCAGCAATTTTTATAAGGTGCGTACAATTGAACGATCTGGGTATGACGACGCGCCTAACGAATATGCCCGTATTGCGAGCGCCGCCAGGAGTCATACGCGCTTCGCGCTGTACCCTGGCTCGCGAGTGACTGCTGCGAGTATATGCGAGTGTTCGAATATACGCCCAATAGAACGTTTAAATACAAGGCAATGACGAAACTAAGGCTAGCGCGTGGTATTATGGCGGTCCATGACAACACAGACAGCCTTGATATGAACCGCATAGACGCTAGCGCGATATTCCTCTCTAGTGTAAACAGTATGAAACTCTATGCCGAAGTGGGCCAGGCTATGTGAATAACCTCGCAGCTGCAAGCAACCTTGTGCGTGTAGTGCACATTATATGTTTGCTGCGGGTTTTGTTGTCGCACGTGCGGCTGGAACGCTGCGACGCAATATGAAAGAGCAGTTTCAAAATAAAACGCAACGAATATGGTTCAACTATGAACACTACACACTGTATGGTGTTTCACCAATAAGGAGTTCAGTACCGTTCCTTCTTTTCTTTTTGTCCGGGATTTAGAGGTCTTTCGTGAGACCTAAATACCTGTAAAGTCATTTTCGGGGAGAAATTTACGCGAAAGGAGTTAAGTTGATTAAAATGCCCAGGATAATGTTGAAGGCAAAAAAAGAACTTCTTTGGTGCTATTCTCTATTCTTCAACTGGTTGTGGCCTGACAGCGGAGATTGCGAAGTGCCACATCGCTGTTTCCGTAATTATCGAGCGGGCTCGTCTTCCAGTTGGCTGGACACATGGACCTCGGCAGGGGGAAGAGCGTGTTTCCAAGAGCACCAGACAGCACGCAGGGGACGGAAAATTACAGGGGAAGGACAAACCCGCAACAAAATGGCATCTCGTCGCGGTTTTGCATATATGGCGAGGTCGCCCGATCTGCGCGATAGCTCCTCACTGCCGAATAAAAGAGCTTTAGATGCCATTTTCGTGCCCCATTGCAATCTCCGAGCAGGGTACAAAATTCTGACGTGGCGAAAATACAAGAAAGGCCCGGCTACATGAAGGGGCCCTCAAAAGAGCATCACAAATTCATTTGCGCTGAAGCAATAAGGAGCCAATATTGCTGTAAAGAGCTCCCGCATACACTTGGAGTGTGCTGTCTCCTAAGACGGCACTTGCCCAAATTGCGCCAATATTTCGTGCGAGTCTGATATTGAAAGCCGGGAGCGACGGGGGCGCCAACTTACGAGGCAACGTGTACGCGCCCCATTCAACTCTGAATTTATAAGCTTGGGTACAGACGGGCGTAGACGAACAATTTTAAGTTATGGAAAAAAAATCATCAAAGTAAATAACGTCCCAGAGCCTCCATGTTTTGATATGAGGCGGCGTATATTTCTCCTGAAGAAATGTCTTCCTATCAATGCAACGTGTTTCGAGGTAGAAGCGACTTTAACGGCATCGGCGTAAGCTTGGGCTTGGTAAGCATGGTTTACTACATATCGTGTTGCACAGGGGCTACGGTTACAGCCCCACTCTATGCTCTTCGCCACCGTCGTCGCTTCTTTCCCGAGCCGTGCATGCACCTCGCCACGAGCGGCGTCTGTCTCCCCACCTACCATTGCTCAATGAGTGTCGCGCTCCATTGTGTGACCATTTCAAGTCTGCGCCGTGACTGGCGTAGCCGCGCTGTTGACCCAGCGGTCATGCAGAGTGTCCTTATAATTCAGCATAGCAAATCCCCAATATAGCTAAACCATAACCTAGCAAATCCTACCAGAGCTCCAACTTCTCTGGACTGGTAAAAGTGTTTTGAATTTTTTAGGGGCGAAGCCCCTCAGGTGCTTGGGCTGTCGGCTCCCCTATAGTCGTCGTCGTATCTCCTATCATGTTCAGAGAGAGAGTGCTCTTTATCAGAGAAGAAAGCCGAGAGGTTTGCCAAAATTTCTACACTGCCATGCCACTCGGCGGGGGAATGGGTAGGCGAAGGTAGAAACGGCCCTATAGATAACAACAGGGCGGAAGAAGGACAAGAAAAGAAGTAAGAAAAAAAGAACACACATTGTGGAGTTTGTGGGACCAGTCCGATGAACATCACGATCTTCGCAGTATGTCAAATCAGTTCAGGGACACCGATCTCGTACAGGTAGGTATTCAAATAACGCCACTAGTGCTTTGCGTTGAGCTGAAGGGGACGGCCATGGGCCCAGGAGTACTTTTAAGCTGATTGGTCCTGGGCGTGGGTGCTCGATCTCCTGCTCCAAACGGAACCTCGCGACTATGCAAGCGGGGCACTCTAACAGTAGGTGTTCCACGGTTTCCGGCGATCCGCAGTTATCAAAGTACGGATTCGAGGTTGCACCGAATCGAAACAGGTATGTTTTCGTGAGCGCTGAATTGAGGCGTAATCGGTGTAATAAAGTTTCTAGTCGGCGCGGAAGTCGCTCTGGCAGCTTAATCCTGAGCTCTGGGTCTACGTAGTGCAAGAAGGCCTAATGGTGCTCTGGAAGAGACCAGAGACAGTTGCGCTCCATTAAAACAAGTACCTTCGTCATAGCTGAGGCATCATGCTTGGTGAAGAAGAGCTTCCTCCTATCAGGCATTTTAAGGCCCCTGCGAGCTGCTTCATCTGCCAAAGAGTTCCCTGGAACTCCACAGTGGCCTGGAAGCCACTGAAATATCACTTGGTGCCCAATGTCTTTGGCTAGGTGGTGCAAGTAAGTTATTTCACGAGAGGCGTGTTCGTGAATGCTGAAGCAGTCGTTGTGCAGTAGACTTTGGAGGGCTGCCTTGGCATTGGTGAAGATGGTCCACTGTGCCGATGGTTGGCGGAAAATGTACCGGATGGCTTCCTTGATGGCGTGAAGCTGGCTGACATTGATGACGTTTCCCGCTCAAGGCGATGAGAGAACATTTGTCCAGTGGACGAGATGAAGACCTCAGAGGAACTACGATCAACCGTACATTAGCTGTCTGTAAAAATTTGGTTTGTGCCGGAGTATAGCCGGCTAATGTGGCCGAATGTCAACTGTAACAAGCCGCATTGAGGCATATTGTTTTTGGAGCCAATTCTCGTGATGGTGCATCTAATTTGCAATGGCGAAATGGTCCAGGGTGGGAAATAAGACGGCATTGAATTTGGTGCCTGGGAGGGAATGAAAAGACGAAATGTCTTCAATGTTCGACCAAAGCTTGAGTTGCCATTTTCTATCATGCGCGTTGTTGTGTGGGTTTTGGCGTGCATCCAATGCCGCAGATGTATCCGCACGGTTTCTTGAAGGATAATCACGTCCAAGGGCAGACAGCCAGCTTAAGCGACAGTACCCAAGCACGACGACCCTCTGGGAAGTCCGAGGCAGATACGAATGCAATTGTTTCTTGCTGCATCTAGCTGTTTTCTGCTTGTGGGTGACAGATTTTGGAGGACAGGGAGACTGTAGCGCAGTACGCCGTCGATATAGGCTTTACTGAGCAGTATCATGGAGCGACAGTCACTGCCCCATCGACTACCGGCAAGATACCCGACGATCTTTGACATCGCCGATATTCGCGTACAGAGCCTTTTAACCTCCGGAGCCCACGAAAGATTACGGTCTATTAAGATTCCGAGGAATCTGTGAGTACGTACATACTGCAGGGTACGACCTCCGAGGACTAATGGATATTGTTTCACGGTACTAAAACACCGGGAAACTGGTTTTCTAATGCTTCGCGCAAGAATGTTTTATCTCCGGGATAGAAAACGCGTACTTAAATAGCACACCGGGACACTCGTTTTCTCACGCCAGAACGTTTCGTGCTTCAAAGACACGAGACATTTGCAGCAAAGCTGTATACCTCTACCCTCCAACAGTTTAATTTCCGTGGGCGAAAACGCGAAGGCGCCAAGAATACATATATACACTACATGCTTCACTTGTACGCAGGTTTCACGTTAGTGGAGATGTCCCGGGATTATTTTTCTTCGGCTTTTGAGTATAATATATGTGGGCAAGGCATAGCGCAGAAAGCTGCTGTGAATTTAAGTATGTGGTCTTATAATACATACAAGTTGACTAGATATACGCAGTCTAAGCGAGGTGCACAACGGCTGATTTCGTGGTCGCGACGGCTGCAGCAGGCTTTCGGTCGACTGGCGAGTACGCGGGACGCGAGTACGGCCAACGCTAGACGATACGCCGTTGGCGCGGCTGGTCGGTGCGCCGGCGCGCGAACTAGTACGGCGGTTGTTCGGCGCACTGCAAGCTCGCGGCCGACGCGAGACGATACGCTTTGTCGCGGCTGGTCGGGTCACGAACGGGTACGGCAGCTATGCGGCGCCCTGCGCGATCGCGGCCGGTCGACTCTACGAGAGCGCGATGCACGAGTACGGCCAACGCGAGGCGGTACTGGCGATACGCTGTTGTCGCGGCCGGTCGGGGCCCGAGCAACTGCCACTACGCGTCCCACTGCACGAAATTGATTCAGTTCAAACAACCTCGTCAAAAAATAAATAAAAACTACCTGTCATTGTCAACATTTCGCGCACTGATTAGAAAAAAAGGAGGGGCCACATTTGGCAGAATGGGTAATAACAGGGTTGGCAACATCGACTTTCGGGTAAGGTGGTTGTTTCACAACGCCAGCGAAGACACTGCAGTGCTTTCGTCATTCCATAGCTTTTTATCTAAAGATTTGGCGCGGCTACCCTGCTAACAGGAACAAAACTGCCCGTGTAAACAAAAATAATAAAATTCTGGATTTCAACTTCGATGATATGCGCTCAAACCGAATTTTTACATGATAAGCCGGCACGTTTCGGCACTTTGCTCTGAAGGTAGGTGCTTTTGTTTTCTCCTCTCGTGGTGGTTCGGTTAGCACAGCGAATATTTCCTGTACCACGGCTTTTTGTGTACCGATTACCTAGCTCCCTGCTTCCCCTCGACGCCTCGCGATGCCGTGTTTGTCTTTCACCGACGACTATCGGCGCATCTCAGCCGCTCACAATGAAGCAATAATGCTTGCCTGGACTTCCCAACCTCTTTTTGCGCACGTTCTCAGTTTTTGAAGAAACGGAGGACCATAAACACATCGAATGCGTGCCGTCTTCTCACAGGCAGCCGTTGGCGAATCCGCCAACCGCGCTCACTCGATTCCTGCCTGGAACGTCGCTTCCGCCCGGCCGTAATGGCCGCCCTTTTTTACAGTTTCGGTTTGGAAATGAGCATTTTTGATCTTTATTCTTTCACAATGCCGCGACGCCAATTTGGGCCTCCAGATTTTGCACGTAGGACCTTTTAAAAGAATATTACGGGAAAAGAGTACACTTTAGGGGCCGGAGATATCGCTGCAGTTGGCCTTCAAGACGTAACTTTAACCGAAATTTTTGCATTGCAGTTTGGCGCAGAAGTCGCCTCCGCCAACGTTTACTTCTTCACTATCGGCATGGCTATCACACCTGTTTGTGACGTGTTCGCCACGAAAGAGTCTATTGAACAGCTCTCAAAATCCCCCTTGCGTGATTCACAACGCAGCGGCAGCACCTCTCAAGCACACTCCGCAAACTGCACAGTCAGCCGTTTACCGAGCAGACAATTTGAGCCCCAGGCACCGTCGCAGACATAAAAGGCCACAAATGCTTTGCTTCGCCATTTGAATGCCACTAAAGCTTTCCTGAATGGTTGTAAGAGTACTATCCGCGTACCGCAACTATTGTTCGTGAATTAGGTTGGTTTACTTGCTTATTTTTGTGCCGCCTTTCCATCCGTGGCTTTGTCTTCCTACTCACCTTTCCCCTTTGCCCCCTTTTTTTCTTCCTCAATCTCTTGTGCTTACGATTTCCCCCCTTCAATCTTCTTCCCCTCCCTTCGTCACGTGAAGAGTAGTCAACCTGACTCTTCCCCGGTTATCATCCCTGCCTTTCCGGTACTCTTTTTTTGTCCTTTCTTCAATCATTGGGCGTGCATGTCCTGAATAGCTCCTAAAACTTTAAGTAAGCTAAATGTAGGCATGACATTTTAGGCTTAAGGATTTCATTTAGGATTAATGCGATGTGCGCGGCGGAGTATAAATAAATACACCGTAGGTTTCTGAAACACGTCCAAGAACCTACGAGAAGAAAGGACTGCACAGAAACGAGGCGCAAGAAAAATGAAGAGTTTCATTAAAAAAAAGCGAGAGATGAAGATATGTACATGTGACAGGTTGGCTTCACTGAGTGAATAAAAACATTTCATTTGTATCGTTTTCATTATATGGAATACATGCATATACGTACACCTTATGGGATACCTACTGCACGAAGTATAGCGCGCGAACGAAAATAGTAAGCGATCAATAAAATAGTAAGGGATATCAAACAAGAAAGCAGCGTGGGAATAATGCAGGCGCCACAAGTTGCGAAACCCAGTTGCCGGTCTTGTCTCACGCACCAGCCCAAGGCGTTCGCGCGGCAGTTATCGCGCTGCGGGCGCAGAAGGTGCGCCTCGTGGGAGAACGCGCAGATGAAGCGTGGCCCGATCAGCTGCGGCCCCGCTGGTCGGCGGCCTCTGCGGCGCGTTATCTCCGGTAATGGCGCACCGAGGCGCCGCGCAACTGCTCTATAATGGCGGCAGCGAGGAGCAGCCCCCGCGCTTCCCGCCGCTGGGGAGCGATAAATCGGAGCTGCCATGTCGCTGGGCTGCCTGCACACTTGGCCCCACAAGACATCCCTCTCTAGGGTTCATATGTGGCACTATATATTGGTCGAATGCAGCCTTAATTGTGTCATTGCCTCATTTCTGCACCAAAATACGGGTACAACCGCTTCGTGTACTTCCCGCCAATGAGCCTTTTCTACCTCGTTTGCAGGACCTATTTTCTTTCTTCTGCTTGGCATAGCCTCTGCGCCTTACTAAGTGTGCGTACTGCTTTTAAGATAGGGCCGCATCTGCTCTACACTGGAAAAAATAATGTAGAAGTTCTTCTTGAGTTGCTTCCGGTGTGTGCGATGGATAATATGCCTCACAGCAAATTGTTTACACAAAAGGCTACGCCTATTATTGGCGTTGTCATTTGGTTTAACGTGCGTGAGCAGGATGTCCTGTTAACGCATGTTTGAAATGGACTATCCTGAAGTTGACTATCTTGAAGTTGTCTATCTGGATGTTACTTAACAGAAGGTTCGCTTGTGTCTAGCCCAAGTTATGCACAATCGTATTTTGTGTGTTACCTCTTTCCCCTGGGTATATATTTTCGTGTTTTTTTTTTTAAATAAAAGTTTAGTTGATAGTAGCGCTCCGTACCGTTGTAGTCGTTCCTCCTGGTTGTCGGTGTTTCTTGGCGCTTCGTTTCACCATGAACGTTTACAAATTCGCCCAGCTTTCTTCGTTACTTGAGCAGTCTTATGTCTCCCCTTCAATTTCATTTTCTGAATCTCTGGCGTGCATTACCTTGGAGAATAAATTGCAGGTAGAAATAATCCGTACACCCAAATGTCGGGCTCAGGATCCGGACTGAACGCCGAAAATTAGCAGTCATACCATCGGGTGCACCTCCAGAATAGTTTGTTGGTGATGACTCTAGACGATATTGCGAAAATACAGCGTAATGGCACCGTTCTGCGACGACTTGCGATGCTTGCAACCTTAACCACGGCTAAACCCTCGAAACGATTTACAGACATAGGGCGTGACAAACGGCTGATTATAAAATACCTAGAAGCTGGAACCCACGCGTTACTAAGATACTACAACGTTCTGATGAGTTATTAACGCGATAGCGTTATTAGGCTCATTTCTCGATTCCCCCGTGGCTCCTAGCCGTCCGCTATCAGCAATGCACTTCAGGCGTCCACGGAAATACGTCACCGCTGCCACCCGCATGCTACGACTGAGGCAGAAGAGATTCGAGGGCTCCGCTGAATCTGTAATGCGGCACCACGACAACTGAAGTTTGGAAAGGAGGACCATACAACGTCGGATACCAAAGAACGGACACGGGTTATCGCCGCGCCTCGTCGGTGAAGTTTGTTCTACGCCCAGTCGGTCGTAGCCTCCCCGGTAGACGCGGTCGCCAGCTGTGCCCAAAACGTACGCCATCGCACCAAAGCGTGTTTCCACCAGATCAAAAATAGAACTTCCTGGTTATTCATGCGCCGAAACTACACGTGGGCTCGAGGCACGCCGTATAGTGGAAGTCTCCGGAACAATTTAGACCGCTTCAGGATCCTTGCGGCGCGCCGAAATTTCGCCACAATTGTGTTTTTGTTTTCTGCTTCCATTAGGAGAACGGCCGCCACGGCGGGGAATAGAACCAGTGTCCTTGGGCTCAGCAGCGCAACGCCTTAAAAAAAAAATACCCCACTGAGCCACCGCGGCGTGTTTTCCACCGGGATTTATGCAGCTTCATCTTCCTCACAATCCGCTGTCGCTTCCTGCCTGCGCCCGTTTCGTTATTTATTTCCGAAACCGGCACCAGCATTGCGTGACCTAAGTAAACATGAGGGCAAGGGATTAACGCCACCCTCTCAGAAATCAAGGAAGGCATACATTCTAAGTAGAAAAGAACTAAAATATTCCCGCTGTGTGGCGTCTAACCAACTATGTTTTCAAAATATTTTCAGTATTCCCACGCTTCGGTCTCCGCTGGAAGCTTGGTTTCGCAAACGACAGATGGCGCCACGCGGACAGTTAAATATCACTTTAGCAATAGGTACGGATGTCCTCCGAGAGAACAGTCACGTAAGAATGAAGGTGTGGCTCTAGAGACAGGCGCTAGTGCCAAACTCACAATCGTAAAAAACAGCAAATCTTTAACCAATGCCCCACAACCAAAACGCCCAACCAAAAGCACAGGAATAAAAAGTAGCAGGGGAAATCTACGATTACGTCTTAAGATGTAAAATGCGATAGCGTTACCTCGTCGACAAGGGAGAGCTTCGAACGGAGTTAATAAAGGCATGTTAAGGGGCTAGTTGGTACAGTCTTGAATTCGATAATAACGTGCGCTGCATATTTGGACGGGGGACACGGACAGTGACAAATCATCGTATGGTTTGTCTTTTTCACTGTCCGTGTCCCCCGTCCAAATATGCAGCGCACGTTATTATCGAATACTTCGAACGGAGCTGCGGCATTCGCCATTCATGCTCTCCGAGCACTGAAGATTAACCTAACGATACTAGGGACAACGGCTGTATGTTGGAGAAGGAGCTTCACTGCGTAAAGGCGGCAATTAGCGAAACCACGTATCCATTCTGTCTTCTGCGCAGCAGTATCATTGTCGGCAAGCCTACCGGTCAGCCTTCAATTACGCCCGATTACAGCTTCACGCGCGAGCGCTCTTTTGGGCGCGCAGACGTAGTTCTCGGTTTGCGGGGACACTGTCTTCCGTGGTCGCTTCATGGGCACTGCTGGTATCAGACAGTTAGCCTTTACGGAAAGTCATCGAATGAGCCCAGTAACGGCATTGCGTCAACAGTGCCTCATCGGCACATGCACGAATGGTGGGAGAACGAACTCACTGCGCAGACGCAACGCTTGATCAATCACCACGTGACACTTCTCTGTCATAGCATCCGCCGTAGCATCATTGCCCTCCTCCGCACCCTCCAGTTAACGTTTGCATGTAGCTGCCTCAGTCGTACTTTCCGGTTGGCATTGGTGACGTATTGCTGCGGACGCTTAATGAGCACGGCTGGTAACGGATGGCTAGCGGGGACGGCAAAATCAAGAAATGGGCCTAATAACGCTATCGCGTTAAAAAGAGGAAGAGGAAGAGAAAAAGAGAAAACCGCACAGCACAATTTTGAATTCCCTCCAAGCTCTTCAGAAGAATTTAGTGTTTTTTTTTCGGTCCCAGACAACGCCAGCACTCTCTGAACGCTATAAAATTACAGAAGTTGTTTGACGTCTTGAGGGGATTTTTTAAAGTTCATTTCAATGAAATCAACTTTTCATATAATAAAATTAAGAAATTACTGATGATTCTAAATTATATATAGATTGCGTGATACCGCCACATTTGCTATCTGCGCCTTTCGGTCGAATTGAAGACAGGCGTACATAAGGCCAGGACATATATATACTTGCAAAAACACCAAATGGCGTGAGTCATGCATTCACTTTAGAAATTTGGTGTGGCCATGCCGTGGTTTGGGGGATTAATGTGCCCATTAGGCGTCGAGAAGGATGTACCTTGAGGTTCAGAAACACCCTTGAACACGTACCACAGAGGCGAAAGGTGCTCAGGTCAGCAACTGAAATTCTTTCTCCGACACAGGACAACACGCATCTGCCCGTCGCTTCAAAACGTCACGTATAGCCACACACGCCCGCATACAGTTCGAGTCGTTTGCCCCTGAACCAATTAAAAGGGCCTTGGTTGTTCGACGGAAATTCTGCCTACCTTGCAATAATTCCCGCCGCGGCGAGCGTCTGGTGGCAGCTATAACAGCTCCAAGTCTTCCACCCAGCAACTTTCTGCGTAGACTTATCACTGCCGATCTGCATGATTTCTGGGCCGTGATCTCCTTCCCACGCATCATCGCAGTAAATGAATTACGACCACGGCCAGCGCGATCTTCCATTCACCTCTTCAGTGTCTGGAGGCAGCGGTTATTTAATGACAGCGCTCGTCATCCTTTGCTACTTACCCTCAGAGGGTATGCGTTATAACGATCTACCGCAGTGCTTCGTGGAATAGATTGGCTGGCCGACAGAATCAGACACAATGCTTTACTAATAGCATGACGCCAAAATGCCCTTTTTTGTTCTTGCTGTTGCTATGTCTCAGCACTAAAATCTGCGCGAAAGCATCCCACCAACAACGCCCTGAGAAATGGCGACACATAGCGGGCCGTTGCAACGTGGTAAACGGGGGGCCAATGACTGCGTTTCCTAACCGAAACCTTCCTTGCTCCGCGCAATCAGACAAAAGGCTGTGACGCGTTGCGAGTGTTAGTTTCCGCGAACTTAGGAAAAACACCATCCGAAAGCGAAGCCAATCACCACGCGGCACTGGACTTTACTTATAAGCTTATGATTGGCGTAACCAGCAGCTCTCGGGAAAACAGAAGACCCGCAGAGTAGACTGTCGCTCAAGCGCGAACGGCGCGGGGGAGAATGCCTACAGAATGCCAAGCGATGTGATCACTTTATAAAGAATACTCAGAGAAGGGGTCCATCGGTGTTGGTACAGGCTCATGATAACAAACAAAGGAAGCTGGAGCAACTCGATCTGACAGCTTTCACACTCGATCTACCAAAATGGCGTACGATGAGAGAGGCGCCAGCGGTCGGCGCCAAAGACGAGAGTTCGTGCCCTTCACCGTGGTTCGAAACAAATGGGTGCATGTGATCTGTGGTTTTGCAGGAGCACATATGACCAAACTGTTTATTGTAAGCGCATCTGAACTCTCCTGATAGTTATTAAAAGTAAAAGAAAGTCAAATACAAAAAAGAAGGGAGAAATCTGTGATGCACTGTCGGGCAGACGGCTACAATGCTAGCAAGTACCACCTTCGACTGGCGTATGATGGTTGATAAACCAAAATGAAGCGTACCACGCCGTGTTATTGATCCCAACACTGCAATGTTTCAGCTGTCTTACGTTCCCAATTTCGTTTACTAATATGCTAGTTAGTACTCACTAGTTTAAACTGGCGCTATGTCGTATAGGTCTGCTGAGTTGCTCCGCTGGCATTGCGAGCTTCTCTAGTCGCTGGCATGGACATTCGAAGCATCTGTATGACTACCCCAGCGAGTTGTTCTTGTGCTATTCAAGACAGCAGCAATGCAATTGAAATTTCAACTGAATTACATGAGCGTTGGTCTTCGAAAGATACTGAGGTGCACCAAATAGAAACAGAGGAGCGAAAACCCCGCAAGAAAAATTAACAATTTGGCCCGTAAACCAGAATTGCCCCAGCTTGAAAATTCCGGGTTTAATGCTCTGCATCGGTTAGCGTCCTGTCCCGGTAAAGAGTCTGCGGGGACGCGAGTCACTCTCAAAAACTGGATGAAAAATTGATCTCGCTTGAAAACAGCCGCATCGACAATGCAGCTTCTGCGTAACATTGCACCCCTGAACAGGCAGCTTTTGTGGCTAGCAAACAATAACAGCAAAAACGTAGTGACTGCGCTGGGTTATCGGTTCGTCTGGAACAACAATAAAAAATACGGTCACATCCTGTTACGAAAATTTCAAGATTATAAAATGGTCCGCATCTGCGACGAAAGTTAGTGAGAAAAAATGCGGATTTCCTGATTTGCTCAAAAAGATGAAATCCCAGTATGGCAGTCGCCAGAAGTGTTTATGATGATTTTTGGTTTTTCTTACTTTATATTTATTTATTAAATACTTCCAGTTCCCTGTTACGGCCAAGGCAGGAGCAATAAGATATTCATACATTAATGAAGCGCTGCAGTGCAACGGAGTACTCGCACGCAACAGCGAAAAATATCACAAAACATGGCATAAAAAATACCGGAGGTAAAAGAAATAGTGTAAAAGAAATGAAACAAATAACTACTGCCTCTTGCCTTTCTATTCACTGGGACGTGCGATGTTTAAGATACAAAAAGGGCAAACCGTACGTTTTCTTGACCTCCATAACACATGAGTATATCGTCACGAAACGCTATATGCAGTGAAACGAAAATGCAATGCAGGAAAGCCAACCTTCTGTGACGATGATAATGAGTGACCGTGGGTGAAGTGAAATGCGAAAACGCTTTAGTGGCCCGAATCGAAGCTGAGTCCATCGCGTTATGAAGCCTGCATTTATCCGATTGCTCTTTTTTTTTTTTTATGAGATTGCTCCCTTTTGACGTGGTCGAAACTCAGTACCGACTAAGACGACAACCAAAGAATCCGTCACGAGAAAGCAGCGCGTTCAACCATCATCGTCGCTAGACATGGGGCTGCACGAATTTTGATTACCCTGGTGGAACAAATTGCAGGAATTCCGAGAAGTAAACAAGCACGGCAAATTTTCTTTCGTTTGCTATGGTCCGGGAGAGCAACAGTGGGTGACTACCGCCTACAAAAAAGGTAAACTATGCAGGTTTAGGTAAATCATCCAAAGAGTATGAATTACATAGAACGGGCGTTCGCTGCACACCATCTTTTACCACTTTCGCTGCCTTTTTACATTTCCGTGCCTATTATACAACGTCATACATACTTCCCACCACTCTTCATGAAATCTCAAGCACCCATAAACTACTTTAAACCGATGGCGTTGCTGGAAGGCATTGACGCTGTTCATACGACATCAGATGCGAGATATGAAAAAGGGCAACTTCGGTTTGCGCTAACAAGTAGCGCTCTACGGTGTTGTGTTTGAATGACTGATTCGTTGGAACCTATTCTGGACCTTGCCAGATCTCCCCCATCTGCATAAAAGTTTGTTCTGTTCGGTTAGTGCAGTTTGTCTTAATGGCTGAAATGCAGTGAATGGTCATATAAGACCATTTTTCTGGACAGTGGGGCATACAAAGGGCCCAGAAATATGTAAAATCAGCAATGCTCAAAGGAGCCTTAAACTAGCCAAGTCGCCACATTAAAAGTGTTGTCGCCACGAGTCTCGAAAAGTCGGCAGTTTGGCGACAAATCACTAGACCTGGCCGCCATATCTTTCTCTACAGCAAAAACATAGTTTTTGAGATGAAACCACCGAACGCGAATTCGAAATGCTATTTCGTGAAATACTCTTTCGGGAACCCCACCCCTGGACGCGCCCAGCCGATACTGGTGGAGAGGGCCCCTCGCCAGCAAGCACGAAGGTATCCTGGGCTGAGGACACTTCTCACGGGGAGAGCGCGCCGAAAAGGGCGCTTGCGTCGTCATTGAAGCTCATTCACTGGCTTGAACTCATGCTGGAATATTTGTACTCGACACCTGTTTTCTAACAGGTAACATCGACAAATATTTCCTTGTTTTACCTTATTCCGTTCGTGAATTTTCTGAAATGGCTTATTGATTTAGTTTTTAAAACAATATTAATGCACCTACAGGTATTACAGAACACAGTGAAGCATTCGTTGATTTAAGAGGACGAAGGTTCCTCAAAATATTTCTAAGGCAGGTACACTAACTATCGACATGAGTGACCACTAATCAATATATTTATCATTTAAAAACTAAACCCTCGTTTCGAAACTGATGAACGCAAGCTCATTCGCTCGTGTTATGGAAAACCAGAACGTTCGGTATTTTCGTCACTTTGCACAAAATGTAGCCTGGGCAGAATTATTGCCTACTAGACCTCCGAACATATTGGATCGCGTATTAATGCCCGGCGTTTCCAAGAACAAAAGTTAAAAAGAAGAAGAAAGAAGCTCGGTAGGACTCATCAAATATTAGAAGAATGAAAGAACGCGATTTCGTATTTATTGCACGCAAACACACAGCAGTTGGTAAGACTCATGCCGGTAACTACGCGTGCAGTAAACGGAGACACAACGAAAAAACACCGGAAGAGCAGTGCTGCGCTGGTCTTCCTGTCTTTTTTGTTCTGTCTCTGTTTAGTGCGCGCAGAGTTACCATCAAGAATTCTTTTCATAGCTTTATTCTGTCCAGGAACCTGAAAGTTTTGAAGAAATGTTCAAGACAAAAATAGCTTAGTTGAAGACATAAAGAAATATCGCACTACGTTTGGACGTTTGTTACGTAAGTTACAAAGTGGTTTACCCAATGAAGTGACTATTTTTGGTGAACTTTCGCAGCCAGACTCTCTACAATGAGTTTAATACACACTTTCTGCTTTCTGGATCTCCATCATTACGCAGCACTGGGGCTCGTGAAATATGATTTCCTAGGAATCTTTCAAGCTGTCCGCTCCTTTATCCCACTTCTTCAAAAAAATAATAATAATAACGACGCTGATTAAGTGCTAAAATTACTTCCTGAGAGTTTGATGACATTAGTGGAAAGCCATATGTATCGCCTCTCATCGCCGATGTACTATGTTGTATAAGCAATTCAGTGAATTTCATTGCTATTTCTTTTTATTTCAAAATAAATAGAGGAACTAAGCGCTTCGCAGGTTCCGTCAACAGTTTCAGAAATTACCGGCTGACATCCTTTTGCTTACTGCCAGAATCGTGGGAAAGGTCACACATACTCGAAAAAGAAATCATTTACACATTTGCTCAAACATTAGCTAATATCGTCACATCATTATGGACCTCATGAACGGAAGTTATCGGAGCATGCATTACTCAACGTTAGACATGGAGCAGCTGCGTAGAAGACCCTCTTTATAGTAAGAAAATCGTCATAGACTTTGGCCAAGTGTTTCATTACCATGACTGGCAACACACTATATTTAAATAAAGCCAAATTCAAGAAAAATTAATTCAAACTCCGAGCTAACCAGGAGGCTAGTCATTTGTAGAGCGAGTGCGAATTAATTAACAACTCGAAAATTTGTCCCTGACCAGGACGCATTTTTCTTCAACTGCGGAGTTTCTGAGAAAGCTGTATAGCTTTCCTTAGTAGCTGTATGGCTGCATTTAGGTGGATGTCAAACTTTCCTTCTCAAAAACTTAATCCACCTTGGGGATTTCCCCTAAATCTGGTCGATTAAGACTTAATTACCGCACTATGAAGGTCTGCCACTTGAGCGGTACTTACAAAGCGTTCTCAATACGTTCTCATAAGAATGAAAAATGACATTCGAAATATATGTAATTCGGTGTATCACAACGGTCTACTTTATCTCCAATCGTAGTTCTCCTCCATGTGCAAATGCGTTACAACTGTCCATGGGACCTAAGACATTCTACTATGCCGACGATACAAGTGCGCTCTTTTTCAGCTAGTGACACGCCTTTAACGTTTCAAGAATAGCAAACGTCCATTTTGCTCAACACCAGCCAGATGCAGCTTATTACCTGTAATACAAATATACGCTGCTTTCGTCCATTAACAAATCAGCTATCATTAACAGCCGCCTCACCTTTCGATCACAAGTAATTTAATGCGCACCCCTAAACACAAATACCTGCGTGCATCATTACGTGAAAATTCTAAATAGGTATATCATGTCAGCATTGCGTGAAATAAAATCCCACATCCATAAGTTGTTGCGGAGCCCCCGTACTTTATTGCCTGTGCATTCAAAGGGCCAGCGCTATTTTTACACTGTAAAACCTTGCAAGATAAGCAAGGGCAACACAAAAAAGGAGGCACAGTGCGGGGCGCTGTGCCGTCGATGCGCTGTTCCGCCCGCACGGTTACACAGCTGTGTTTATTTAAGTAGCGCCGTTCCAGTCCCAGTGAAGTGGTTGTTGGTATGGCCTTTCACCCCTGAACCATTGCACGGGTCAGGGGTGGAGCACTACATGTATTGCATGCATTACATTACAAGAATAAATAGCTGAGCGATGAATGACGAGGAATAGCGAAGAAGACCCCGAAAGCCACTGTTGAGGTTTGCAATTCCTTTATGTAGCGATATGACATACTACAAAGGGGAGAGAAGTTTGAAAAATGTTCGCAAGTGCGCTCAAATTATTTTCGAATTCCTTCAACTATGTTCGTACACCGCTTCAGGTTAGCTCGCGTAGAGCGCGAACACGCCGATGCGGGTTCCTCCGTGCAGCACAGGCGGTAGAGGTTGAATTGAAGTTGTCGCACAGCTCGCTAGGGCCGTGCGCTTTCGTGACCTCTCTCTTTTGCGTTTCGCATTCAAAAACTGGATCTGTCTCGCGTGAGAATTTGAATTAAAAAAAACATGAATGAAATCACTGAAAAAACCTTATATTCCTTATTTATGGAGCAATAACCACCTTATACGTTGAAAACCCACTTGAAAAATTCCCTTATGCTTTTTCAAGAAAATCATCTCGATTTCAGTACTATACTGGCGTAGTAATCACCATTTTTAAAACTTTTTTGAAGCTCAGAACGTCTCTTCCTGCTTGTATGAACGCGTTATTCTCAGCCCAGGAATTGTGTCTCAGGCATATGAACTAAATGGTCATATAAAAATATATGGTGAAACAAAACGTACGGCTTGATACTAGTTCAAGAATAGTTCCGACTAAAACATTGCTGGCCACTGATACAAAAGAGGCGTCATTTCCAGTTCAGTCAGCGCCTGTAGAACTGCTCAGAAACGTCCTAACCCCGCCACATTTCCATCCCATCCCCGCACATTCACTTCGCTCAATGTCGTATTTTTCCTTATTCATCACGGGAAGCCGTGCTCCCTTTCGTCTGCGTTTTTATCACTTCCTTTTCGTTCCACTGCCTTCTATCTCCAAAACAGAGAAACACAAAATGAGCGCGCGGTGACAGCCAGAATTCGCCGGATATTCGCTTGTATTGAGCTGCTCCGATCGCTGGAATACGCGGAACGCAAATATTTTCTTCCCGAGTACTCCGATGCAGCTCCTCGAATAGTTCCACAAGTTGCGCCAAAAGATAAAGCAATGATCCGAACACAGCAAAGAAAGGGCGAAGGTAAATAAACAAGGCGTACAACCGCACGGCATCATAATCGAAGCATAGAGTGCCATTCATTGCTAACGGAATAACAATGAATACGCTTGTATTTCATTTTTCTTCTTGCATTGCTCCCAGTTTCGCCAATTGTTTACCCAGAAAATACCGCTAGGGCAGCACGAATAAACCGTTTTTTTTACTCACTGTACACTTGTACTACTTTTGTCCTGAAAAATGCGTGCTTGCTAGGCGTTTCATGTCAGCGGCTTAAATCCTGTGGAAAACGCCCAGGGAGGCAAGGAAGGAGGCCTTCGTCTGCGAAAAGCAGATATTTTTACACTATTTACAGAGAACCGTCTCCTAAGCAGCCATCTTGTCGCCTCGCCTAGTCGTCGTCTTCTTCTTTGTCTCTGGGTCTGTTGCGCGCGCTGCTTGCGTCGTCGTCGTCGTCGCCGAAAGTTCCAACAAATCCAAACATTCAGACCAATTTGGGGAGCAGGCTTTGCTAGTAGCCTGTTTCAGTAACTCCTCTGAGCAATTCGTACGAAGCGGATGGACATAAGTAAAAGCAGAAGGATTACGCAGTTCCACTTACGTGAAAACTGTCAAGTGCGGAGCAGTGGTTCGCCATAGAGTCTGTAGCGCCCTCTCTTGACTAGTCTTAGTACCAGCCTGCCGTTAATGACGGAAGTAGTCCCCAGAGGGCTTCGCAGCCCACGAAAAGTTCTTTGGAGAGACACTGGATATAGTTTTCATAGATTTCGAGTAATTAATGTGTTAATTCATGATTTTTTCTTGTGTTCCTGTGTACTTATCTGCGGCCTACCAACGGAAGCCTCCATGGCAACGGCACTGCGCAAAGATCAGCCCCAGCACATTGCATATGAGTGCCCGTGTACCCCAGTGGGTTCGTATGACCCAGGTTCAATCCCGACCAGGGGAAGCAGTGATCTTTTCGAAGCCTCTGTTTCGGTTCGTGACGCCGCGTTACCCGTTACGCATTACCACGGTCGCTAGATATCGTGACCCTGGACAAGCTACCACGACAAGCCAGGCCGCTAAAGGGCTCCGCTCTTAAAACAGCACGATGCACAACATTTTGGGCAAGAAGAATACATAAGCGGCAGGCGTCGAGTTAACGATCGCATTTTCTAACTGGAAGTGGGCCAATGCCTCTGTTTCGTTTTCTTTCTCACAGTCATCGAACACAGTGGTTTACGTCACGTTCGAGGAGGTTAGCGAATAACTGAAATCCAAAGCACCAAGAACTTAAATCTAAAATAAGTGAGAAATCCTCTCAATGGTCACTCAGGGGATGCATATCATACAATGAATCAATCAATCACGTAAAGACATTTCCGTGGGGGTCACTGGCCCCATGATGATATCGCAACCACAAGCCACTACGCTGTTCATACGGTCATCAGTTGGATTCCCGGATCGTAATTCATGGCTCAATGAAGTTCCTTACTACTAATGCTACTTGTCTAAGGTGTGCCAAGTTTAGAGTGCGGAAATTCACGACGTCACTTACAAAACAACGCTGGGGCGTACTTTATAGCCGCTTTGCCGCAAACCCCGCCACCGAAAAATCAGGCGGCACTGCTCGCGAAAGTACAGTCATCAGTACTGGCGCTGTTGGCCACGTGACTGCATGCTTATCTTTCGTATTGCTCAAAAAAATGGCAACCGGACAGATGTAACCGGATCCGGGCAATTAAAATCACCACAATGGCGGTGATATATTTCTCGTGGCACTCCCAGGCTCCTGACGTCTGCAACTTGCCTCACTTGTCGTTTACCGGCTGCGGTGGCTCAGTGTCAAAGGCACTGTGCAGCTCAGCCAAAGGACGTGGGTTCAATACCGGCAGCGGTGGCTGCTTTTCAGATGTAGGCGAAAAGATATCAGCAGAGGCACCTAATACAGCTTATTTCTTTTAACGTAAAAGCATTACATTCTAGCTTACTGAATACGATGGTGAAAGTATTGTCGCTTTATACGATCATGACGTACCGCCGAGAATACACTGCAGTGAACACAACCCCGATTCAATATTTAAAGCATTGTGGTCTCCCATTATCATCGTGCTGAACCTTTCTCTTTCAGTCGTTTCTTTCTTCTATATGGTAATTAAGGAGAGACATGGTGAATCGCGCTGGATCCACCTACGTATCCGCAATTAGCGTAAACACGCTTTTTACTTGTCTAATTAGCGTGCACAGGTTGCTCCTGTATCCCCAGTACATGCCTCTATATTCCTAAATTCAAGTGCGCAACGGATTTACTAGGTCCACCTTTTTTCGCCTGCGTCCGATCATCGGCTGTGGTGCAATTGTCCGATCAAGGCACCTGCACAATCAACCAGATACAACTGATCATTGTTTTGTGTTATGCCGTGACGTCGTGTGCTTCTGGGACGTTTTGCAGCGGACTCTTAAGAAGGACACTGAAATTACTCCTTACACTATTCGGTTCCTGTCTTTTCACGATGTTAATCAGGTGCCTTATGACGCTTTTTTAGTGCTGGATTTGTACACCTTGTGACAGCGTCGCATGACTGACAGGCATGCGGAACCCCTCAGGCCAGCTAAGTCCATTTTTCGTGAGCTGGCTGCGTTGGTTAGGAGTGTTTATGCGGCGAGAGGGATCCACCGGTCTGGCTGAATCTTTTGGATTCTAGCGTCTGCTTGCCTGACTTTTGAAGGACGCAAAATGCAGTTGGACTTTGTGATTCTCTAGTGATGCCTGCTATAGCGTCTAGTCGTTATGTGTGATCGTAAGTGTGCCTCAATTTTCCATGCATTAAAGACAAAAAAAAATATCGGCTGTGGTGCAGGCGATGTTTCTTAGACTTCCATTCCGAAGGCCTCTGGTTCGAATCCCACACCACCGAGCATCCCTGAAGTTCATTTTATTTTCGTTGCATTGCCGGCAATTTTAGGCTAATATTTCGGTCACGTCGATGCCGGACGCCTTTGTGTGTGTGTATGTGTGTCTGTGTGTGCGTGTGCGTGCGTGGGTGGGTGCGTGCGTGTGCGTGTGTGTGTGTGTGTGTGTGAGAGAGAGAGAGAGAGAGAGAGAGAGAGAGAGAGAGAGAGAGAGAGAGAGAGAGAGAGAGATGGGGCATTTTAGGCTTTGGCCTGAAAATGCCCGTGCGGCGAGATTTCGGCACACGTAAAAGATCCTAGGTTGCCAGGATTATTCTGGAGCCCTCCACTACTGAGCGCCCCATAGCCGAGATGTATCGTCGGCGCGCTGAACCCCCATAATTCGAATGCACTTGTCATCTGAGGCTGTGTGGCTGCAGCAGTTGCTCGGCTCGAGCTCGCCCGTTTTGATGCTTGAGTGCATTAAAAAGCGCTGTCCCTTTAGTTCGATTACATTGTGAATTTGGGATGCCTCTCAACCCCTTCAAACTGAAGCGCCTGGAGTTATAGCTCGTCGTCGCTGCAACTTATTTCTGAGGTCCGATGCTAGAACTCCCCAGTTGGAGTTCAAACTTGGTGTTGGCTTCCCTCGAATTACTTTCGAGATGCTATCAGGAACACTCAACACCTTCTAATGGCATGCACCAAGCCGTGGACAAGAATGAACGCATCGCACCACGGGAAATAAAACAGCTCCTTTCCGTTTTGTTCTTTAGCCGTATCAAATTATAACGTAATTATGTGCCCAACGCTCCTTGAATTTTTCCGTACCGTCACCGACATCTTATTTGGAGCGTTAGGGATGTTTCGGAGTCTGACAGGTTGGTTCATACGTACATGTGATACAGTTACGCACCATTTTTGAGGAACTACAATGAGAAAGCATGGCCGTGGGGCAAACATGAATAAATCTAAATTAATGTGGAATAAGCATGCCAAGAACGCCCTCTTTAGCTTAGGAAACGAAAAGCTCGAAGAAGTAAAATATGCAACTGCCTCGGACAGCTGGTTAGTGCTGACACCAACCGCGAGAGAGAAATCGGGCGCAAAATAGGTATTGGTAGGTTAGCACTCGGCAAGCACTCTAAAATAACGAAGGTGAGCTACCTCTGTCACTCAAAAGGGAAATCTACAACCAGTGCATACCACCGCTTATGACATACGGAGCTGAAACATGGAGCCTTACTAGGCAACTGCAACGCAAACTTAGGTCGGCTCAACGGGCCATGTAAAGAATAATGTTCGGATAACACTCAGGGACAAGAAACGAGCTACCTGGATCAGAGAAAGAATTGAGTTGAACATAGCATTGTTGAAATAAAGAAAAGGAAATGGACTTGGGCTGGCCATGTAGTAGGACGAACCGGCAACCGGTGGACAATTAGGGTAACGGAATGGATTCCAAGAGGTGGGCATAGAAGAAGGGGAATGCCAATAGCACGATTGAGGGATAAAGTACGGAACTTCTCGGTAACTTGACTCGAGCAGCGCAGTGCAGGAGCGGTTGGAGGTTAAGTGGGAGAGGAGGCCTTCGTCTTGCAGTGGACCTGAGCAGGCTGATGATGATGATGACGTACCATCCCCTTACCTACAATCCGGCGTTCATTATGCGGCGCGCAAGAAATGTACCCATACGAAACGTGCGTTGTTCACCCACATGCAAACACATTGATAATATTTATGCTATGTCACCCTAAAAAGGCGCAGACGTACAACATTGTCCACACGGAGTACGGGAGGTGGCTGTTGTGCCCGGATCATGTGTCCTAGCCACCGTCACCAATACGAACCGGCTTTTAAAACTCGAACGGCTACGACACGATTAAGCAGTTGGAGGCTTCGAATAGTCGCAAACAACATCTACAAATACTTAGGCGTATTTCCCTTTTGTAATGTATATTTGTTACCCGGTGCGTAGTTCCATCGAGGCATGTTATGTATCTGCTTCGATGGACAAATAAACCTCTTCATATACTTAGGCCAGCGCTGTTATCACTAGTCGCTGCGCCCGCCTTGACATGTGGGTTGTAATAAATTCTCTTCCCCCCCGCCTCCCCCCCCCCCCCCCCCCCCCCCGGCAGTTACCCGAATAAAGAGAGTCGAAAGAGTTGCATGAGTATGTCCGAGCACTTCACTGGGACTGTCTTTTGTTTTCCGCCTTTTCAGGAGTAAAGAATAAACTGTTGTCGAACTCGGGACGAGATCCGTTGAATATAAGAGAAAAAACTGTTGTTCTCTGAGGTCAGTGTTATTACAACACATATCTCAACCTGTAGCGGACATGAATGTGGGATGCGAAAAAGGTGCCGTAAAGATTCCCTGCCGCTTTAGACAGTAATAGTATTTTACGGCATTTTTTACGCTGATTCATATTGATTTTTCTACAATCAGTTGGTCCAGGGCACAAAATCCAATAATAAAAAGCGATATGCCATTCCAAAGTCTCTTATTTTTTGGTTAATAGAAATTTCCTGTGAGGTTGATGCAACCACTGTTTCGTGAACGAGCAGGTTATGCCGCCCGAGTATTGCCCGCTCACAGCTTTCCAGTTCCAGCCGACCGTGTTACTGGCGTCGTGCTCCAGCCCTCACGATGGCCTAAGCAAAGTCATGCACCCCTCCGTCTGACGACAACGACGGCTGAACGCGAAGATTTCTCGTGATGGATTCTTTGGTTGGCCAATTCCAAAGTCCCAGTACGTGGTACTCTCGAGGTAGGCACCACTTTTCTTGAATACCCACAGTAACTCTCAGGTGTGCGCTCCGTAGGCCTAACCTTGGGGCTCGCTGTGTGTATACGGCGCGAATCGGTACGTGCTGCTTGGCGTTCGCTTCGACCATGTCGAAATAGAGCCGTCAGATACCCAAGTTCGATTGCGGCCACGGGAAGCGTTTATAGGGGCGAAGCCTCTTAGGGGCTGGGGCTGTTGGCATCTGCTGTCGTCGTCGTAATCGCCTCATGTAGTCAAAGTACTAAAAGAGCGGGAAACTCGTTTACGCCTCGCGATAGAACGTGAGGCGTACTGAAGAAACACCGGCACAATCATTTACACCTCGCGCTAGAGAGCTTCGTTCTCTCTAGAAACAAGAGACTTTTACAGCACACGGTTTCATCTCCGCTGGCAAAAACGCCAAGGCGCCAAGAATACACTTATTCACTGTGCTTCACCCCTCCGCAGGTTTCACGGTAGTGGAAATGCCCCGGGATTTTTTTTTTCACTTCACCCACGATCATTCATCATCAGGTAAAGTTGGCCTTCCTTCAGGGTGATTTGCCTACAACGTATCTGTATTTGTCAGAAACCTGGTACAAATCCTGCAAACAGCCTTGAACAGAGATGGCTATCTTGAAGTCAACTAGCGTTTTTGCGCCCGGAGTGCATTCCGGCACACGCACATACCGTGACAACGTAAAACGATTTCATACAATATCATCCAGCCTTCAAACTCTTTTGCGCTAGGCATGCAAATGCTAACTGCGATTCGTAATGCCTTTTCGCAAAGCTGACTGCCGATACAAAGAAAACAGGACTGTAATTTGTTTCGAGCTTGAACTTTCTCTGTTGTCGAGTATTAATTTGCAGCCGGCCTGTTCTCTTTGTTTGAAAGATTGCTAAATCCCCTTTATATACATAGCTCTAAGCAGCTATGACTCCCTTGTTTCCCAGAAGACCTTGCGAAGACGGTAATAATCTCCCCGGAGAGGTAAATCAAACACAACAAAAACACCTTGCAAAAAACACCTTGAGCGTTCTTTGGAAACTTTAAGCCTTCTATTACAATAAGAAGTTACGACACGCAAAATCCGGAGCTGCGAGTGTCGACAGACACCCCAACGCAGCGGGATTGAGTCGAAGTAAAGCAGTAGAATACTGCAAGAGTCCTTTGGCGACGCAAACAACCGCTTTTCGGTGTAGTTCGAAGAGCGCATGCGCGAGGAACTATTCGAGTTATCTTCGAAACGAATGCCGCTAAAAAATGTGCCGCTATGCTGGTGCTACGCAAGGGCTTTTTGCAGTGCCGCCGGTGGTCGCACTCTTCGACACTTGGCACCGCTCAAGCATAAACATGAGCACTATGCTGTCAGGAGTCTATCGGAGCTAACGCATACACGAGAAAGATAGCGCTATCATGCCTCTGGTGTGTACGATGCTATACGATTGAAAAAAAAAATGAGGACGCCACCCAGCCCTGCGGAAGTGGATGTCCAGCGCAGCTGTTGTAAACCACTACACATGCTGATGGGAAAGGGCATGAAATGTTCCTTGTTGTCCCGGCGGGCTTTTCGGTTGCACTCGGCTTCTCTGGCGGCAAATGCTTGGTCCTGACGCAGGCGCTGGGCGTTTCGCGTGAGAACTGCAGGGCCCTGCCAAGCCTGACGAATGCGCTAGGCTACGATTGACGTCAACCCCGCCGCCCCTTTCGACAGCAGCTGCAAACCTAATCTTTACCTGAACAAAAAAAAAAGGGGGGGGGGGGGGTCCCATTGCTCACCGGTGCCTTACCATCCATCATGCAATTTCGATGCCTGTTTTGTGTTATTTTATTTACACGAATACTGAGCTGTATTCTGCCCGCCTGATTAGCTTTACGCATGAACTCGGCGTTTTTGGCGAGAACCGCTGGGTCTTTCCTGGGTTCTTTCGTTTACGACACGACATTTTCCGACCAACGAGAGGCTAAGAGCTTCGCTGTCAAATACGCTGCTCAGTATCCCGAGGCCCTATTCTCGACTGCACAAACTCGCCGTAAACCCTGAGTTTGCCGGTAGTCTTTTCTGATTGGCTTTCACTTGTGGTGCTTCCGATTGACAAAGCGGTTGTGTGCGCTTTCGTCATTTTAACGTTTCATGACGTTTACGGGCACCTGTTCTATGTTCGCGCTTATTTCTCTTTACTGAAAGGCAATAATTCTTGGCCGGCAATGAAAACCTAGACTGAATGCAGTGGATATGACAGCGTACGCCTGTCTTGCCTATTCAACAACAATACGGCTTGTATGTCACACACTCTCTGTGACTGGCGGAGAAGACTTGACGTAATTTAAACTGTTGGTGGGAACGAACAGCTTACACATTGGCAACGTCAACCTGCGTAAAAGTGATGTAATGTTACGTAACATCTTGGAAATGGCGGCTGCTGTCGCCGTGGAATAGGGCGAAAAACTTCACCGACCTTCGGTGAAATTTTACCTCCACGTCAAGCCTTGTTTCGCGCAGCGTCCTACAGCCTATTTGTCGCAATACACGTGTGATGTAGTCAGCACAGATGGCCTGATTGCCAACGGCTGTGTTTTGGTATCGGCCACAGATTGCTCAGCTCTCGGCGAGTGCCTTCCCCTTCAGCCGCTCGGCCACTTGCTGATACTTGTCTTTAGTCTCCCAGCCAACAAGGCATTCTCTGCAACGCTGCCGTTTTGTCTAAATCAGAGTACCCGTGAACGCTCACAATTTCTTCGGAAGCATTACTTGAATTTTGTACTGAGCTACTATGTCATGGGTAAGTTGCCGGTGCAGCGATGTCGATATCCGCGTTCGCACGCAATTGCGCTGCAGCGTAGGCACTTCGTGCGTCGTGCCGTTTATTTCGCAACCACGGCTACACTTAGATTCCGCGTCTAAAGGTCCAACGAGACGAAATATCCAACTAGACGAAAGGTCCTACAGTGGATATTCCGTCTCGTTGGATATTGTGTCTCGTTGGACATTCAGGCTCGATTGGACCTTCCGTCTCGGCGGATGTTTCGTCTCGTTGGACATTCAGGCTCGATTGCACCTTTCGTCTAGTTGGATCTTTCGTCTCGTTGGACATTTAGGCTCGATCGGACCTTCCGTTTTGGTGGATCTTTCGTCTCGTTGGACATTCAGGCTCGATTGCACCTTTCGTCTAGTTGGATCTTTCGTGTCGTTGGACATTTAGGCTCGATTGGACCTTCCGTCTCGGCGGATCTTTCGTCTCGTTGGACATTCAGGCTCGATTGCACCTTTCGTCTAGTTGGATCTTTCGTGTCGTTGGAAATTCATGCTCGATTGGACCTTCCGTCTCGGTGGATCTTTCGTCTCGTTGGACATTCAAGCTCTTACTATTAAATGAATGACCGGAGCACTCTAGAGTTACATTGAATGCCCTCTTCCGCAATATGGTTGTGGGATTTTCTGCGTTTTCACGTGCAATACCTTTTACAGGATCATTTGAAGTAAAATGTGCGCCTGGCACCTCTGATTTCCGTCGCAAATTTCTGGTCTGCTTGCAACGCTATTGACGAAAGCACGCTTGGTCGCGAGTACGTTACTGAGAGTTCCTAAATAGGACTTCAGTTTTTTCATTAGGACCTGTTCTACCATTCGGGCGAGCTATAAGGGTTTTTCTTGTTTTTTTTTTCTTTTGGTGTGCAATTATATTGTTACGAGGATATAAAAGGGAAGGGACACAATGTATTTACGCTATTCCAGTATTTACTGTAGACAGCACAGCAAGCCGGAATCTGACGTGATCCTCGTCTTCCTTCACGAGCCCAAAAATGTCCCTCGTCGTCGTCGTCGTCATTCACTTCACCGACGGGTAACATAACCCCCCGGGACGAGGCGCCGTCGCGGCGCACTTTACAGAGCTGTTAGGTTGGGGGGGGGGGGGCAAACATATGGCTTGAGCCGGACAACATGCACAATGTCTGTTGGAGGATGGGCAGGCGAGGACTGGAGTGGGGATATCTCGTAAGTCACATCAGTGACTTGGCGCACGACTCGATAGGGGCCTGAGTAGCGAGGAAAGAGTTTAGCGGAGAGGCCCACACGACGCGTAGGTGTCCACAGAAGCACTAGGGTACCAGGATGAAATTTGGCTGTGGAACGGTGCTTATCGTAGCGAAGCTTGCTGGAGGCCTGGGATGTCGTAAGACGGGTGCGTGCAATTTGACGAGCCGCGTCGGCCTTGGCGGTGACGTCGCGGGCATATTCAGTGGGGCTTGCCGCCGAGGGAATCAAAGTGTCCAATGGCACGTTGGGGTGTCGCCCGTAGAGTAGGTAAAATGGGGAATACCCCGCAGTGTGGTGGCAAGAGGAATTGTACGCGAAGGTCACGTATGGCAGAGCACCGTCCCAATCACGGTGGTCGGGGGAGACGTACATAGATAGCATGTTGGTCAAGGTTTGATTGAGTCGCTCCGTTAAGCCATTCGTTTGAGGATGGCAAGCGGTTGCCAATTTATGTTTAGTTGAGCACGAGCGGAGAATGTCAGCGATCACTTTGGAGAGGAAGTAGCGGCCACGATCAGTAAGCAGCTGCTTAGGGGCTCCGTGGACGAGAATGACGTCGTTGAGCAGAAAGTCTGCGACGTCGGTGGCGCAGCTGGTAGGAAGAGCACGGGTGATGGCATACCGGGTCGCATAATCAGTGGCCACCGCAACCCACTTGTTACCTGCGGTCGACGTAGGGAATGGCCCCAAGAGGTCGAGACCTACTCGGAAGAATGGTTCGGACGGCACGTCCAATGGTTGAAGTGGCCCAGCTGGGAGAGAAGTTGGTGTTTTGCGGCGTTGGCAGGTGTCGCAGGCGTTAACGTAACGTTTCACAGCACGGTATAAACCCGGCCAAAAGAAACGACGCTTGATACGGTCATAGGTGCGAGCTACGCCAAGATGTCCAGCTGTGGGATGATCGTGGAACTGTTGAAGTATGTCTAGGCGAAGTTGTTTTGGTACGACCGGTAACAGCTCAGGTCCATCGCAGGAGAGATTTCGTCGGTATAGAGTACCGTCTTGGAGGTGAAAAATCAGCGAAAAATAATATTCCCGAGCTTCATGCGCATGACAGGCACGTGCGCGCTAAGCAAACAATCACGTGCTCTTCCATCCAAAAAAGGAGGGTGCTACGACCGTCGCCTGACACTCACTGCGTACGCGCGCGAGTGTCCGTCAACTGCTCGCAGCCCGTAAAAAGCGGTCGATGGGGATGAGGGTTGTATATTCTCAGTTCGGCCTCATCAAGTCGTCAGTTTGATGTGTGATTTGTCATCCAGTATTTCACACATTATTCAGTTAATGAGATAGAACATCCAACTTGAATATCTTCTCTTCTGGTATTTCGTTTAAATTTCGCGTCCACTTATACAAACGATGTTATTGTGCTTCACGCTGTCACAAAAGCAAGCCCAGATTCTGACCATGAGGACGCACAATATTTTGAATGTGTTGTTAGAGTTCCGGAGGCTTTGAGGGCGCGTCAGAAAAGCAGCTCATTGCTTTCTGGATGGCTTACTACTAGCTGTTCTTATTGGCAGCCACAATATGGTAAGTATATAGAAATACGCAAACAAAGGAAAGCTTGCCAGCAAGCAATACAAGGAAGTCGAACTGCGAGACTGGCCTAGAGCCGTCATTGTTCAGCGAGTCCAATGAAGCATTATATAAATTAGACAAGAGCAAGACCGAAGACAGAGCTAGCTGCAATTTAGGCTCATCTTGTACATGCGCTGCGCTTCTTTGAATTCTTCCTTGTTGTCTTTTTCAGGATTAATATTTTTGTCGATTGGTTCAAACGCAAACATTCATAACTTCTGCGTGATACTGCATTCTAGTAAAACTTGGCGCTATTTTTTTCTCACATTATGGTGTGTGCAGAAAAACTCAACAAGTAAAATCACGCAACAAGTTTAGATATGGCTCTCTTTCTCACCAAGGCGCACTCAGTAATGTGTCTCATCAATTTCGGTTCATTTCACGTGTTAAGGCCTACCCCATTTCACAACCAACCACTTTCTCTCGAGTCAACTTAAAATAGAGTGTTCGCATGAGAACAACTTCTAAAACAATATTTAAACAAAACTTATGAACGACATAAGATATACTCTCTAAGACTCTCTTGGGCCTAAAAATGCTTTATGGTGTACACCGACAATCTGCGTTTATCTATCCAAAAGTTTTACACGATAGCTTAACCTATAACACATTTACTGGAAAATGCGATGTACCAGCGTTAGCCGTAAAATACACGCTATATAATGGAAACAAAATGGACACCTACAACAGATATTTTCCATTTAGTCTCAAATTCGTTCCAACTTTACACTTCTTACCACGGAGGACGCTGAAAAGGAAAATATTTTGACCATACAGGCTCAGAGCTTCTTCAAGCCTTCGGTAAAAGTATATTTGGTGCTCTTGATTGTGCATAATGCACGTGTTGCACTAATGCCGGTAAATACTTTTTTGCCGTAATTCTATCTATTTACACTTCTGCATAATCGAGAGGTATGAGCTTTAGAACCTAGAAAAATCGTCATTAAAGCTTACTCGCCAATTTTAGCACTTACGCATCGGAAAGCCGAATTTTCAAAAGGTAGATACATTTAGCTTGTGTTTAGTCGGTCGACCAGCGTAACAAAGAAACTAGCATAAAGTTGTGCGCGAAATGGAAACACTAAGACAAAATAGCGACCTGTGCGCATACACACTCGGAGTTTCAGTGAAACCCCTGCTGCTACGTCTTCATAATTTTCTCATTTTTCTTTGTTTAGGTCTTTACCGTCTCTTTTTTTAAAGGGGTTAAGAAGGACAAATGCAACAGCATAACTCGATGGAGCCAGCCTTTGGTCACCCACTCAACTCTATATCAGACATGCAAGACGTTTTTTTAACCGAAAAACAACACGAACAATTGAAAAACATTGAAATTTTAAGCCACACGACGACAGCGGTGACGTAATAGATAAATTCCCGGTCTATTCGGTTCAAGAGCACCAACATGCTTAATTGCACACACCCCCACAATATGTTTAATTTACTAAGCCCATCTCCCCTTTATGTTTAATTTATTACGCACCGGCAGCTCAGTGTGCAATGTATTGATTGCGCTACTGAGCACAAACTTGTGGTTGGTGACCACGCAGGGTAACGTAGGAGACGCAAAAAGCATCAGTGTGTCTGCATTTGACCGCATGTTATAGATCATTAGGCATCATCAATTAATCCGTAGCCCTCCACCATGCATGGCTGTCCGCAAAATATTGGCTGTATATTTTGTTCCAAAATCCCTGTTTTAACACGTTTAATATTTTCATAATGAATATCGGGATAATGAATACCGCTGTAGGATATCGCTCTCGGATCGCTCTCGGATGGAGTAACACAACTATTCAGAGATGGGCAACTATACTTGAAGCGAAGGAGCGAACAAGAGAGAGCATCATCCGCCGATGCTGCTTGAATGAAATTATTAAATGCAGAGCATTTCTTTAACTCACGATGTCACCCGGCCTTGTCGGCATGCCTCGGCGTCCGCAACAGCCGTTCCAGGTGCGCCCTCTCCCCCACTCCTCCTCTCCCGCATCACGCTACCCTCCTCGCTCTCAACAACAGGTCCGCCCCCCCCTTCCCCTACACTATATAAAAAAATAATACTTACCGGCGCCTGGTTTCGATCCCACGACCCTGCGGGCGGAACGCAAGGTACATGGTGCTCTTCCCACTACGCCACAAAACCGACACAGAATGAAAGGCTACGAACGCGCCTTATATCCTTGACTCATTCAAACTACGTCAAGAAGCTGCTGATACAACGCATTCACTACCACCAACTCCCCAAACACTAAACGTTAACGCAATACACCCACCCCCTATGCGACGCATTTACTCGAGTCCCCCTCGCGGGGAGATGGGCCCTTTTTTATTCTCAAAGCGGTTCAGATGATTCTGTCTGCACGTTAATTCTAGTCAACCAATAAGGAGTGCTCCAGCTCACTCGAGTAGCTAGCCCATACGTTGCTAAAAAATCAATTGAGCAGAAGTTCGTTTTTCTAGCTTAAGAGCAATTGGCGAAATTTTGTGATTTCCGGGACAGTGTCACACGCTAATAAACGGACACTGAAGTGATTTGTAAACATTGCGGGATTACGAGCGCAAATTGCAGCTCACAGTCCATAGGCCATGTTTCGACCACTATGAGCGCGTTTACGCGAATTTATTGAGTAAAAAAAGCAATTCGAAAATGTTGTCCACCTCTCTGCACCCTCGCCCATTTTCTGTGGCGTTTTCGTGTGACTCACGAGGAGACGAGCTGGCAATTGGCTGCGCTACTGCACGGTTCGCCGACCTTCCGATTGAGTCAGTCGGCTCAGCGTTTAGATCGCCGGCCGCCAACGGGTCGTCGCAATTCGCTCGCTCAATTGAAACTAAGCCACAACACGTTTGGGAATGGAAGAATGTGCCTTTCTTTACTTTGTTAGTTTGTACACTGTATCAAGCTCCGAGTCCGGGTCGCTCCACACAAGCGCTGCAGAAGTGCACATGGGACGCTTCGCTGACTTTACGCTAGTAGCAAAATCTAAGGCCACTTGAAGGCGGGAAAAGAGTCAACGAAGTCAATATTGGTACAAATGAAATAAAATTAACTGAAACTTTTACCGTACAGCGCATAACTAGGGAGTAGTAAGCACTTTTTTTGCGCTGGGAGAACAAGCACAGCGGTCAGCAGCACCACCGCACATCTGCGAACGCTTTTCTGTCAAAGAAATGGAATTGCTAGACGTGAGATATTGTGGAAGTTTGGCGGACGCTTACTGCACGGGCGTTATACAATAGTCACCTAAAGTACTTAAAACTAAATAAAAGTCAACTAAACTAAATAAAAGTGTAAACTGGTTATACATTTTATACTTTATATATCCATCCGCGGGAGAGCTGGCTCGAAGCCGAGTGGTCTGAGGCGCTAGGCTATTGTTTTGCAAGTCAGAAGTTCGAATCCCCGAGGGTACATCCTTTTTTTTTTGCAAGTTATTTTTTCGTTTTCGGCCGATGTTTTCTTAACTGAGTTCACCATTTTTGGGCCGTAACGTTCACTGCTCCACGAGCGCGTTCGCAGAACGCACGCAGACTGCCACTGACGGGCTAGCGAGTTCTCGTTAGCGTACTGTTGCCACAAGCACCGACTGCTTGCGGGCACACCCTTGGCCTGGTGCGAACACGCTTTTTACGATACAGGCATGAGTGAGGGAAGCTCCGAATATGCGGGAAAAGCGCATGGCATTTGAGCGTCTGCGGTGACGCGGAGGGCGTTCATCCACTGCGTAGGGCTCGGCTAGTGATTTCTACGATTGCAAGCCGTCCTGGGAGGCTTATCTCAGGCGTTTTACAGCCGACAACATGGCAGAAGCGCGGTACGGCGATTACTGAGATATCGAGAATGCCCATCCAACGATGCTGTCGGATGTCAAGCATGTTGTTTTACAGAACCGAAACCAAAACTTGTTTGAATGCTAACCTCGCACATCGTCCAATCACGGTGCCATCTCCTCCCGACTTCACAGCCTTTAGTTGGTGCGACCGCCACAGACCGCGCATGGTAGTTTTTCTTCTTTCCCCCTTTATAAAATAATTAACGACTTATCAAGGATAAACGATGAAAAGTGTGGTAATTTGAGCCAGTCTACGCAGTGCAAGCAAAACCGGGAGATCGACAAATTCACTTCAGTGTGCCTTTAATCATACGATCGTACTCTGTGCCGCGAACAAACAGATTAGTCTTATAGATTTTCATACTCAAAAGCACACTTTCTTTTTCTTTTGTGATGGAACTATTTTGATGAGGTTGACGGAAGCCATCCGGTACGGCACGTTCATGTCCAACGCTTTCTATTGACGGCAAAATATACGCTTCATATTGACACACAGCGCTCATTTTATTACGGCGTAGTGTAACGTTTGGCACAACACACTTGAACCTATCGCTATCGGCCTAATCTTAAAAAAATGCGTGTCTTGAATGAAAAAGTGCGGCCTTAGTATTGTTGGACCGTTCGTCTCAGTGGACCTTTCATCTCGTTGGACATTCAGGCTCGATTGGACCTTTCGTCTCGTTGCACATTCAGGCTTGCTGATCACGTGACGAATTGGACCTTTCGTCTCGTTGGATCTTTCATGTGGTTGGACATTCAGGCCACCAGCGCCTCGTTTACCGGTGCCGATGAGGAGTTCTCAAGGGCAAGAAGAGCATCACCCCATAGTGTCAATGCGACTATTTATGTCTGTTGATGTCGCCGCCGAGAATCGGGGTGGTAACGGCGCAGACGACGGACGCCGGGGCCTGCTTTTCTTTTCCGGCGAGATCGGAGGCATGCGCAGACACGGCAAACGCTGTCGTGGCGGTTTTCAGTGTTGCCAAGAGAAGAAATCGCCAGCGAAACTTTTATAAGAATACCATCTATGTACCGAAGAGGCGATGTTGGAGTCCGGATAGCTTGACAGAAACCACCGTGGAAGTACTCCATCAGCGGCCTTGGGTCACGCCTTGCGCATGCGCAGGCAATAAGTGAAACGGAATGCGTGCGGAGACCGTAGTGAGCTAGGAGACGGGCTAAATACACCCCGGCCGTCAGTGTTTTGGGACAAAGTGGATAAAGCAGAAGAGCGCAGCATCGGCGTAGCTGCGAGTAAGTCGTGACGGCAAGAGGAATGACAACGCGACGAGCCGTTCAACAAAGAAGTCCCTTGCGCTGAAGACCGGAATTGGCCTTGAATGGTTGAAATCGACGTCGCGGGCAGGGATTGAAACAGCGGCCGGAACTAGATTACTAATTATATGGGCTTAAAAAAACGGTCTTACGTAGATATGGCTGCCATATCTCCAAAGCAACTCGTTGCTGTGGCCTCCGTCAGGAGCGGCGAAAACACTGGGACTTCCTGCTCAATGCTGCAACTGTGGGCACACGCACAAGTGAGCGAGCTACTGAAGGAGAAACGATAACGTAGAAGATGAGATTTGCGACCAGGCGTATGTTCTGCGCTGAAGCTAAGATCATCACCGAAAGTCGAACGAATGAAAGACAACGCTTGTCACCCACCCCACTCAACTTGGACGAGACGATGGCTAGAAGCTTTATGGGTTGGGTAGTTATGGAACACTGTAGCCATATTTAGTTGATGTCCTCCCGTGCTATAAAAAAAATTGTTTTGAACTCGCGCAGCCTATTGCATACAACGTCAAACGGGAACGGAGCTCAGAGTCTTCATCAGAGAAAGGGTAGTAGCACGTGCTGTGCAAGAAATTCATTGCCGATACCCACATAGGCAGTATGGCTTGATGAGGGTGCTGAACAATACGGAGATGAAAATAAAAGGTAAAAAAAGAGGTTGTAACGGGCCCCCTCAATCCAAGCTTTTCCTTGCGATAACGTACCTGACACCTGATGTAGATGATAGTTGACGATGCAGCTTGTGTTGATACGCCCATTCATATTCTTTGAACCTAATGCCTGGGAAGCACCAGTTATAAAAAGAAAAATATAGCGACGGCCCCGGAGTAATTAAATATCAGACTATGTTTATATTGCGCTGCCCCACCATACCTCAGAGAAAGTGGGCACCGCTCACTCACTTTCACAAATATCAATATATTTTTCCTCACGCGCTCACTCACACTCACGCTCACTACGCACACTCCACCACTCGTACCCACTCGCGCTCACGCTCATTATTCGCCGTCACCACTCGCGCTCGCGCTCACCGCAGCAGACCCTCCATGAGTCACGAAGCCAAACAGTATTAGTGCATTATGGCATCAGCAGGCCATACAAATCATATTCCTGAATCAATACGCCACCAGAGAATTAATTTTATTGTGCCCCATAGCAGGAGCTCAGTGACGACATATTTCCGAAGCTAAAAGCAATTTCGCATTAAGAACCATCACAGCGAGCGGCTCCTGTGACGAATAGCCAACAGCCAGTACAAGTGCAATAGTGTCGCTCACCGCGGTAAGCCCCGTAAATGGCGCGAGTTGCCCGAGTGCACTCGCGAGTGGTGAGTGGGGCTCACGGCGAGTGTCACTCGCACTCGGAAGTTGTGAGCGGGGCTCCCCGCACCAAATCGTCTCCGGGCCCCGACAAAATAAGTAACAAGCTACTTCGAAACCTCGACGACCCTACCATCGCCGACCTGACTAAACTTTTCAATGAATGTTGGGAGAAGGAGGAACTCCCACCTCAATGAACGACAACCAAAACCGTTCTTATTCCCAAACCGGGGAAGCAGCCACACGTCGATCACCTCCGACCTATACCATTAACATCGTGCCTAGGCAAGCTCTTAGACCACGTTGTTCTCACCCGACTCAACAGTCACATCGAAAATCACCACCTGCTACCTCACTCCATGCTGGAGTTCCGACCTCAGCTCTCTACTCAGGACGTCATGCTACAACTAAAACACCACATAGTAGATGCTCGATTCAGTTTCGCACATAACACCAAGGCGATCTTGGGCTTCGATTTAGCGCAGACCTTCGACTCCGTTAGCCACTCGGCAATCCTGGAAAAAGTAGCCACGGCTGGAGTCGGTTGGCTAGCATACAACTATATTTGTAATTTACTCACGGTTCGAACAGCCACATTCACCCTTAGACAATTGACTACAACCCCCATCCCCCTTCGTAACAAAGATGCCCCCCAAGGATCGGTTCTTTCCCCCTTTCTTTTTAATATAGCCCGACGAGGCCTACCCCCACTCCTCGACGCCATCCCCCACCTACAGCACAGCGTATACGCCGACGACATCACGTTGTTGGTTACTAGAGGATCCGATGGTCACATCCAAGATACCCTCCAAACGGCAAGTGATGTCGTCGAAGCGTATGCTGCCTCTCGTGGTCTGTCCTGCTCCCCAACAAAAACAGAGCTTCATCTATACAGACCTAAAACACCAGAAAAACAACCATCTGCCCCACTCACCCTCATCCAAAGCACTACCTCTAACGGCCAACCCGTCCCAATAGTTGGCTACATCAAGATTCTAGGTCTCCATATACAGGTAAACGGACATAATGTAGATACTCTCCGTGGCCTAGAAAAAGGGGTTTACAGGACTACACGACTCATCTCTCGCATATCTACCAAACATCGAGGAGGGAAAGAAAACAATCTAATACGTCTCGTACAAGCCTTCGTCATAAGTCGCATAGCATACGTCACCCCCTTCCTAAACCTCAAAGTCAGCAAAACACACAAAATTGGAGCTATGATACGTAAATCATATAAACAGGCCCTAGGTCTCCCCGTTACACTATCAACAGACAAACTACTCTCGGTAGGTCTTAAAAATACACTAGACGAAGTTATCGAAGCCCAACGGTTACCGAAACTTGAGCGACTCACGAGGAGTGGCACTGGACGCCACATTCTTCAGAGTCTTGGCCTCAGTCGCCCCACTATTTCTGACACCCATGTCGACACTCCCCCAGTCATTCGACACCAACTGGTAATCCTACCCCTCCTAAACACATGCACCCGGTTCATAACGGGGAAGGGCGCCGAGCGAGAACGCAGGCTTTACACAAGCAACACTCCTCCAACCCACAAGTAGCCTAAGTGGAGGCTGCAGAATACCCACGACGCGAAGCCATGGCAGCGGTCGTAGTTGATTCATCTCACTGAACACTAGCCGCGCTCTCCTTCCCTACTTAATTTCCTACCGTAGCCTAAGAAATGGCTATCACTCTTGCAATTATTTCCAGCCCTAAGATTACTACTATAATACGCGACTCCAAATCGGCCATTACCAATTACTCCAACGGGCGAGTTGTCCCCCAAACTTTACGCCTTCTCCTGAAGGAACGTAAATTCGCGAAACGAAAAATATATATCGTTTGGGCACCGGGCCACTCCGAACTCCCAGGAAAATAATTGGCACACGAGGTTGCTCGAGAACTGGTAATCCGAGAGCCCAGTGACGCTGCAGAATCTCCTCAACATTTCTCCCATAGGGACCACCTCTTGACCTACCGATCGGTACTCGATCACTACCGACTGTTCAGAGCTCGCTTCCCACCACCCGACCCCTCGCTCTCGGGCGGCCACGCTGTTGTATGGCGCCAACTTCAAACATCCACATGTTTCCCACCCCTGCCCTCCTATCACTCTACTACCCAGAGTTGCACTCTAATCGATGCCCTCTTTGCCATTAATACGCAGACCTACCGCATGTGATTTGGTCCTGTGCAGACATACCCCTTCAAACTCTTAAAAAGAACCCCACTTTATTACAAATTACAAACGAGGAGCAGTGAGAGGCCGTGCTGCTCAGCACAGACCCTATGACCTAGGTCTCACTTGCCCAGGTCGCCGAAGACGCCGCAGAGATATACATGAATCCTGCTGTCGCCGGAAGGACACTCAAGTCGACCTAAAAACGGTCCCACCCGTGGCAACAAAAAAGTTTAATCTGATCTGATCTGATCTGCGATGAATGAGTGGGCTCGCCGCGAGTCACGCTCGCACTCGCGAATGCTGAGTGGGGTGTGTGTGAGTGCACTCGTGAGTTAGCCTGCCGTCCTATGTGGCCCACAGTATACCACGCTTCTAACTATCCTCGCGATAGGAGAGCCGGACGGATCACTACACAATCTGACGCGCACTAGCTTTATCGGTCGAAAAATAACTACCCGCTGATTTTATTTTTCGTAAAAAGACGGCCTATAAGCCGTCCTGTCGGTGCTAGTCTCCAATTACTAGTTGACAAAGCACGAACTCGACCAGCGAGCATAAATTGACACACCACTTTTCCTTAAAATGGTACCTTTCTTACGATCTTTTCGTGTGTTTCTGCAACGATCCGATGAGGAGAGAAAATAAATAAACCTCCAAAAACGTTTTACACCAGTGACGATGGAAAATATCATGCGGGTTCGCTAGACAGTGGGAACTCGCGTTAGATCTGCAATAGAGGCTTGTTACGTCACATACCGCAGGAATATGAAAAAAAAATTTAACATCAATAAAATATGTTGCAACATGATCAGAAAGAAATGCCTTAGTTGAGGTACACGATAAGGATGTTAGGTCAATGTTCTAAATTAAACTTTGTCATGGCTGCGAAATTACAAATTACGCAAATCTGTAAGTGCTTGTGACCGCAGCGTGAAGCGCTCTTACTCTGGCTTCGCATACGGATCGTTGTTTCACCTGATGTCATGCCGCACCGCATGACCTAAGAATGTGCCATGTCTCAGCCAAAATTGCTCACATCCAGGCTCCCTGAAGGGAGCACGAATGTGCATTGCGATACTTGGAAGAGAAAAAACAACGAAAAGCTTTCAGAGTGCGGAGGTAGGGAACCAAGCCAATCAGTCGATTCTATCCCATAGTTATCGACCCTGCTGTTGTGCTGATTTACGACGGCTCGTATCTGAGGAAATTACCGTGCGTCGTGCTCTGAACGCTCTGACTGGGGCCGCTAATAGCGTATCTTATTTAGTGGCTATACTTCTCTCATTTCAGGCTGCTATTGGCACACACGCTGTTTATCTTTCTTTTTCGTGAAGCATTTTTCTCCCCTGTGCGGTGGGAAGGCTTCGGCCACTTGATAGCGCCAAGATTCCAGGCTTGCGTCTTCCCTGGCGTTTTATGGGCTTCGGGCAAGCGATAACCCCACGATTTCCCCAGTGGCGACACCAAAAGGAAGGGAAGAAGACCGCCCTTGCACTTGGGTGCCCCCATAAATTGAAAGGATATGACAGGTAGGAGAAAAGGTGGGCTCAAAATAAGTTGAGTTCCCATTACGTGTTAATAGGAAGATATGGACCTGTTAACGAGCTTTAGCGTTCTATGTCACGAAGCTGAAAAATAAAAAGGTTGCATTGCTCTGAGACGAAGGTGCAAATACTGGGGTGGCCGATACCAAATCTTACTGGTCAGGATGACTGAGAAATGAAAACAACCTGCTTTTTCTTGACACTTAGTCGTAGGGTAATATATTTACTGCAGGAGGTGTATAGAAGTATAGAACGGCGCATAAAGACGACTAAAAACTCCCCGTGATCACGTAATTTGTTTTTTTGTGCTCCACGCAAAAAAAAAAAAAAAATTGGGTAGTCACGTTGAGATGAGGGTTATCTGTATATACGTTAAGGCTTCAGTACCGCATACCGCAGGATCGGCGTAATTAGCCCCCTTGCGGGGTGTTTAGGCCCTTCGTTTGCAGAAAGGCATGCTACGCGAACTTTCGTGCAAGTGGCATGCTCAAAATTCGTCAAATGGCGCACATGCTTATTGTATTTATTTTTGGACGTCTTATCCGCAGATTAGGCTTACAGTGGCTGATGTGGTACTAGCATTCATCCTTGGGTGTGTCTGAGAGCGGTTGCTTAGGGGATGTCTAAGGTTCGATGTCCATACTTGTTTTTTCTTTTTCTCCTAAATACGTCCTAGGAACAATTATTAGTTCTTATATTTTCCACCGCTATTCTCACTCTGTCTACCCTCCCCAGATAATATGCATACAAAAGACTACAAGCTCATCACCGCATTTCGTTGTACCGAGGCCCATACGACTGCACCTACCCATTCTACGACTCCGCCGTACAGCATGTGAATGTGCAACATCTGCTGTGGACCTGCCCGGCACTGAATTAGATCCGATTACGGCACCTCCGTGCAACCGGCCTCCACCCTGGCCGCCCTCCATACCTGCAGCGCTGGGTTCATGGACAAGCTTTTCATCGGCAACTTCTGGGCTTTGTACACGAAGCAAACCTGTTCCGTACCTGCGAATCGTGCACCGCTGTGCCACAGGGCAAACTTCCGAATAAGAAAAAATTTCAGGAAAGACGCCAAAAAAAGCGTAAACTTTGGCGACGCCCCCAAAAGACGTTAGAACACAAATAAGACGGGTAACGTACCGACGACAAAATAAAGCCCTCTCTAAGAGGACCATCCTGCCGGTTGGCTATCAGGGGCGTGGCACTGGAAAGCGCCAAACAGGCCGCTCATCCGGGAGTCTCTTGATGTGTTACGAACGTACGCTTTTGCATTTCACGCATTCCGGGGACATAGCCGTCATGTCCGGCATTCGAACCGTGCTCTTAGAAACAATGCTTTAGCCATTCCCACGACATAACTGCCTCCAGTTCGATTCGCCGAGAATACGCATTTGGTTAATTCTATAACAAGGCGGGCTATGACAACCTGTGAGAACGCGAAGTGCGCTTGGGGCTAAACAGCACATGTGCTCGCAAAGCGTTAACTTGTTTCTCTTACCGAAGTGGCGGTGCTTACATGTACGTAGATAATACATCCACCGTACCGTTCATTGGTTTATTGTGCTGTCGACTTAAAAGTATAGAACTAAGCGTTCCCATGTTTTTAAAGCGTACTCCCTTTTTTTTATTTGCCTACTGGCAAGGTTTCCTTAGTAGTTCGTCAAGTTGGCTAAGCAGGAGTGTCGCCAGTTAACTATAAAATGATGCCGGTTCCAGGTTAGGTGGAAAAAAATATGAAGTGAAGTTACACGTTACCTCTGCAAGCGTTTACAATGCTGGTGTTTAAATAAAATGAAAGTCGAACATTTGGCTCCTTAAGTCTTCATCGCCGCCCGGAGAAGTGAAGAAAGGCGCCTTGCATCTGCTTTCTTCGCGAAATAATTTTGGGGATTGATTGCTTTGTATCATTATTATGGCAAAAAAGATTTTTATTGGTCTATAATATAACAAAGGGACAGGGTTTCAGATGTTATAGTAGGGCAGAGGGGTTTCAAGTTGGGCTAACTGTATCTTAGTTGGGCGTTCAGTGCGTATTTCAACGTTTTCAACACGTATGACCCAAACAGAGCATGAAATGGGCCACTCGTGTGTCGAGACATCAACGCAGGTTAGGCATGATATAAATGTCGTCGAATTGAGAGGTAAAAACGAACAGACTGCAAGAGTCCCAGTGTTTAATAGAACCGTGTGCGTTGCTATTGCAGCGACCAGGCAAACGCGCAGGCCGGTGATCACTTTAGTGTTTCGGTTTCCGTACATCGGCCAGCAACTCAGTTTACATCTACCCGTTTCTTATCATTTCCGGAATTTATGCAAGCATACTGGAATATTTAATAAAGTCACGTAAGCAGTTCCAACTTGCTCCTTATAAACCGCTCCCTACTACTGTCTTTATTAATTATGTCAGAGAACCCGCCCGCCCGCAGATCGTTGTACAAACGACAAAAAAATGTTAAATGTGTACGAAGGATTTTTAAATTGTCTAGTTGATGTCATAACTAGCTTCTAGGGTAATTTTTGCCCCCCTCAATAAATTACTAATGTCGTAAGCCAAACTTTTAAAATGTAATTCAAGTTAGGTTGCGTTTTTTTTAATATTGCCTCTGACATTTAGCTTATGCTGCTTTACCCTCACCTACGTAATATTTTCACTATGGCTTAGTGATGGCTGTAATAATAGTCTGTCACTTCTGATTATGAAACTGCTAAATTGCCGTATCGATACGTAACGAGTATAAAGGAAATCTTAATGAATTTTTCGAGCTTTCCTCAACGTTATTTGCTATAGTTTCAATGCGCAGACGCATTGATGGCCTTTCTAGTTAAGAAATGAAAAAGTTATACGGCTAGGGTAGAAACACGAGTTCAAGTTCAATACGCAGAAAACACAACAGGTGTTCATTTGTATGCTCAAAGACAAGTTTACAAACTCATCGCTAAGCCGATCAAAAGAAATACGCCCGGGATGAGGGAGAGCGACAATGTGCCAGGCGTCATTGAGAAGCGTACACTTACCGCGCTGGCAGACTGCTGGTGTGTATCCAACGGGCGGGAAGCCTCTTGGGGCCGGAAGTCTTTCAGGTCCGCGTGGATTTCTTGAATCCCGGGGCAAAAGTGCTGACATTCCGCCACTTGCCCGGATAATATTTTGCTTCTGTGTGAGCAACACTTTCCACGTGTCTTTTATCCTCTACTTAAAAGCGACGAGTGATATGGCACTGAATGTGCAGACAATAAAATCTAAACTCAGGGTTTCGGGCAGTTCACCGACCAAGCCTTTGGAATCAAAGCATTAACTTCTTCTCATTAAAGGCCAGCAGATTCAGATTTTACAAGAATGAAAACCAGGCTTCCCTTGCCTCCCCGTTCTGCTCACGCGTCGAGTTGTGAACCCCGACCAGCATATCTTTGATGTATCCGCTGTCAAACGTAAATCGTCTCTGCACTTTGCGAGCAAGCTTTCTTCTGCAGGAATGCTAGCCTAATGTCTGCGTCGCATTCGCCCAAAACAAAGAAGGAAGTACCACACGAGATAGGAGTTCGAAGTCGCAAGACGCACAGTGGACGTTCTGCCGGCGAAGCGCTGCGAATCCAGAGGAGCCGACTGAAAGTCGTGCGGAGCTCGAACAGCTGCGAGTGCGGCCGCGCTCCAACACCGGCTTCATGCGCGCCGGCACCGTCAGTCACAGTCCCGACGCCGCCGCCGGGAGCGACAGCACATGTGCACGCGCCTGCGATTCCGATCTGTGTGCTGCTCGTCGGCGCGGGATCGCGGGGAGCCTCCCGTGCTCGGGACGGACGCTAGGCGTCACTGGCGCGACTCCGGAGCCTGCAACGCCGCTGCTGGTCCGCTTCCCTCTCTCGACGCGCCGCCGGCGCAGCCCGTCCTCCCCTCTCGCCACCGCTTTCTCTCACACCCGTTGCCGCTTGGCGTCCCGTTTTCACCCAATTTTCTTCCACCCTGCCTTTCCTGGCAGAATGCGCTGGGCATTTTTTCACCCTTGAAATACCTATGGACGGGCGTGGCCTGAAGAGTGAGGCACAAGAGTTATCCTAACCCTCCTTATACCAAAAAATTTTAAAGCGCTCCGCGATAAAAAAGACTGTTGTCAATGTTTCTGAGATTATTTATCTCATTTGCACCTCTGTTTTCGTAATACCCAATTTTCCTACTCTTGCATACTTCTATATTTTCTCACTGAGGTGTATTGTAAAAAGCGCTGTTTTAACGAGGCACTTGTTTTAGCCAATGTGAAAGTCACTCCCGCATGAACTCACCTTCCAACCAGTTGCTCGCAGCCGAGTCACCTTGTTGCAGCATTTCTCGCGCTCCGCAAGAAATGCTGCAACAAGGCCTTTCCATATGCCTCTCCACGGTCCAGCCTCGTGGTGGCAGTCCAAGACGGGAGTCGTGCAGACATTGCCCTAGGTCACAACACCTGGCATTTATCCTTGTTCGCGCCAAGCCGAAATGAGTGATGAATCCTACGAAACGACGTTGTCGTTTTGGGTATAACTCCATATTCGCGTCAAATATGGGTGTCGCCATTGCTTCGGGCAGAGTGCTAGTAAGGGGGATCCGAAAAAAAATTAACTCAAATTCCCATCATTTCTTGCGAACACATATTCAAAGTTCTCATTGTACCCACACAAAGCACGACATCTTCGCTAACCATTATATATTCATGATTTAAAAATATTCATAAACTGTCACCTGCATATTCGCGTAAATGCTTCCTGGCCATTTTGCTGAGGCTGATGTGAAGCGCCCATTCGTAAACCGCGGCAAGCGCCTACCGAACCCCGCCAGTGAGCCGATGAGGGCCGCAGTTGGTAGCGCCATCTGTCGGCGCACCGTAGAAGCAGAAAATTATACCGAACTGGAGGCTGGTGGCATTGTCTCACCTAATACTCTTACAACGTGGTCGTGGCTAAGCGAAAAAAAAAAAAAAGCTCTGTGCGTATACAGTAAACCTAGGGCATATGATTCCCACGAGCCCCCTCACGGCCGAAGGTGCAGTGACAGGCAAGCCTGCTTTCAGCGCTTCCAACGAAATATTGTTTTCCTGTTCTGCGCTTGCGTGCCGCGGTGGTACCGACCAACGCGGCCACCGGCGCGGCGGCTCCTACATGTGTGGCGGGTTGCTTTTCCGCATGAATTTGGCACACAATATGGTGCCTCAGGGAACAATATGGAGTGGGTCAGGGAACAAACGCGTGTTAAGAATATATTAGTAGAAATTAGGAAGAAGAAATGGACGTGGGCAGGGCATGTAATGCGAAGGCAAGATAACCGTTGGTGATTAATGGTAACAGAGTGGATCCCTAGAGAAGGCAAGCGTTTCAGGAGGCGGCAGAAAGTTAGATGGGCGGATGAGATCAAGACGTTTGCGGGGATAAATTGGTCACAATTAGCACAGTACCGGTGTAAATGGAGAATAATGGGAGTGGCATGTGCCCTGCACTGGGCGTAAATGGGCTGATGATGATGATGATGATGATGATGATGATGATGGTGGTGGTGGTGGTGGTGGTGGTGGTGGTGGTGGTGCCTGGACGTGGAACTTCGCTCCCCTAAAGAATCGACATAAATGAACTCCCGAAAATCCTGCTCAGTGGAACAGAGATACAAGCGACGCGCTGCCGCGGCGTTGTTGCCGTAGTGCCGTTCAATTCAGCCACCAGGCAGGGCAACTGTGAGCCGAACGTGTATTTTTGGGCTACTCAAACGCGACCATCTTGGTCTGTCTGTCTCTTTGTCTCCCTGCCTGTCTGTCCCTGGATTCAGTGTTGCGGCGAAAAGTTGAAACAATTTGTCAAAAAGGAGTGTGTATAGCCAGAACAGTTCTAAATTCCCAAATCTGCTGCCATTGATCATACATGTCCCAATCATATAGCGCAAAGGGAAGTTCAGACACATTTAAGGCAAAATGTAAGTACTTCATCGGTAGCCTCCGCGTTCGATCTTCAAGTTCGGGATACAAGTCGCATCGATTTTTGATATAGCAAGTGAAACAAACGATGCGTTATAAATTGTGAGAAATGGCTCCAGTACATGCAACATGAAAGCACGCGCAAATAGAAAACAGAACTCCTGCTTCGCAGTTAAAGGCAAGGTAGAGAAAAGGCTGCGTGCTGTCCCAATTAATGACGCGCGAGAAGCTGTGAAGGGGGGAAGACTGATTTGTATTGAACAAACCGTCATTCAATTCCTCCTGAAAGTAGCGAGAGGGCTGAAGAGCGCGAGGGGCGGGAGCGCACAGCGGAAAATGAGTCACGTGACAGGGGCTTGCAGTGAAGCAAGCAGGTACGCGACCCTCCCTCCTCCGGATATTGCATGCTCTCAGGACTACCGAGCAACAGGCATCTCCAAACTCCCCATGCACCCGTCAGGAGTCCCGACAGACGGTATATTCAAAACGACGGAGTTGTTTTACACACTTCGCCCCTTTTTTGTGGTTTCAAGTTATTTCCAGTCGAGACAAGTCCGTCTGCTTTTGCCTCGACAGCACCTCGTATCAGAACACTTGTTCCATTGCATCGTTTTAAGCTGAAGCATTTTCACAAAGCGTCGTGGCGTTAAAAGCAGATAGCTAATAGTAAGCGTGCTGGAGGCCACACACACACACAAACACAAAAACAAAGTAAAATATGGGAGATGAATTAGTGCCTTAGAACGCCCGAGCTACAGCTGCCATTTAGAGCGTATTACATTTTCCCTCTGTACCATCCTTGGCAGCTCTCAGCAATAGTGCAAGTAAAAGCCATGTATATGTAGCCCCTCGGTTTTGCTGTCTCTGCGTTTCTGCACGTAGCAGTGATGCATTATTAAAACTGATGCGTACGTTCGTTCGAAGACCGACGCCTGACTGGGTGTCTGCGCACAGCTACATCGCTAGAGCTCAGGTCTGCGCCAACGAAGATCACCTGTGCAGAACCCGAGCTCTTTTCACGGGTCTTCATCGGAGAAAAATGGTGAACTGACCGCAGCCGAACTCTGCGGTGTTTGCTAGAATTCGGTTATCTGCCTTTATTTTTCAGCGATACCAGTGCATCATCGCGCTGTACCAAAATGTGCCGCTCATTTGGCAACTCCGGTAGGCTCAGACGTCCAGTCTATGTATCCCACACTGAAGGACATTCCGCGGACTGCTTCGGTGTCGCTGGCCACCCCGCGGCTCCAATTTTGCTCCTTGTGGCGCCGCTCTCCTGCGTCAGCAGGTTAAGACAAGAGCCCTTCAGTCATTCCGAGTCAATGTACGGCTGTGTGAAGCACCGTGCGCGAACGCTGATGTTAGTGAAATTCCAGTATCACCACCTGCGCGCCGTGATTTTGCAAGGAAGGACTTGTATTTGTGCCTGACAGTGGCGAGAAGGCAGAGCGAGACGCTTGCATCGTCTCTTTATTGCGCGTGACTCCGTCTGTTGCGCTCGGGTTCTGACGAATACAGTAGACCGCGAGTTGGCCGGTGCACTCGGCCGAGCGTCGAACTCTCTTTCGAAGCTTTCGGAGCCAGCCAGATTGCGTAAGCGGCCGGGCTTTTGTTTTGCCGCTGCCGCGAAGGCTTTCCTTTCCACGTTCTGAAACTCGCCCTGACTTTTCTGCGTAGCATTGCCCTGAAAGCCCGACTCTGTAAAGCTGTCGGGGCGGCACTGACCACGAAGCCCGAACAGGCTGAAGGGCAACCATGGCAAACGACCTTTTAGGGCGACTTTGCCATGGTTTGCAGATGACGTCTCGAATTGCCTTCTTCAGCGATAAAACCGCGTGCGTTCGTGCATTGCACCTGAGGTATGCGACCTGAACTAAGGTTTCTTGCCGGGGAACCTTGCGACTTTGAATTGATCTCATCTGCATTTTTCAAATTCTGAGTCAGCGATAGAAGCGCAGTCTGCAGAAGAAGCGTACGCTCAAAACAGATGGAAGAACTTTTCCGAAAATGAAATTAAATGTGAAGTTGGTTGAGACATTGCTCCTTATCTCTGCTACTCGTAAAGTCAGTGGAATTAGGCAAAACATATCTTCAGGCATAGATAGCACTGAAACCAGTTACAGGTATTCATGTATTCCCTCACCATATTCTAATACCATTTACAGTCCCCTTTTTTCTTCTAGAATCAGCTAATATCACTTAGTATGAGCGTCGACAAATAAATCTAATATGTAGACAGACTGCTCACCCTGCAAAATAAGTTTCTACGAGCTGTTAAAAATGTACCGATGCACTAACATTTGACTTATGCGACATTAGAGCATTCACATCATTCGTGCGACTTATTCACAAAGTACCATGTTGTTCCGCCACTAAATGCAGCGACTATTGACTTTGAAAGTTATTTAAAGAAGAAAGTTAATGTGCTGATTGTTTTATTGAGAAAATACCTAAACTTGAAAAAAATTATAATCCTATGAAAGACGTCATTTTGAGCCACGTAAAGTTAGAACTTGTAGAACAACATACGGTCTACAAATGCTAAAAAAACCGGCAACCTCGGATATTGAACAGTTTGCATGCTACAAAGATGTAGCTTCAGACTGAGCTGTTCAAAATGTAGTACATGCCGCTTCTTGCCTTTTTTTTCACATTTGTTATTGGCTGACTTGTCACCTTGTGCTATAGCGGTGTTAATTTATTCATGGTGTAAATTTATTTGTTAATTTTCGTCAATGTTCTAACTGGTGTTGTGTTATACCGGTGTTCGAACCCTGTCAGCCGCATATATGCAATTACAGGAACTCTGGTAGTCATCATTGTCTTGCAGCCTGCCCAGCGCTACGTATAGGTGGTATTCAATGAAAAGTTTAGCGGGCGATTTCTCCGCCTGGCAACGCTGAAAACCGCCATGTCGGTTGCCACCGTGCCAGCGCATCCGCTTAGCGCCCGCATCTCGAAGAAAAACAAAACACCAGTGTACAGCGTCAGCTGCGTTTCAGCCCGATTACCGGTAGTGGCGCCAACAGATATAATATCAATCGCAGTCACAATAAGTGGTGGCGCTCTACCTTCCCTCGAGCACTTCGAATCCACGGAGGATGAAACCGCGGCTGCGAACGGCGCGTATAAGCAGCAGAAGTCCTGCGCTGCAGTTAGCTACCGCCGCGGATGTCGACGCAAGTGCACCCGCACCGCATCCACGACTTTATGTCTGGTAAATGCCCTCTAATGCATGGTTGAGCACACAAACCGCATAATTTCTTTGAAGAAATGGTTCACGCGTACACCGATTTAGCGCTGGCTTTCTCGTGTGCTAAATGTTTCACACTCAGCAAAACAAATGACGTCTGACGTTAGAGCGCGGCGGCTGGCAATGAGCGGATCTGCGGCGGCTACTTCAGACGCGTCTCGCGATGGGTAGATCTTACTGTGCTGCACTCAACAGCACTTGGCGTCGAGCTATTACTTTGCGTTCAGTGGGAAACAGTTTGGAAATGATGGAGTTCCTGCTGTCAAACGGACCACGGTGCTCACGTTGCAACCTTTGTGCCACGACCGACTCGCTCTCGCTCGTAGGTGTGCGCAGAGGCTGGGGTTGAATTGCAGATGAGGTTGTCACACTCATCAGTGGAACCATGACTTTTAATGTCACCAACGCTTTCGTGGTACAACTTGACTATGGAATCACTCGCACACGCCTCGAACGACAACACAAGGTCTCGCCACGGCCCGCGGCCTGCCTGGGTGCCATGAAGTCATGGAGGAGAACAGCGGTGCCTGATCTGGGGGCCGTGCGCACAACGTCGCCTTGGCAAGAGACGCTTGGCCACAGATTTGGCGGCGCACTCGCATGGTTGCCTCCATGCATTCCACGTCATTGAATACAGGCTATACGGTGATCTTTAGCTTGTTTTTTCTTCATTACGAAAAAATGCTGTTTTATTACCCTGTTCAGTTTTATGTAAAATGTCAATGAAGGGGGCCTGCGGCTCTGTCAAGCTGCCTTCTTGCAGTTTTTTCCGCGGGTCTCCTGCATCGTGCAAATGATGTGAAATAAAGTTCTATTCTATTCTTAACTACAGCTTGTGAAAAATATTTACGCGCGTTCATTGCAACTCTCCAATCACTCTAATGGCGTTCCGTTAAAACTTGTGGGCTGGCGTTTAATATTTGGTGTTGACACAAAAAAGATTTAAGAAATTTCCGCAGAGATAAAAATGTAGTTTTGAGACATAACCTTTTGAAGTGCGATCGCCAATGAGCTGTTTGTATAGGGCCTTGCAGACGATTGCAGACGGAGTACAGTCTCAGCTCGCTGAACCCCTGATTTGTTGTTTCTTAGTACAGAGACATTGAGTAGACGTGGGCCACGGGCAGGTAAAATGGTTTTTGCCTCGACAGCCTAAAACGCCGTGCCAGGAAAGAAACAAGGTCTAGGGGCCTCCATATTTGGTTATAATGGTTCCTTTATTTTTTCCGTCCTTCGAGATCAGGGAGGCAAGGAAAAAATCCCGGGCCATCTCCACTACTGTGAATCCTGGGGAGGGGCGAAGCATGTAGTTTATAAGTGTATTTTTGGAGCCTTGGTGTTTTTGCCCACGGAGATGAAACCGTTAGGGAGTAGAGGTATACAGCTTTGCTGTAAAAGCCTTGTGTCTTTAAAGCACGAAGTCTTCTAGCCCGAGACGTTTGAAAACCAGCGTCTCGGTGTGTTTTTTAGCACACGCTTTTGCCCACGGAGATGAAACTTTCTAGCGCGACGCGTTGGACAACGAATGCCCGTGTGTGTTCCTTTAAATGCATTACAAGTATTTACAAGTATTTGGGCGTCACTCTTTGTAACCATCTTTCATGGAACATAGACGTTACTAACATCATTTCATCTGCAAATAAAACACTGGGTTTCCTTAAACGCCATTTACACCTCGCTCCACAACACGTAAAATTACAAGCATACAAATCCATTGTTCGACCGAAACTAAAATACGCATCGCCCATTTGGGACCCTCGACAATCTTATCTTACACATGCCATCGAATCACTTCAAAACCGGGCCTCTAGATTTATTCACTGTTCATACTCTTCCACTGTCAGCGTATCTGGACTGAAAGTCGAATCTGGTTTACCGGATCTAGCACTTTGCCCTCGTATTGCCAGACTGTCTTTGTACCACAAAATTTTTCATAGTCTCTTGCATGCCCCACCTTATATCGTTCCCGCAACACGTATATCTCACCACACGAGCCATTCGCTTCAAGTTGGTCGGCCACGTTCCTGGATTTCTACTTTTTCTGCCTCGTTTTTTCCGCGTACCGCGCCAGACTGGAACGGCCTTCCCAGTGAAATCGCAACCATTACCTGCCCATCATCCTTCATAGAAAACATCAATAAGCATTTTCTTTGTTAAATCTTTGGCTTCTATGTCTGTCATTATAATTACCCACCCCCTATGTAATAACCCCTCGCGGGACTTTAAGGAAAGAAAATGAAATGAAATGAAATGAAACGTTCTAGCGCGGGGAGTTGGAAAACGAGTGTCCCGGAGTTCTTGTACTGTGACTACATGAGACGAACGACGACAACGATAGGAGATGCCGACAACCCGAGCCCCTAATACGTGTGTATGATGCCCATAAGGAACAACACCACCTCCAAAAAATTCACAGAAGCTTGCACTCATGCGCAAGGCTGGAATGCCGAAGCTGTTGTACGCGATCATTGACGGACACAAAGTTGAGTTTTAGTATCGTTGTGGTGTCCATGTTGACGTCGGCGGCATGCCATTTCAATAACCTTATGTTAAGCAAGGCCAGAGTGAGCTCGCCGTTTTGGTCGACGTTTTCGTACGCCAATATGCAAGCGCGACCTATCGTCTCTAGTGGATGCTTTGAACGCCAAGCCTCTTGAAACGCGGCCTCTTTCTCAGCCGTGGGAACTATCCGCTGCCCGTCCATGTGGAGTCAACGATCACTTACAGCAGCTTCGACATTAGGTCGCGGCTCTTGTACTGAACCGAGCGCATAGGCACGACGACACGAGGACGAACGAACGACGGGCGTACGCTGTGACGTGTATTCCTCGTTCCGAGCAAGTGTTGCCACGACATGGCGGACGCTGGAGCTTTTTGCGGCCAATGTTGGCCAATCTGCCTAAGTGAGAATGCTTGGCTTAAGAAACGCGGGCTCGAGGCACGCGGAAAACGCTGGAGTATATATTTTTTGCCAGCATTGGATAATCTCCCTAACTGGGTATGCCTAGCTTGACGAATGTGCGCTCGACGCACGCATGCACAAGCGCTCAATGCACGCGTGCGAGAACGCTCATTGGCTTTGGCCTTCAGGTAAAATAAAAGCTTCAACTAATTATACACAGACGATTCGCTCAACAGCTTCGCCGTTAAAACTAAATAGATATCTGAAATTGGTTCGGGGGGTGTAATAGATGTTGTCATGAGGTTATCCATGATGGCAACTTCAATGCGCTGGAGTTGGATGCCTGTCATTACGCATAGAGAAGGACTTGAACACTGTAAAACCTTTTTTAAAGGGAGGGCCAAAACAACACCTCTGCGAGGGCAGCCGCAGTGCAGTTCCCTTTTCAAGTGCGACTGCTCTTATGTCTCAACCACGCAGAGGCCAGCTCAGTTGTCTACCTTCTGGTCAGCGATGTACAGAAAAGCCCGCTTATATCGAACGCGAATATATTGACTCATTGCATGTATCGAACCCTTGTATAATTCTGGTAAAAATTATATGCATTTAAAACTTTTTATATTGAACGCGATTTTGCTCACAACGGATATATCGATCTCTCCCGCGCGGGATTTTTCGCTCTGATGATGATGATGATTTCTATTGGTTTCCCCTTTGTATCGGGGTGATGACATGTCATCTTACCAAAACGGACTAATATACCTATGTTTTACACTTTTGGTTCAATACTAGCGCTGCTTAGGGCAGGCACAAAAAGCTTACTAGGCACAAAATACTTTTTTTTTCTGTTACAGGTGGTAACTGTCCTAGGCAATATTCCCCTCTCTGCTTTTCGTCCACCAGCATTGTAATCTTCTTTTCGTCCCCTCGACCGCCTTGAAGTTAACTTCCTCTGTGATAACCTTAAATCCTAGGGCTTCTGAAAGCCCAATATTCCCTTCATGTAGACTTGGATGGATACCCTCACATTCTAACACGATGTGCCGCATAGTTTCTGTTTCTTTCCCGCAGACCACGCATATCCCATCATTTTAAGTGCAATGCACTTCTTAAGCGACCCTGAACCTGCGTCCACCGGCGATGTCCGCGCACGTGGAGATGGGCGCGCGCAGCCTGGCCGCTGACATGGCACATACCCACGTGGGGGATTGGCCAGGAATCTCCTCGTCTTCCTTGGCAACGGGGGGAGATGGGCGCGCGCTGCCTGGCCGCTGACATAGCACATACCCACGTGGGGGATTGGCCAAGAATCGGGCGTGAGAAGGGCTAATGCACCTGCTTAAAGAAGTACTGACACGAAATTTCAAAGCTGAGATCCGCTCTAGCAATCAAGTACAACGACAACACAAATAGGTGTCTGTGAATAAATGCATCTTTCTTTCTTTGTAGTTGTGTGTGTGTGTGTGATCTCTCTTTCGCGAACATTACCGAACCGCGCAAATTCAACTCGTGCATTCGCACTTTCACATTCTTCCCCTCGGGGAAATGCGGGGAATTTTTTGTGAATACTTCCCCACAAAACTCTTAGTTCGCAGGCAACCTGCTCTTGCCTCAAAAAGCAAAGCACTGCCCTGGGAATTATCGTAGAAATTTTCCTTTCTGATGTTCATCTTCTCAGCCCTGTACATCTCTAACGAAGTTTTAGCGGCCATGTTTTCCCTCCATTAATTCGTTTCAATCTGCCTTGCCTCTTTTTTGGTTACCTTGGCTGTTTTGGATTCCCCACTGTTCTTTCCGTATTTCATCGTTAGCCTTCTAGTCTTACTTAACCACTGCGTGTCCACGCTTTTCAAGTAGAGGTACCTAAAAACCTTAGCTGCCCACCTTCGTTGATCCATTGCCCTCAACCTCATCTCAAAGCATATTTTACTCTGAGCTTCTCTAACTTCAAACGACGCCCAGCCCATATCTCCCTGAACTGCTTCGTTAGTTGTTTTTCCATGCGCGCCTAAGGCCAAACGTCCTACCGTTCTCTGGTTTACTTCAAGGCCTGATAGAACGTCTGAATGTAAGCAGAGTACAGCATTCGCAAACGTGAGACCCGGAACCATTACTCCTTTCCACATTCCTCTTACTACTTCATATTTGTTATACCCCCACAGAGCTCTATGCTTCATTATAGATGCGTTTCGCTTTCCCTTAACCTTAAGTTGCTCCTCGTGAGTTCTTAAGTAGTTATCCCCTTCGTTTATCCACACTCCCAAATATTTATATTCCTTCACTCTAGGTAATTCGCCTTGCTGGATAGACACTACGTCGGTGGTAGCGTCATTGAAAACCATTATTCCTGATTTTTCTGCACTGAAATTTAATCCGAGGTCAGTGGCTCCCTGGCCGCAAATATTTATTAGCCGCTTCATTTCGGTTTGGTTATCAGCTAAAAGAACAATGTCGTCTGCGTATAACATTCCCGGAATATGCTGTTGTACCACTTTGCCTTGCAGCATATGGGTTAGGCTAAACCCTACTTGACTTTCTTCCAGTTTCTTTTCTAACCCTGCCATGTAAAGCATGAACAGTATGGGGCTCAAAGGGCATCCCTGTTTCAGTCCCCGATGGATGTTGACCTGCTGGGCGCATTTCTGTCCTTCCCAAGTAAGGTGCACTCTATTGTCTTTATAGATTGCTATAAGGAACTGTACTAACTCGTCATCTAATCCCTGGAGTTTCAACATTCTCCACTGCCGTTCTGTGTTTACGTTGTCATATGCCCCTTTAATGTCTAAGAACGTAATCCATAGGGGTCTATTCTATGCTTTCGCAATTTCAATGCATTGCGTTATCACGAACAGATTGTCATCCAGTCGCCTGTTTTGTCTAAATCCATTCTGCAGTTCCCCAAGTATTTCATTTTCTTCCATCCATGCTTGAATTTCTGATTTTATCGCCTGCATTACGAATCTATACCCCACTGACGTTACTGTGAGTGGTCTGTATGAATCAATACTGGCTTTGTCTCCTCTCCTTAGGCATGCGGCAGACTTTCCCGCAATACATCGGCGCGCAGCGGTGGCGCGGGTGTCACTTGGGACTCCAGCGCGAGCTAGGGCGCGTCCAAACCGGCCGTGGCAGAGTGGACCAGCTCCACGCAGGCGCTCGCTGCGGGCTGCGGTGTCACCGAACTTCAAGTCCGCACCACACGCTGCCCGCACTTGCTCGGTTCGCTGGGTTCGCCTGTATCCATCCTTGTCTCGGCTCTGCCGACGACGCCGAAGACTCCGTACCGCTTCCGAGCACGAGCGAAGCCGTCGATGCCGTGGCCCTGTTCGGTGATACTGCAGTGTCATTGAGTGCAGCGGTCTTGTGCTTGTCGACTGTTTACATACGGTGGAGCAAGCAGTCACCAGCAACGCGTTTAGCTCCAATAGGCTCCGGGACAATCGCCAGGTGGCGCTGCACTCTCCCCTCCACACTATACACTGATGCCACCCCATACCCTCACAAATCTGCACACTGTGTAGCTGTTGTTGGCCAACACACATCACCAAACGTCACAGCGGCTACCACCCTAACTATAGCAACACAACCACGGCGGAGGAGGTAGCCATTGCCCTCGCGCTCACTCAGCGCCCCACCCCCCAATTCGTCCTCTCAGACTGTCAGCAGACCATCCGAAATTTTATTTGCGGTAACATCTCTACCATGGCATTAAAAATTTTCTCCAAAAATCCTCCACCCGACATCGTGACCCTGCTGTGGACACCAGCCCGCACAGGCGTATGCGCTAATGAAGTGGCGCAGGTACATGCTCGCGAACTAATTCACCGGGTCGCCATTTACACCACGCCTACACGCGGTGCCCCTGCAGGCAAGCCAACCTCCCTCCTGCAATACACAGATATTGCCCTGCTCTACCGCCTTCCCCGCCGCCGATACCCACCCCCGCACCCACACCTCTCTCCGGAGGCGGGCCACATGCTCCGCATCCTACAAACACACACCTTCCCACACAGAACACAATTGATACACAGTCATCCACACCTCTTTACTGACCATACCTGTCCAGCCTGCGGGGCACTCGACACTCACTACCATTCACTCTGCGAATGCCCCGCAGACCCGTACCCCCCGTTCCCTCCCCTCACCACTGGGAGCAGATGTTGCGTGACCCGGGGGAGTCAGGCCAAGTCCTGACCACCTCCCGGGCCCTGGCGGTCGCGGCGGCCCTGTGGGCCTCCTCCACCCCCAATACCTGATCCCGATGGACAAAAAAACGTATTTTTTCCTTCCTTCCTCCCCTCCGCGGGAGTACGCGGGGCTGCCGCCGCTTTGGCACGTGCTTTTTTCGCTGCACGCGTGATGCATTTTTCGCGCTAGGATGATGGCTGGGTAAAATTTTCTTTCGACTTATGAAACAATACGCGTCATCATGGGTCCAGCAAGTTCGGTTTAAACGTAGAATAGTTACTGAGTTCATTTTTGTCGACGTTTGTCTTGTCGTCTGCTACAGACGCGCCGTCTGCTACTCGCCGCTCGACCGGCAGATTGCCCCGACGATTTTAAGGGTGGGAAACGCGTTCTTCTGCAGTCGTCGGCTGCTGTCTTTTCGTCTGCAAGGCGACAGCTGTTCAGCTTGTCACAGCGTACTTTTCTCTTGTTTGTTATACTCCCTTCGCGTGCTCGCGCTTCGGACATCCAGATTTTCTGGACTTCAGCAACACTGAGGCTTGCAAGAAATGTAAGATAAACGTGGTTGATTATGGTAATAGGTTATTTCTTCTCTTGAAACAATCAGCTGCATCTTATAAAAATGTATTAGAAAGGCACACGCTAATTAAGGGGTGCGCTGACAGCGCCGCATTTCCATTTTACTTATCCTTGAAGGAATTTTTGTTCGCAATGTTTGTCACCCGCTTGGAGTACAAGTATGGGTTAGAGTGACAGTTCGCGGAAACAATAGAACAGCTTCGGGCATATAACTTTTAATTACTATTAATATACAGAATTCGGTGTACACCTCTTTTAATTACCAGTATTTGTAAATGTGGAAAAAAAACGAACAACGCAGCAATCCCGTCCAGAACACAAGTCACGATGACAAGAGGGACCATAGCTACTTCAGCAAGGTAAATCGCTAAAAACTATTTTTTTTCACGCATGCAAAATGTAAACCTATTGTGTTATACCCCTGTCACACGGACACTGTCAATCGCGATTGAAGTGAATCGCGATCGAGTTTTCGAGCGCGCTCGACGCACTGCCGCTGCTACACGGCCCGTTTCAATCGCGGTCGAGAAGTTGCACCGGTTGCGCTCGTGTACGCCAGATGGCGTTAACAATGTACTTGCGGCCGGCGGCTGGTAGCTTCGCGCGGTCGTAGGTATACGTAACTATGTAAATGTTACTGAGCGCTTATTTCGGTCAAGTTATTTGACACAATGTGCGGCGTTAGTTGAAGTTGTCACCTTCTGTGCCATTGCTGTGCGGGGACGAGAGTATCGCAGCTTTCGTTCAATCGCGCTTGGAAGCCTCGATCGAGCTTGAGAAACCAGGATTGAGTTCGAGCGGGATCGAGCTCGATCGCGATTGAAACTGCCGTGTAGCAGCGGCCCGATCCGGATCGAGCTCGATCCGGATCGACTCAATCGCGATTGAAAGTGCCCGTGTGACAGGGGTATTATATATGGATGATATCGAACGGCAACCGCTAAACAACTCCGAAGTTCATTTATTATAGCGGAAAACAATCATTGGCAGATGCATTAAAAAAGTGTAGAGAGGAGGACTCGTTAGAACACTAGTTCGCATTTTCAAAGCCGGGTAATGTAAACTGAAAGTACACACATATAAACAAAAATGGGCCAACTTATTTCACCTTTCGAACCGCAGTGATCCATGCTTGCCGTCTTTCCTTTTGGTGCGCTTTCGCGGGGAATTTGCACAATTTAACGAATGGGTCCTCTTCTTTCGCCTTCTTGTTACTGTCGTGGCAGCTGACCATGCAACAATATGGAGGGCTTGCTTCACTTTCAGTTTCGGCACCTTAGACATCGCGAAACGACTACGGGAGCTTGTGCTCTTTCGCCCGCGCACCCGATCCGAGGGAGACGCCCGCCGGCCCGCGCGGTCCGTCCTACAACGGCGCGTGCAGCTCGGTGTGCACGCTGTCGCACTCCCGGATCCATTTCCGCCTTCCCCCACCGCTCGAAGCCCCCGTCCCCCCTACTCCGGAATGCGAACGAGTCGGCCACCGGCGGCACGGGCCACTCAACCCAGCACGCGGAAAGGGCGGCGAGACTTCCGAGAAAGTGTCGTATCAATAGTGAACTGCAGGGTGGTAAGAGCTCAGCGTTAGCTGGTGACTCCACCGCAAAGTTTGCTCTCATGTAATTTTTTTTTGCTTCACTTTATATATCGAATTTTTGCTATATCGTACTATTTTACAATCCTCGCGCTGTTCGATATAAGCGGGCTTTACTGTAGTACATACGATGGTGTTGCTAAAGTACATCACAGGAATGCGCTCAGATGGAAAGAGATTCTTTGTGTGAGTGGACGAAAACGTGGAAGATGAAGCCATTATAAAAAACGAACTGAGCACTAGTTCTCTCAGCTGTCATGTTAAAAGTGCTTCACCCCGAATCCGCGTTTGGCTAAATGCCAGAGAACGCTTGCTAAATACCGCTAAGAAGTTTAATTTCATTTTCCGGGAGAGTACCCGAAGCCCTGTACAAGGTGGATAAGGCCAGTGCGCATCAGCTGCGGCGCATTCCGACCTGCTGCCGCGAAGGGACGTGCTAGTTCGCCTACCCCCCGTTTTCACTAACGGAGGCGCAGAGTACGGTTTCAGAGGCTGTACGTCAACGGTCTAAGATGAATAGGTGTTTAAACGCGCAGACACTCAACCCAGTGGCAATATGTTAAAAGGTAAATGTGCTATTCAATTTCTTCAGCAGCTGCCTTTTTAAATGACAAACCTTTTATAATACCAAAACCGCGGTGTTATGCGGGGAGAGAGGGTTTTAAAGGTGGTGACTAGTGTCCAGTTTTATTAAGCTTGTAAGGGCGTCTGTTAAGTTCGGGCCCCTCACTTATTAATTAAAACCGCCTGGCTACTAGATATATTTCGCTGGGGTTAGCTTGTTTACCTGTATGGTGTTTGTTTTCACGCCGGCCGAGCTGACTTGAGCGTGAGGGCCGTAAGAAGAAACCGCGGTTGCTTCTTTGTTATTCGCCGCGCTTTTGTGTCCACCCGACGAGCGGGCCCAGAGAGGACTTATACAAACGCGTCGGTCACTCCCTAACAGTTGAAAGCGATGTCAGCTTTTGAAAAAGGATGTACTTGCGTTCGTTTGGGAAGCCATTGACATTTTACCTACCGCGATTACCTCCACGAGAATTCCCGAACCGGACAGGAGCTAAAGTTCGGTCAAGGGGTCAAACCTTGGGTCAAACATAGGAAGAGGTCACCAGATGGGCTGTTTGTGACAGTTGAACTCCTCAAAGTTACTGGGCGAAGTTTTAGTTCGTCGCACGTCTCAACCTGGTGACTCAGCGGCTGGGATGCGTCAGTAGGTAGGCGACCAGGCTTTGTTAGGCGCTGCACGTGTCTACAAAGGCAAGGAATTCAGGGGGCGCGGAGGACAACCATAGGCGTACACGGTATGACAATACTTTAAGACGTGCCGCCCGAGAGCCGATTCCCGACGTTAGATCGGCTTTTCGGTGGTTGGTTTTCACTTCTTTATAGTTGTGTTTTACGGAATACCTTTGAGATTCTGTGTGAGAGTGAGAGAGGTGGGTCACGTGACTATTTTGAACCCACCTAGCTTTGCTTGTCACGATGGCCAATCAGTGGCCTAGTATGGGCTAATCAATAGGCCATCCTCACTCTCAAGTTGTGACGTCCCTTTTGCGGGCGGGGTTTTGTTGGTAAAACCGAGGATTTTTATGTTTTCAGAGAAGAGACAGAGCATACAGAGAGGTCGAGAGCGGCCCGGCCTCTTGTTTGCGATCACAAGCCATGAGTTGTAAAGGCGTAGTGTAAATGAAGTGTACATATTGTACATTTTGAGTGTGCTTGGAGTAGACCGTCGTCGGCTATGTTCCGTCGGCCAACGAGCCAGGAATCGTAGTTTTATCGGATCATCGCATCGATCATCGACGTCGGCGACCGATCCAGTTTTGAAGTTTAACTGCGTCGTATAACCTGCCTTCAAAGCTTCTCTTTGCGCGTGCGCGTTTATGGCAAACGTTGCGAAGGGGCGTTTGATACTAATCCAACGCTGTCGATCTCACTCGCATACCTGCGCTGTAGCCTTCTTGGTTGCTGGTTAATTCACGCCAGTGTTGCTGCATTGGTGTTGACACGTGTTGCATCGCCTTAACAGTTGCTCCCGTCATTTAACCAAAACAAAGTCTTGACAAAAGGAGGTGCGGGGCTTTCAATTTCGCCCCTGTTACGATTCAGCGTGCCGCTATTCTGTTCGCGCGTGCTGCCAGTTGCGGAAGGACCAGATGTTTAAGAATGCTGCCTCGGACACGTTACAGCTTCCCGGAGAATTACCAGCGCGTGGGCACCTCGGTGTCGGCCGCAACGAATCTGCGTGTAGCGACACGCTCCGTGGCGGCATTTCTTCTCCCACCTCACTCAGGCTCAACGAGTGCCGCTTCTGTCGGAACTGAAGACGAGCTTCGCTTAGGCACCCGCTTGATGACTCCAAATCAGCGGATCTACATTAGTGCTGCTTAAACGACCAATACCACCGCACGACGGACTTCAAGACGCCTCACCGTACACCTGTGTGAGGCAGATCGACCTCGACAGTCCGAATTATCGGCCACGGGAAATAGACAGCACGCCGCGCCCGCTGGGCCTTCTTTGTAGGCCTAGCTCTGTGGAACCGCAACTAAGCCACCACAGAGTGGCCATGTGCGACGCGCTACGATAGCTCCCATCCCTGATCGCCAGCATGGAGCCGCCTGCCAGACCCAGACATCGGCGCTCAAGCAGCTACACCTGCTCACGCAGTCTCCAGCCACTCGTCCAGTCCTGTGACCGCATTATCACGGAACAGGAACGCGCAGCGGCCTTGTTGCAGGCCTAACACTAAGGAGTGGCTGCTGGCTTTCAGCCCCCCACTACCCGCCACGCACTTGCCCCGCCGCCCCAAACGACGCCGGCCTTTAAGCATGCCCTCAAAGGCACGACTGCGTCCATGAATGCCTTAAAAAAACAAAAGGGGCACTGACACAAAAATTTTGCATCTTGTTTTTTTTTTTGTTGCGATAAGTAGCTGGTGACCTACTTATAACCTGCAGAAACCTCATTTTGGTTCAGCGTGCGACGGTTGTTTAATTAGAGGCGTTTTCAATGCGGCCAGTCCCAGTTTCGGTTTCAGCGGGTGCCGCGAAACGATGCATTTTGTGTGAACAAAGCTGACCACGTGACCGTCGGAGGGATATCACAGAGCAGAGCTGCCATGCACTGTCGAATCCGCATCGCCGGCAGTTTCTGCGAATGCCCCCACGTACTAATCTCGTGAGCTGCTTAATTAAAAAATTGGGCGCGTATCTGCTCCTTTCGTTGCAAATGCCGTCAAAAGACGATAGTCTTTATCGGCTTTTGCGAAGTAAATGCCTCCCTTCGCATTCCCGCTCACCTCTCATGTTGTTCCTCTTGCGTCGCGCTCCTCCCAAGGTAAAGACGCCAAAGGTTTGCTTAAATCATTTTAAATTTACCGCGTTCCACTGCTCCAAACCGGGTGTCTCGATGCGAACGTTGCCGTACGGCGAAGACGCTCGTTAATCGAGGCGCCCTACTTCAACGTTTAGAGAACCGCGTTTCCCTACTCCACGTGCGTTGCAAGCAGAACGTGGAACCTATCTAGTGGAACCTTGCGTAACTGTTGCCAGTTGATTTCGTAAAATGGCGCTAGAAGCTATAGTGGCGCGGGCGACAGCAGGCGACGGTGGAGTAAATTTTTTTTCTGCAGTTGAAGTATTTATTTTCGCAAAAGTCAAGCATGTTTGATTTTTTTATAAAGGAACACTGCAAATATCACTTCTGTATTGATTTGTTGCCTCATATTTGCGTAATGTCTTGTTCTTCAACAATGTTGACAAGTATGAACATTACACCGGACATAGACGGGTAGATTTAGCTGTGACTATATAAGACTATTGCGCAGGCATTGTTTTGCTTTGGCCGGGTGGCTGAATCGAGTCACAGACAGACAGACGGACAGACATACAGACATACAGACAGGCCAAAATTTCTGGGTTTAAGTAGCCCAAGAAAGACTATCGTCTTTAAAAGCGACCGTGGACGTGACGCAGGCGCTGCGAGTGCAAATGCTGCCGCGGCTAAGGAACGACGAGCGACGCTCGAGACAGTGGGTGGCCAGACGCGCGCTCGGAGCGGCCGGCCGGTCTGCCTACGGGTCCGCCTACAGATGTGTTCGGCTTAGCACTGCGGCGGATATTTGATTACCGCCCTCGTAAGCGGTATAGATGAAAATTTTTAATGCAACCCGCCACCGCATCACTATCTCCTTTCTCGAATAAGCTGCCATGGTTGGGAATTGGCAGCGGTTACAAGCTATCACTCGAGCTACCTGCGCTGGTCTGGGCCACTTCGCGGCCGTGGCCGCCGCCTGCACAGCGACCGTCCAGCTCGCTCAGTGGGCTTTTCGTGTCTCCGGCGCGTTTTCGCATCCAATGTAAATAAAACGTAATAGAAACAGAGTGCCTGAAATCGCTGTAGAACTTTGGTCGCGGCCAGCTGCGCAATGAGCCGACGAAATCGCTGCGCCTCCACCGCCAACGATCCGGTCGGTCGTTCTCGAGAGGAGAAGCTCCGCCCTCCGACCCTCCGATTGGAGCGGAGAGCCGGGCGAACCGACGAAAAACGCCGGCAGTGCGGAAGCGGCAAACACAAACTCGTGACGTGTTTGGATGTTGTTTATTTACACAATATCCACGGGATGTCGATTGCGCGTGGTCCTCTCCTGGCTGCTCGTTTGGGTGTCGCACACTTTAATGATTTTAAATATGTTCTAGGCTGTATTCTCCGCTGATAGTTTGCAGATGATGTATATGTGTTCACACCAATCCATCTCCGAAGTTATCTCGCCTTCAAAATTTTGTGTCAGTACCCCTTCAACGAAGAACGCGTCCATTTCGATCCCTCATACCCAGGAGGAGGTTTCTGAAGAAGAAATGAATTTGACCCAGCTACGTAAGCGCACGAGGGATAGCTGCGGCAAGGCGGAGGATGACACATACGCTACGGGTGACGTCAGCGCCGTGGACATTTCCGACTGGCCAGCACCACCTGCCTCCCCTCTGCGCAGCAAACCACGTTCCAAGCGCACGCGCAAGCTACAGGCAAGCCAGGCCATGGCGCCCGGGTCAACTGTGGTAGTCGAAACCGTGGCGGGCACGACACAGCGGAGCCAGCTCCCGAAGAGCGTGCCTCCCACCGCCAGCATTGCCAGCCGCGGCACGGCTGAACAGTGCATACACTTCGAGTCGTCTGCTACGGCGCTACCCTAAGCACCTGCTTCGTGTGGCGCTGCAAACGGAAGGGCTCTAAGGTTCGTAAAATGGGCTCAAGGCTTGTCGTCAGCCCTCCACGCCCCTCTCCCGCCGGACGACACGGCCGTCGACTCTGCCGGTTGCCCGGGCGAGCTTCTGCCGGCTTCCGCACCCTATTTTAGTGGCGCCACTAGCCGCCGCGAGCCACTGGCCGCTACTCACACAATTGCCGCTGCCACCCCTCCAGTTCTCTCGCAAGATGGCGGCGCCCAGAACAAAAGGAAACCGCCTAGCGGGCCGCTCCTCACCCGCAGCGGCCCTTCGGGTGGCTCCGCGGCCTCAGAACTTGGTCCGAACCAAAGTGAGGGCCTATGGACCCTCCAGTAGTGCAAGGCAAAGAGGCGGAGTGCCAAAAAACTGGCCGCGCGGCTCCCGATCGCACAGCCAGCCGCCGGCACCTGCCTGTTCCGTCCGGCGGACCGAGCTGCCTCCTTCCTTACGGCATCGAGGGAGGCCATCGCCCGCGAGCTCGCTCAAACTCCCGGAGTATCACAAGTGAGGGTGAATACTCGTCTGAATGTGGTTGCTGCCGACGCCGAGACGGACGAGTGCCTGGCTGCCCTCCTGGATTGCTGTTCGCGCTGGCCGACCTGCCAGTCGGGGCACAAGCCGTGGCCTGGTTTTTGGCGTGGACCTTCAAGTTACTACGGAGGAAATCCTTGCAAACATTGACAGTGAGGTGGCAGTGAACAGTGCAGTGCGGAAACCCGACAGGGCGGTACTGCTGGTGTTCGCCGCTCCCTCCCCACCCACGTACGTGGCTGGGTTCAAATTACTGCTGCCCGTGCGAGGGTGCCGACCGCGACCCACACGGTGTGGTCGGTGGGGCCGCGTAGACCATGCAACGGCCTGCTGCAGGGGCAAGGAGAGGTGCGCACGCTGTGGTGGAGGCCACACCAGCGAGCAGTGCACTGCGTCAGCCCCGCGCTGCACCAACTGTCGTGTCCCACACTCTGTGATGGATCCCCGCTGCCCTCGGTGGCAGCTTGAACGGAAGGTGGCCACGGTCATGGCACGGGCACCGCAGCCGCTGCCCCGTGCTGAGGCCGAGGAGTCGGTCCGAACGGGACTGCAGTTGAGCTACGCGGAGGTGGCAAGGCAGCGCACCAGCCAGCAGCAGCAACCCAGCCTCCAGACGCGGCCTGCTGCCACCCAGAGACGCCAACAGCAGCCGCAGCCTGGCGCTCAACGGCAGCCAGCCAGCCGGCCTGCTGCCCAGCCTCCCTCAGCCGCGCAGACCAGGGAGCAGCAGCCTCCAGCAGCACCAGCTGCCACCGACCCAGGTCGGCTGGTACTCGTACTGGTGGCTCTGGTGCACAGCCTGGTGGGACGACATCCAGGACCCTCACGGCTGGCGGCAACTGCTGCCCTGGCCCATCTTAGCCCTCGCCTGCCCTCCACCATGGCTAGCAGACCCTGTAGGACAGGCCAGCGGCCACGCGTCCTTCAGTGGAACTGCAACCACCTGGGCCGCCGCTCTGCACAGCTGGCTGAACACCTGCTGCGGGAGCCCTTTGTCGTGCTGGCGCTACAGGAGGGCAACGTCTGCGGCGACTCCCTGCGCCCGCCGGGATACGTGTGCTATCCTAGTGCCGCCATCTGCCACCTGCGCTGCTGCAACCCATGCCGGGATGCCACCCACCAACCAAGCAAGCCACAGGCTGCCATCTACGTGTGGGCAGCCCTCAACAGTGTCCCAATCAAACTTACCGCTATGGTGGACGGTCCAATGGAGTGCGCTGCCGTCAGGGTGCGCATGGGGTCCACGGACACTCCCGTGGCCAGTGTATATGTCCGACCGCAACAGCCGTGGGTCGCCACAGCAGTGCTTCGGCTGCGGGCCCTCCTGGGCCTTCCTGGGCCCACACACCATGGTGGGCCCTCCTGGGCCCGCCATGGTGTGTGGGGATTTCAACGCCCACCACCCAGCCTGGGGCAGCCCCCGCACCACACGGAGAGGACGAGGGCTTCTAGATGCTGCCAATTCCTGCGGGCTGCTGGTGGCCAACACGGTGAGCCCCACCTTCACCCGTCCTGGTCCCCGTGGCACCATACAGTTCATGCACATTGATGTAACCCTGGTGTAGCAGCGGTGCGCCTAGTCCTGGGAGACCGCTACCAAAACGTGAGGGTCTGACCCCTTTCCCATCCAGGTCATCCCCAGAAATGGCCAGAGGCGCGCCCGACACCATGACCTATGCGGTCACCAACTAGGCTGACTTCCGAAAGGAGACGGCGCAATGTGCGGAGGATTCAGAGGACGACTTCCTGGCAGTGGTCGCACGCAGCGCTGCCAAGGCTACGGTACGGGGCGAAGAAGCACCACTGGGCACGGTACTGCCGGACCTGGAGCTGCTGCAACTGAAGGGCAGGCGGAACCAACTGCAGCTGCGAGCCATCCGAAGCAGGCGTTCGGAGGACTGAACGGGATACCGGCGGGTGGACGCAATGTGCAGAAGGAGGGACAGGCACTGTCGGAGGGAGAGCTGGGCGTCCATCTGCGCCTCCTTGAAGTCTCGCCGAGGCCCAGCCAGGGCGTGGCGAGTCTTCCAGACCCTTCTTCAACCTGCCATGACGCCGAAGACCACTACAAACGGCCGCCGTATCCATTGGCATCTTTGAGGTGGCCTTGGCGGATCTGCTCGCCAATCAATTTGTCTGGGGTCCACCTGCAGTAGCCGCTAAAACCCGCCCCGACGGAATGCCGGCTCTCCCACATGACGAACGGGTAGTGGCTGTTTGCACAGCGGACATCACGCCACGGGAACTCCAGGTCGCCCTGGACCGCTTCCCCGATCGTCGGAGTGCCCCCGGCATGGACGGGTGACATACCAGATGCTGCGAAACCTGGACGTCGCCCAGCCGAGGCCGCTTCTGTGCTTCTTCAACCGAGTGTGGAAGGGGGGTGTCCTTCCGGCATCCTGGCTGGTAGGGCTGGTATCACCCATCCTGAAGGTGGGCAAGCCACCAACGGAGCCAGCATCCTAAAGGCCAGTGTCTCTCACGTCGGCGGCCAGCAAGGTCATGGAAAGCACCGTCCTGGCACGCCTGCAGTGGATACCTGACCAGCGTGGCGTCTTGCCGGAGCAGCAGAGTAGCTTCAGGTGGCACCGTTGCACTGCTGACGCACTGGGGGATGTCGTCTCTATGCTGGAGCAGGTGCGCCACGACAAGGAGGTGGCCTACCTCGTCTTCCTTGACATCAGGTCGGAGTTCGACTCTGTCCCACACACCATCATCCTGGAATGCTTGGACGGCATGGGCATCGTGAGGCACACCAGAAGCTCTATGTTCAGGCGTTTCTGGCTCCCCGGACCATTCGGGTAAAGGTCGGCCGGGCCACGACTAGCCCACGAGACGTCCGCTGCGGGGTGCCCCAGGGGAGCGTGCTGAGCCCGTTTCTGTTCAACTAGGTGCTGGCTGCATTCGCGCTGGGCTCCGGTATCCAATGGGAGTTGCAGTCTACGTGGACGACGTCGCCATCTGGACGCACGGGCCAACAAGACAGCTGTCCAAGGTGAAGACGTGCCTCCAGGAGGTGCTCGGGATGGTCGCAGACTTTCTGAGAAGCCGTGGACTGCAGCTGTCGGAGCCCCAGACAAAGGCCATGATGTACCACCCACGTGGCTACCAGGTACGCAGGTCAACAGCCCCCCTCACCCTGAACGGCCAGGCGCTCCCGTGGTGCCTCATGGTCAAATACCTGGGGCTCCTCATTGACTGTCGGCTGACCTGGATATCAGCGGTGAGGGCACTCCAGCAGCGCATGATGGGAGTCTTAGCGGGGCGTGCGGAAGCTGCTGGCACTAGGCCAGGGCTGCTCGCACTCCATGGACTTGCGAGTGTTTCATGGAATGGCTTCCTCGGTTGTACTGTATGTTCTGCCACTGGTACACCAGCAGTCAGTGCGGTGGAAGGACCTGGAGATGAACCAGCGCCGAGCCATACGCCTCTGCCTGGGCCTACCGAGCACTTCCCCGGCTGTGGCGACATACGCAAAGGCTGGCACCTGGACCATCCAAATGCGGGCCCTGCAGACGGGGCTACCCCACATCCACTGGCTCCATAGCACACCGAACAGGGCAGCCCTCCTGCAGCGCTACCGCAGCCGCTCCTACTCGCAGATGGGCATGCTGGCGTCCATCCCCGCACAGGGCACCTTGAGTAATCTTAGTGACGGTGTTGGCGACACCGCGACCGCGAGCTCCCAAACATAAGCTGGATCCAACCATGGCGATGTGTTGTATGGTGAAGGGTAGAAACCACAAACGGTGGCCGTCGGAGCCCAGGTCAAGCTCCGGCGGGTGGGCTCCCTGTCTGTTTACGAGGCAGGGAGCTCCGGGACCTCTTTAGCTATCAGGGTAAGGCTGATGAAGAAAGTAGCCCAGTTCCCTGCTTATTTCAATGCCATATGGATAATTCAACCCCCCCCCCGAAACGTGATCGGCCTCCGAAAAGGGGCCGCACCGAAGTTTCCTTTCCACCCCTTTCAACAATCCACATTCCGAAACCTGACAACTATCCTCCATTCTTGGTTGTCGAGGCAGTTGACAAAACAAACCCTGTTTCTTCCAAGTCCGTATTCCTGATCGCTAAGTTCCTAGAAGGCATCCTCGGAAAATCCTTCGAGGCTAAGAAACTCTGTACCGGTGAAGTCTTAGTCAATGCCAAGACGCAGCAACAAGCCACTAACCTCCTGACCCAAACCTGCATGGTAGATCTAGCCATCAGACTCACTCCCCATCGTAGCCTCAACAGCTCTCAGGGTGTGATTTCAGAGACCGATTGATTGAATGAGACAGAAGCTGATCTGTTGGAAGGCCTGAAAGATTAAGGTGTAACTGTAGTGACGCGTATCACAGTCACACGAGATAAGCAGGAAATCCGCACAAAGCTTATAATCTTGACTTTCAACCACTCCACACTTCCTGAATCCATTAAAGCAGGCTTCATCTCGTGCTCCATCCGAGCGTACATCCCGAATCCGCGTCGCTGCTACAAGTGCCAGCGGTTCGGGCACGGTACTAACTCGTGTCGGGGCCAGCCAACCTGCGCCAAATGTGCCCAACACCATTTCACTGATGACTACATCTGGTCAATTGCTCTGTGCCAATTGCCAAGGACCTCACGATACATATTCGCGGACCTGCGAGCGGTTCAAACTTGAGAAAAGTATAATCAACATCAAGGCCATGGAAAACATCACCTTCCCAGAGGCGCGAAGGAGGTTCGCCTCTTTCCCCCTGGGGAGGTATGCCGACACGCCAGGGGGCGGAGCGGCGTCTCGTTTCGGCAGGAACCCAGTACCATGAGTCGGACCTGGTCCCATCCCCGCCCTTCCCCCTTCCCCTGTGTTGCATCTTGCAGCCCAACCCGCCTCCGCACCGCTCGCTGAGCCAGCAGCGGCTGTGGTGGCAACCACGTCCGGTGGAGGATGCTGCTGCACCCACTGTTTCCTCCTCTCCACTGACCCGAAGCACACCCCAGGGCCCGGAGGAGATGGAGACGGAGGCACCCGTGGCAGTTCCCACCCCCGCACACCGCGTATGCCACCTGGGGCACTCCTGACGCCCTCGGCGGTCGCGGCTCCAACAAAGGGCACCGGGAAGGGTGCCAATTCCAAGTCTAGGGGGCCCAGTCCGCTGGGCACCCCGTTGCCTTCAGATGACGACATGGACGTCGAGCCGTTCCGGCATGCACCACAGCGCAAGGAAAACGAGCTCCGGCGTCCAGGTCAGTAGAGAAAATAAAAAAAAACCCTTCCAAGAGTTCAAGCCCCGAAAGCCGACACATAAACACGAACTTACTCCAGTAGCTCTAAACTTCAATAATGGGAAGAGAAAATATCATGCAATGGAACTGCAGAGGCCTTCTTAAAAATCTTGATGATGTCTATGAGTTGCGGCATTCCAATCAGCCAACTGTGATGTGCCTCCAAGAAACCCATTTAAACTCCACGCACACAAATGTCTTGAATAGTTACATGGTATTTATGAGGGACAGAGAAGGTGCTGGCACATCATCAGGCGGTGTGGCCATCATTGCCCGGAAATCCTTGGAGTGGCACACTGTCCAACTACAAACCATCCTAGAGGCTGTTGCCATTCGAACGATAATTTTCTATAGGCTTGTAACACTATGTTCTCTTCACATCCCTCCTGGCTTCCAGCTCTCGAGCTCAGATTTCAAGGGTCTGGTAGATCAGTTACCCGAACATTTCGTTCTGATAGGCGACCTGAATGCACAACTCTCTGGGGCTCTGTTCGCACGGATGCGCGAGGTCGCCTAATTGAGAAATTCTTAACATCGTCGAAAGCATGTCTTTTTCACCAGAAACAGCCAACATATTATAATATAGGACACAACACTTATTCACACCTTGACTTGGCTATTGAATCTGCAGTTCTCTTTCCAAGTCTTGAGTGGGGTGTGGGCACTGACTCATATGGAAGTGACCACTTCCCCCCATCACTAGCATATGTAGGTAAGGGCCCGAGCAGTCCATCTTCCCAAAACAGATTTAATGACGCAAGAGCAAATTGGAATACATTTACAGATTCATCTAAACTACACTACACGTCCATAACACCTACACATTGAGCAGGCAACCCAACTACTCACGGCGCACATCCTCGACGCCACCGAAAGGTCCATTCCCCACGCCTCTGGAGCCCAGCGCAACCAGCGGAGGCCGTGGTGGAATGAGGACTGTAGGTGGGCGCGAGAGGCCTAGAACAAGGCGTGGGGTATCCTTCGTCGGTACCCCACGTCGAATAATCTCCTTTTGTTCAAACGGGCCAAGGCGTTTGGAAAACGTGTACGCCGTGAGGCAAAGGCGATAGTTGGCGTTCATACATAACATCACTTAACTCCTACACAAACACACGAAAATTATGGACACGAATACGCAAACTCAAGGGACAACAAACACACAGCCTGGCTCTGGTCAGCACAACAGGGGACACACTCAAAGACCAGGCTGACACACTCGTAAAACACTTCCAACACGTTTCCAGCTCAACACACTACACAAACACTTTCGTGAAACACAAACTCGTGGCCGAAAAGAAGCCTTTACATGACAATGATAGATCAGCCACTTCTTAAAACTCTGAGTTCACACTTCATGAGCTGAGGGGTGCTCTGAGCACGTGTACACCATGAGCTCCAGGCCCAGACAACATTACATGTATACAATAATACAGATCTTACACACAGACACTTTTGTAACACTCCTTCACCCTTTTAACAAGATATGGCTTTCGGGGCACATTCCAAAGTTTTGGGGGTGCAATAGTTGTAGCATTCTTGAAAGAAGGCAAAGACCCTTCTTCTCCCGCTAGCTATCGACGCATTGCCCTGACCAGCTGCCTGTGCAAGCTTCTTGAGAAGATGATAAACCGGAGGCTGGTGTGCTTTTTGGAGTACAACGGCCTTCTCGAGAGCTGCCAGGCAGGATTCAGGGCGGGGAGTTCCACCAACGATCAACGGTTTGTGTTGGAATCATATATAAAGGATACCTTCGCTCACAAACAGTTCTGTCTTCCGGTGTTTTTTGACATAGAGAAGGCCCCTGACACCGCATGGCGTTACGGCATACTTAGTGACCTCAAGTCGTTCGGTGTCTCGGGTAACATGTTAAATACTCTTATTAGTTACTTGTCGGGGAGAACCTTTCGCTTGAAAGTCGGTAGTGCCCTCTCAAAGGTTCACGTGCAAGAAAATGGCATACCGCAAGGTGGAGGTCTAAGCTGCACTCTGTTCATAGTAAAGATAAACTCCCTTGGGAAGGCTTTGCCACCTACAATTTCCTACTCCATGTATGTAGACGATGTGCAGATATCTTTTAAATCATGTAATACGTCAATATGCGAACGTCAAGTCCAGCTGGGCATCAAGAAACTTGCCAGCTGGGCAGACAAGAATGGTTTTAAATTGAATCCTGCAAAAAGTTCCTGCGTTGTGTTCTCGAGGAAGCGCGGGGTCCATATGGACCCAGACATTACTCTTAATGGCGTATCGCTTCCTGTGAACAAGGAGCACACGTTTTAAGGTGTGGTGTTTGACCACAAACTCACATTCATCCCACATATAAAAAAACTTAAGCATAAATGTCTCAAAACAATAAATATCTTTAAGGTTCTCTCCTACCAATCCTATGGGGCTGACAAAGAACTCCTGCTACGGCTCTATACTGCTTTGGTTGGGTCTCGTTTAGACTATGGCAGTGTGGTAAATGGATCGGTGACTAAAACAGCGTTGCGAATGCTTGGCCCAGTGCTACACTTGCGGCTACGTCTTGCGTCGGGTGCTTTTCGCACTAGCCCAGTCGAGAGTCGGTATGTCGAGTGTAACAAGTGGTCTCTTGAGAACCAACGAACGTACATGGACTTGCTGTATGCTTTTAAAATTTCATCGCTCAACAACCATCCTTTTTATCCTGTCTTTAACAATACATCCACATCTGTGCTCTTTGTAAATCGCCCATCCGTTCCTCTGCCCTTTTCGCTTAGGGTGAGAGAGCGAGCCTCGGATCTAAGCGCTTCGTTCATAGATGTGTACAGGTCATCCTTTTCAAACATATTACCGCCTTGGCAAGTTCGTCCTGTGTCGTGCGACCTTTCTTTCATGAAACTTGACAAAACTCGGGTACCACGAGCTGCAATACTGCAGCAGTTTCTGTCTCTGCAGTTTATATACCCATGTGCAGAATTCTACAGTGACGTATCTAAGACCTTCACTACGGTGGCCTTAGCTGCTCATGGTCCGAATTTTATTGCAGCCAGAACCATGAGCGTACACAAAACCATTTTTCAGCAGAAGCAAATGAAATTTTACTCATCGTACAGCACATTCTTGAAAATTAAATTCCCAATTCCATCATCTATACAGATTCCTTGAGTGTTGTTCGGGCACTATCATCGCACAAGCCTCCCAAAAAACACATAGTTAATCTTGTGTTCAACACCATTATGTCTGCGTATGCGCAAAAGCATGAGCTGCTCCTCTGCTGGGTCTCAGGACACGCTGGGATTACTGGGAATGAGTTGGCAGACGAGAGGGCCGCTGCTGCTGCACTCGGGAACACTGTAGAAATTACAACGGTACCCTATGCAGACCTCAAGCCATATATAAGACAACACGTGCGCAAAACATGGCAAACACTCTGGAATGAACAGACAGGCAACAAACTACATCTAATAAAGCCACACTTGGGTCGGTATACAGCTGACTCACACAACAGACACACGGAAGTCGCCTTGGGTAGGCTGCGGATAGGGCACACCCATGCAACGCACTCGTATGTGCTGACGGGATCTTCGAGACCCCAGTGCAGCAGGTGCGGAGAGGCCCTATCCGTAGTGCACATACGAATCACTAGAGACCGGAACTTTAGTCAAAATGCCTATTTTTTTCCTTCAGTCCGTATCAAGCCTATTTAACATATAAGCGCGAACTAAGGCAAGGGGAGAATTTTAAGCAATAGTTTATTGTTCCTATAGTGCCTAATTTGACTATATGGGATTTTTGGCGCCTAAAAATGCTTTTTTTGTATTATATATGCCTCTTTTATTTTTTGAGTAGATGTTCTGCCGCCACTGTTCTCGCTTCAGAAGCCCGCAACGGGGCTTTGTTTCACGCCGTTTGCGAGAATCCGCGCGTTGTGCCAAACACGCCGAGAAGCCCAAACCGTGCCCAAGCCGCCACCACCTCGAACTCGCAACCTCGGCCGAGTCGCAAGAAACCCGTGCGAAGTGACACCGCAGCCAAGCTCACCGACGTCAACCCGGTCCCCGCAAACTCTTCCGTTCTATGTCCTTCTGACGTGCTGTGTCCACGGACCAACAGGGAAAACTTCTGCCCACGTGCCATATCTATTGCTAACGGAATAAAAAGACAGCAAACAGAAAATGAACGCGGCACAGCCGCGTAGATGCCGCTCAAGCTCAAAGACGCGTTCTGCGGAAAACCACGAGCAGATATTAGACACCAAAGTTTTAAGGTGATGCCACGAACGCGTGCACTGTGAGCCGCCGATCACACGTACACCGCTGACGGTCACGATGCAGTACGCGTAGCACGAAGAATGAACAAGAAACGGAGCTTAGGAATGGTGATCTCAGCACTTTACAAGTAGCCTAGTCGTGACACCCGTCATCTGCCGCGGCCGGGTAATCTTTAAGGGAATCTGGGAACCTCGCATTAACGGAATTAGTTCCAAATAATCTTCCGTGCCGTAGAATGTTGATAATCGGCATAGAGCGCATAGTTAGTGAATGTTGTTATTCCTGCAGCTTCACGAGACATCCGGTTCTGCAGAACAGAATAGCTCCGTAATTTCTACAGAAGTATTGCACTTCTCTGTACTATCCATGGGATTCATCTGTGTTGTGAAGAGCTGCGGAGCTTGTTCTGCTCCGTCAACGAATCCTTCTGCCCTAAGCCCGTATTGGCCAGAACGTGTACCTCGTAAATCAGACGGAGCGGAGAAAAGTCCGGCTAGGGCCCCTCGCAGCCTCTGTGCGCCCAAGTGAGCTCGCGTTCGACAGCCACGCGGAATCTTTCTTCAAGTGCAGTTGTGTCTTCAGGCAGCAGTTACCGATTGTGCCTCTGCAACTAGAGCCCGTCGTTACCCCTTAAATAACTCGGCTAAGGGCGGAAAACTACACCATAAACACTCCGGTTTTATCAACAGCTTTGCAATGGACAAATGCGTCGCAGCCAAATGTATTTGCCCCACGTTACGCTTCAACGTGACAGGGCGCATTCGTATGCTTATTTTGCATTCTTAGCAGAAAGCATTTCAGCAGCTGAGAGATTTGGCGCCACTCTGTCTAACAATTCTGTGTTCATCTGGGAGGTCCAGGACGGATTCGCCACCATCCCCGAAGGACCGGTTGATTAAATCTGCCTGACATCAAATTTCTGGATTCCTTCTACTCTCAGCCGTCCAGCAGGTCCTAATGGCTCTCGAACGGCAGCGCCGGAGAGAAAGCTGCGGGCCGACGCCCTCCCTACGGGGTCAAGGGTGTCCACCCCCGCAGTGAGTAGCGAAAGTGTTGCTTAGTAGAATGCCACAGGATCGACGAGTGGCTAAGTCCGGGTGCAGTGGAGATATTACCTTTGTTGCCGGCGATCAATAAAGTCTCTTTCATTTCACTTCACTGGATTCCGCGTGCTAAAATAACTGCAGCATGTTCTGAGCGGCCGACATTGTGATATTCTAAATGGAATTAGATCATGGAGCGACCCCAAGTACAAGAACGTTCCCCCAACTTCAGTCGACGTTGAAGGTTGTTTTTCCCGCACAATTATCGACTAAAAGGAGATTCATGTGGCTTTTCATGGCATTCAATCTTGTATTTTTGTGTTGAATAACCCGAATTTCACGGAAATTTTAATATAATAGCTCTTCTGCTGCTAATTTTACGGAAGAAAATATTTTTTTTGTTTTGCAGCATATTGTGTGTCTGCGGTTTCACTGCAAGTCAAAGATTGGTGCTAAAATATGCTTCTGAAGCAAAAGGGAATTGAGCCTATATATGCTAAACGGGAGTATTTGGTGCCTATATTTGCCTAAATGGCACATCTCAGTGCTTATTATAGGCGCCTAAGCCTAGATTTTTCGTGCCTGAAGTTCCTGTCTGTAGTTATGACTATTTAAACCGCGTGGTTTTCGAAGCCTCAGCGTGTCTCCGTACAGAAGGCTCTGCTTGGATCCGTTATCTCGCTGCACCGTCTGATTCCGGCAGTCGCATCGACCGTTAGCCAGCTACCACGACAAGGCGAGACCGTAAAGTGCTCTGCACTTAAAACGCCGGTCAGGCTACTTAGGCAGAACGGCGTGGTCATTCAGTAGCGGCATCAAAGATTGGAACGAGTGCTCTAATCGTAGCAGGAGATTGCGCTGGGCGCACCCAAAACGAACGAAATCTTGTTGGAGACAGCGCAGGTAGAAAGCTGCCTTCCAAAACGGAAGAGAGCTGCCTTCCTAATAGCGCCGATGTCGACCGTGCAACGGCAACTCGAAGTGCGGCTTGCCGCCTGCCTTTGCGCAGTGCAGAAAAACAGGAAGCCGCAGCAAGGCGTGTCTACCGCTCTGAGCAATCGAGCTGAGTGGCAAAGAGGAACGAGAGGCTCACGCATCGGTCCTCCATTAAATCTTCAATTAAGCTTTCGTAGTAAATTCATATCATTTGAAGCAGCGCTTCAATAAAAAGAAAGAAAAGCAACAACATTTTGTCTGAAATTTGAAAAAAAAGGCAGTAATTGCGGCTCCAACTTGAGACGGCAGCCATATAGTTAACCAATTTTTATAGTTTCCACTTGAGCATTCCTTCTCCTTGAAAACCCCATAAGGCCCCACTGAAGGTGAAAGCCCCTGTGATATTTTAAACAGCAAAAGGTGAACAACAAGATTCCTCACATCTTGATTCTACTGAGCGTACCGCCAGGAACTCGCTGCTAAAAAGTAGGCAGCAACCTGAAACATGTTCATCCAGACACTGTAGAAATTGGTACCTCGTTTGCGGCCCAACTCTGTAAAAAAAAAAGGGTTAATGCTAAACCAGAATGAAAGCGCACCGAAGAGCGTGCCAGAAATCGCGCCCGTCCAGATCTTATCCTGACCATTAAGGACTGAGTGCTCCGCCAAATGAGCTCCGTTGACCTTCCGAGCTCCTGGCGCGACGGTGTGTCCCCCAAGTAAAGCAAGACGGCCGCCACCCTGTGTGCCTTCCTGGGCTCCGGCCATTACGCAATCGATAGCACTTTACCACAAACGCAGAAAGCAGGCCGGAACTTCGCGCAGTGCCACAGAGGATTAGGAGTGCACTTCTCGAACTGGGCCCCCGGATTCGGGCCTAATCCAGCGCACCGTCAGCCCCTTCCGGCGGCAATCTTGAGTGTTGCACTGAATTCGCTTCACCTGGTCCACAGGCCGGCCCTGAAGAGCGCGGGCGAAATGGTGTACATTAGGAAGCCAGACTATATGACCCTCAGCACCACGACTTCCGCGCCTCCTGTTGCCGCTTTTCTAAGGCTCCTGTGGTTGCACTGCTGTATTGGTAATATAGGCCCATGTCATGTTCTCGCGTTGTGTCGCCTGTTTTTGCGTGTTCGTGCATTACACAAATTTCTACGGCCACGCACAAAACAGCAAAAGAAGCGTTTAGGACGTGTTGAAAAGATGGCAAAGTTGTGCAATGCTAGAGAGCTAATAAAAAGCAGAAGAGGGCTGTTGAGGGAGCTGGAAGCATACAGTTAACCAATCTCGTAAAGGCACTTGTCGTGAGGGCCTATTAGTCTCATTTAACGAAACAGGGTGCTTGATATGACTCGTAAAAGTTTATTTGCGAGAGCTTGCCATTACTTCGAGGCGTCTTTAGATATGTCGAATTTAGTCACGTGCGCAAGAAGAACACAATCAAATGTAGGAGTGACTGCTATCGACAAACTTGTGTGCGAAGTTACAATCGTAAGTGCGTGGTCTCGTAACCTGGACCAGATTAGCAGCGCCGCTCATGCGGCGGATGAAGCGCACCAGATTTCCTTTTTTCGTTTTTATTGCGTCAGCAAGCAATAAAGCGCGCCGGCAAAATTTTCCAGTTTATCCGCATCAAGGACGAAACTAGAGGAGAAACAGCACGTGCACAGAGCTGCCTTCGAAAGAAAAGAGCGTGGCGTTGCCAAGGAGGCATCAGTCGAAACGCGTCTCCTGTTGCCCTTTGCTGCCCTCCTCCACTCGCTAGACCTCCCGCTTGCTCTCAGGTTGGGCAGTGGCCGCCGCGAATCACGTTTTTGGGGAAGAAATGATTTGGGCAGAGCGGTACGTCCAGAGCAGTACGTATTCTCTCTGGGGCTGAAACGAAGTCTTACACTATATAGTCGCGAAGAAGGGTATCCATGCCGAAACACCGAGTTTTCGCTCAGTTTGCCGGCGGGAAGCGTGGGTAGAAGGGTCCTATAACCATCTGGGAGGGACCGTGCGAGCGGGTCGCGGGAAAAACGGTTCGACGCGGCTGCGTCGGTCGCCTATGCGAAGCGCTCTCTCGACGTGACATATCCCGGCGAGAGCTGGGGAGAGACTGAGCTATTCCGTATGCGTGGCATTAGGCAGTTTTATAATAGGAGAAGCTGGAGTTGGGAGCTCCAAAAAAGTTAGACAAACAAAAAAATTCGCATCAATCCACCCTGTGAATGTGGTTGGAAAGCAAAGCTGTAAACAGCACCAACAACGGTTGCCCATGCGACGTCCCTTAAATTCACTCACGTCGCTCTACAAATAGTAAAACCAGAGAGAAGTGAAATGCACTTACCACGACCTTTATTACTTCTAAAATATATTCCCGGTAAGGTTAAATCAATGCATGATGCATGAACGGTGGTTGGTTTAGTTGTATTGGAGTAGCACGTGAGTGGAAACTATTTTTTATAAAATAAAAATAAGAGAGAGAGAGAGAGAGAGAGAGAGAGAGAGAGAGAGAGAGAGAGAGAGAGAGAGAGAGAGAGAGAGAGAGAGAAACATTTATTGAGCGAAAATAGGTTAAAGGATCGGGGTGGCTGTCGGCAAATGTCTGGCGGCGACAGGAGCAGCTCTGTCAACGAGTGAGGCTTCTACTCGCGAGTCAGAGCTGCCCAGCGCTCCCTCCCACTGCTAGTAAGAGGTTATTAAAGGAAGCTCAAACCCGGTGTCAGACGATCCCACTTCTCATTCTCTGCCACCGCGGACGAAGGCGATGGGATCGGCGGCAGAGACAGTGGAGTAGGATGAGGGGGAGGTGAGGAAGAAGAAGAAGAAGAAGAAGGACGAGGAGGAGGAAGAGGAGGAGGAAATACTTCTATTCATATTTCTGAACAGGCCGGAGTGCGGCCAAGGGGAGTGGTTCCTTCTTCATTGGAGCCCATATGCAGTCCCCGCAGCCTGTTCTGTGTACAGCAGCTGAAGCTGGGTAGGTAGAGAGGGTCTGGACTGCAGCATCTCCCATTGCTCTTGTTAGGTAGTTGACGGCAAGAGAGGAGGGTGCTCAGGGCTAAAGTCGCACACCACCACTATGTGGGGGAGTGGTCCTCCTTTTGAGCAAAATTTACATTCCGCGTCGCAGCGTTTCGGGTGCATTAAGTGAAGACGCGTCGGGTGTGGGAAGGAGTCGGATTGTATGAGCCGTAGGACAGTTTGTTGTTCTCTGGAAAGGTCAGGGTAAGGCGAGATAGGGTCTGTCTCTGAAGGCGATAATGCTGGGCTATGTCCCTGAACGAGACAAGCGGGTGACTGTCCTTGTGAAGCTCCATAGCACGGGTGATAAAAGCGCAAGCTTGTTGTTGTGCGTATTCGTTGCCCTCATGGAAGCGTGAGCGGGTGACCTGATGTGGTGGATGGAAATGCTTGGTGAGTGGTTTTTTAGCACACGCAGTGCAGGTTGGGACACCCAACCCGACTGGTAATTCCGATAGGCTTGTTGGGAATCGGTAAATACCCTCCGAATCCCTGTTTGAGTGAGGGCCGAGGTGATGGCTGCCTCTTCTGCTGCCGTCTGTTTTGGGTCTTGAGTGATGCACATGCAAGTAGGTTTGTTCTGGAGGTCGCCACTATGAGGGCGTACTGCTGCCCTTGATGTTGGGAGGCGGCTGTGTAGACGACTTCATGCTCGCCACCGAGGATGGGGTCGAGCGCTTGAGCCCGTCCTTGTCACGGCCCCCGTCGTGTGAGGGGTTCATATATTTAAGCAAAGGGAGAATCTTAAGTTCTTGTCGCCAAGATTCCGGGAGTACATCAAGCGGAGTGACATTCTGTGCTGCCCATGGAATGTGGTGAAGAATGCGGCGACCTGCCGCAGTTCTGCTCATTCGAAGCTTCCAGTTAGAAAGATGGCCCTTATGAGCTCATACACCGTGTTGTGGAGCGTCGTTCTAAGCAGCCTCTCTGTGGACGCACTCATGGAAAGACCAATAGCCTGGGCAACCGCATTTATAATCATTATACAAAGCATCTTTATGTCCTCCTTGCCGACGTGAAGACAGGGGGTTGACGTAATAGATTCTAGAGAGGACAAAAGCTTGAATTAATCGAAAGGTATCGGATTGCTTCAGGTCTCGCTTTTTAGTGGTAACTCGCCTGCCTGGAGAGGTAGGCCCAGGATATAGATTCTGGGGCTTGGACTGATGGTGTGGCCATCAAGCGGTATTTGAATGTGTTTCTTGAAGTGTCGTTTGGCGGGACGGCGGTCAAGGACCTGTGATTTTTTAAATGCAGAGCATTTCTTTAACTCACGATGTCACCCGTTCTAGGCGTCCGTAGTAGTCCGCATCGCTCGCAGGTGCGCCCTCTCGGCGCGATCGTGGCGTGATAAAGGCGGGTGTCGGCAAGGCTGGAACGCACTCATCGCCGCGCTCTCTCGTCAGCCCCGCTCCTCCTCGCCTACTCTCCGGTCGCATCGCGCGCTCTCTCCGCGGTCGGTTCGCGCCCAACAGGTGGGGGCGCGCGCGTCGCGGGACGCGATCGTGGCGTGATAAAGGCGGGTGTCGGCGAGGCTGGAACGCACTCATCGCCGCGCTCTCTCGTCAGCAGTTGCCACAAGTGCAACAACATTAACGTAACGCAAACTACTTAACGTCGTGCGCCCCCGGAAATGCTCTGCGTTTGATCGTGCCCCTCGCGAGGGGGATGTTTCACGCTCCGCTCCGCGCCGATAGCAAGCGGGAGCGCCATTGCGCATGCGTGGCGCGCAAAGACGCGAACGGCATTGGCTCCGGTTGCGCTGAGCGCGCCGTCGATACCGGAGCGGACCGTCGAAAACGGTCAGCTAAAGCTCTTCCACGCGAGAAGGTTGGCTTTCCCGCACGACCTGGAACTCAAGACGGCGGATGGACGCGCAACTCTGCTCCCCTAGGGGAGCTATATACAGGAACTCTGAGCGCTCCGGTCTTACGGCGCCCCGCTGTCGCTGCGGGGAACCACACTCCAGCTCATTGGCAACCGGAAGCAGTAAGCCTATGGTCAAACCGCTCTCACCCTCGCGGTATACCACAATGCAACACCTCGCTTCCACGGGCGTCCACGGGCGGCGCTGCATGTGCCGGCGGCCACGCGCTCGCAGTGTCGCGTTTCAATCCGTGAGCACTGTACATATGACAGGAGAGGGAAAACCCAAGCCATTTTTTTACGTGGACACTGGGGGCCACAGGTTTCAGCACATTAGCGTACTAAAAGTGAGATACGATGCGTTGGTATGAGCTTCCTTTAAATTTTGTAACTTTTAGAGCACGCGAGAGGCACGCACAGGGCCGCTGGACATGCCGTGGGTGGAGCGCACAGCGACGCCAGAGGTCGCGTGACGCTATCCCGTAGCATTCAGCGAGAATGCAGCAGGTGAACTGAACCCATAGATGTGCTCGGTGAGTGCACCACCTGTCTTCCGCGTCTCCGCGTGGGCTCGTAGCTCAATCGTTAAGACAACGGGCTCTCTCTATGTTACTGTATTAGTTCCAGGTTCGATTCCTGGCGGTGCCAGTAAATTCTTTTATTCGCGGGAGTTTTCTGTTGACACCAACGGTCGCGAAAGAACCCTTGGGGGTGGAGGTAAAAAGCTTTGCTTTAAAACGCACCGCGCCGTGCGTTATAGAAGAGGGGTGTCCCAATCAGCCCGCAACAGACTTGCGTTGCTCTAGTCGGCTCGGGTTATGAGAACATTGTGGGGTGGGGCTTAACATCGTTGGGAATATTTGATCACCGCTGCCTCTGCAACTGCGAATTACAATCCCTACGGCCATGTTCAGACTACCGACGTAAAACCCATAGCGTGAACTATGGGCGTAAAAAACGGCATGTCACGCAGTTCGGTTGGCTGAGAAGTAAAATGAGGCAATTGTTTAAACTTATTACGACAGTGGCGGCAACAGTCTGAACCCGGCCTAACACGACTTTTCGCCAATGTGCGCTACACTACCCTTCGAAGGAGACTGTCCGCCGCGCTTATGATAAACAAAACGCATGGTCATGCAACGCTTCGTTCGAAACTGCTTTGCGAGCAGACTATAACTGAAGCGCATGCCCCGGCTGCAGACGGATAGACGTGCCGTAGGAACGTGCGGAAGCTATGTCCGCCAAACCACCTAACAGAAAAGCGAAGTCTACAAAACACGTCTCCACTGATTATATTGCGCACGCACGCGCTGACGGTCGACTGGCGACGGTCGATGGTGCGGTCACCACCAACGCTTCTGTAAAAGCTGCCCGCCGCGTAAAACCCCAGCGCACACTACACTGCTCCTCGACGGTCATGGAGCTAAAGCCGTTTCTAAGTCATCGCAAACGGGGGTCTGTCGCCAAACTACTCCACAACCAATGCAAAGCACTTTTCAGGAGAAAGAAACGACATCGGAGAAAGAAAACGACACCGCAGCAGTGGTCACCACGGGCGTCTCGAGTTCAACTCGCCCGTGCCAATTCATGCCCGAGTTTCCTCCGAATTCTAATGTTATTCAAACATACCCAGCCCATTCGTGCGCGCGACGTAACAACCGAAGCCACACCCACCCATGGTGTCCACTTTGTGTGGGCGTAGCGTCGTATACACGAAGTCGTCCTTTGATGCTCGCTATCATTGACAAGAACTTAGCACAAAGCAAAAATGAAGTCCCCAGGCAACCGTCAGCCCATGGTGCCACAGTTGCGGGTGTGTTCGGTCCGAACTGGCGTTCCTTTTGTACTAGCCGATTGGAGCCGCCAAGACGACACGATTTTACCACGGGAGCCTTCTTCATACACAGTGAAAACACAGTCGATGACCAATGACACAGCTCGAACGTTTAAAACGCAGTCGCCAATGCTCAAACACGCTCTTGACACGGGACGATTTCTGATAAGCGCCCGCCGTGCACACTCAAGCAGGGCGTAAAAAAAAACATATTTGATGGTAGGGAGCAGGGCGCGTCCCGTTCGCTACAGTGGACCCCTTGTTTACTTGGTTTGTGCTTGCGCAGAGCTGCACTGGGACTACCCTCAAGCCAAGTAAGAAACATAACTCAGTGGTAGAACCGAACACCGAGAAAAACGCACCGCCCCGCGCCGGGCGTGGCCATCAGCCAGGCTGGTGATTTCAAAGTAGCAGTAGGTTTATCTAGTTTATGCCAGGGAATGAGTATTGCAGTTAAATTTCAGGTGGTGCTGCATGCGGAAGATAGCACAAGCCGTACTTTATAAACGTAAGCGGCCCCAATACAGCGCGCTGAATATGCCAGGGGTGCTGTGCGCGATTCTGGCAGTTTCACTCGAGGTGCGTCGAATGCTCCACCATCTCTGCTTTCATAACCCAAGCAGCTAGAAACACGGGAGTAGGCGGAACTCGGGCCTTCCGGAATAGCTCCCCAGGTTTCAATACGGTCAAAAACAAACAAAAGGCAAAAAATGGCGTTCCGCGGTATCGTGGCGCCATCTAGGTTTATTAACGGTAAAGAAGTCTTCGCAATCAGCTGCAGAGCGATCGGTTTCTGTGATGTCATTCCATACCACGCAAACACACAATTAGCAGGAAAATAAAACTTTTAACTTACATTGACTAATTTCTGAGTGAATAAAACGTCGTTTGCATCCGGACAAGCGTTGCGGGCACTATAAAACACGAAATAGTTTGAATAAAACAAACTTGTATGTTGTGGTTATGGCCCGTTTGAGTGCAGATCCCTTTAGGGGACTGGCTTGTCGTCGTAGCTCGACCGCTGTCACGCTATCTAGCAACCGCAGTCAAGCAGCCTGACGCACCCAAACACAGGTTTCGAAAAGATACCCGATTTTCCCCCGATTCAGCCTTCCGGCCAAGAGAAGGGGTTTGCCAGCAAGGGCACCTTGCGTATCGAGGTGATGGTAGTGGCGACGTCACGGACCCTGAGCCCATGTGGTTTGGACCCACCTACGCCATAGGCTGTTCGTGGCTTTGCCATGTCTAAGGAAAAGGGCATCCTGGTGGTTGAGCGAATTCCAATGTTGTTTTGGACCTTCATGGCCCTCTTACAGCGGCAACACACCAATTTGGCCCCCACTTCCCACAGACAGTGCCCGTGGTCTGACCCGCCCTGGGGGGAATCAGCCAGTTGCCTTTTCCTGTCCTCCTCTTTGTCCTTTCTCTTTCCTATTCTCTGTCTTAACTCTTAACTTTCCAGGCGGCGAGGGTTAACCTTGGGCGAAGATGTCAGCCTTGAGTCCACGCATAAGGTTATAGTGGCAAGGTTCAGTTAACGTGTGCTGGACAGTGACGTTCCATTCTTGGGCTCAGTGGTGGGCGACCGGCCTTGCCACCGAATTTACTCGAAGTTTTATGGCTACATTTCCTACTCCGCTCAGAAAACCTGATCGACCCCATAAACGGGGTCGCACCGAAGCACTGCGAATCGAACCACCCCAGGCAACATTCAGTATGACCCGCCGCGGTGGCTCAGTGGCTAAGGCGTTGCGCTGCTGAGCACGAGTTCGCGGGTTCGATTCCCGGCCGCGGCGGCCGCTTTTCTGATGGAGGCGAAAAGCAAAAACGCCCGTGTGTACGAGATTTCGGCGCACGATAAAGATCCCCAGGTGGTCAAAATTAATCCGGAGCCTGCGTTGCGTCGGCGCGTTAAACCCCTAAATCACATCACATCACACAACATTCAGTATGTACCTAGTGGTACACTCAACCGACGACAAATCACCAATCACTAACCTGTCAGTGTTCTTCATTGCCAAGTACATTGAGAACCTTGTTTCGAAAGATTACAATGCAAAAAGGTGCCCTCTGGAGACCTACTTGTTGAGGTAATGCGAAAAAACCACAGCGACCACCTTCTAAAGCAAGAAACAATTGCCAACTTGGCTCTCACCGTCACGCCGCATCGCACTCTAAACACTGTCCAAGGTATCATTTCTGACAAAAAACTACTGCATGAGACAGACGCTGATCTCGTTGAGGGAATGCGAGACTAATGTGTTGTTGGCGTTCGTAGAATCGTAATGAGAAGAGACGGAGCAGACATCAAGACGCGACACACCATTCTTACTTTCGCCAGCTCTACTCCCCGAGACAGTGAAGGCAGATTTTATTAGCTGTCGTTTTCGCGCCTACATACCTAACCAGAGGTGATGCTTCAAGTGTCAGCATTACGGCCATGGAACACTAGCCTGCCGTGGCAAGCTCACCTGTCCTAAATGCGGCGAAAATGATCACACCTCTGAGGAATGTCGAAACACAATTCTGAAACGTCCGAACTGCAGTGGCGCACACGATGCATGCTCACGATCTTGCCCATCTTTCAAGAAAGAAAATGAGATCATTCATATTGTCACGTCACAAAGCCGAGTCCAGATGGAAGGGGGCTTTAATGATTGAAGAGCGGCGATCAGAACAGCCAGCAGCCGAAGGCCAGAAGAGAGAAGAAGAGGAACACAGAGCAACCAGGCCGAACCCCTCGCTCATAAAGCCGTGCAGCCACTTGGCTGCTGCAGGAGCTTGCTAAAAGCGTGAGCCCCCCAATACCATGTCATCGTGGCAATAGCCCCCCCCCTCTTTGTCAAAGCATTGTATCGATGCTTAAGAGATGTAGATAGAATGTAAAAAAAACACACAGCAAAAGAGAATGACGCAACACGCAAACATTTCGTGGCCACAGTCAACGTGAGTGATACGGCATCATCCGGGCAACATAAACCACTTCAGAGTGTGTCCTACTACGCGTTGACCGCAGTGTTTCTTCGGGAAGAACTTCATAGTTCACTGCGCTTACTTGGCGTATCCTTTTGTAGGGCCCAAGGTAGCGGCCTAAAAGTTATGTCCTCGGAGTCGCACAGGGCTCCACATCCAGACTTGGTCACCGGGTTGGAAAGTTACTTGTCGGTGCCGTAAGTTGTAGCGGCGGGCATCAATCGTTTGTTGGTGACGGATGCGTTGTTGCGCAAGTTGTCTGGCCGCTTCGGCGTGGCTAGCGTATTCCGTGGCGTCTGGAGTAACCTAGTGGATTTCATCCGGAAGCACTATTGCATCCAACGTAATCGTCACTTCGCGGCCGTGGACCAACCGGAAAGGAGTGAAGTTTGTCGTTTCTTGAACTGCCGTATTGTATGCAAAGGTAACGTACTTACGGCAGTATGTCATCACAGTTCTTGTGGTCAACATCAACGTACGTCGAAATCATGTCGGCTATGGTCTTGTTCAGCCTTTCGGTCAGCGAGTTTCACTGGGGGTGATATGCAGTGGTTTTGCGATGGTCGGTATGACACAGTTTCATTACCTCTTCAGTAAGTGCTGAGGTGAACGCCGTGCCTCTATCAGTTATGATGATTGATGGGGCTCCGTGACGGAGCACAATGTTATGGACGAAAAATCGGGCGATTTCAGCCGACGTTCCTTTGGGCAATGCTTTGGTTTCGCAATAACGGGTAAGATAATCCGTAGCGACTACAATCCACCGATTCCCAGCTGATGACATAGGAAATGGTCAGAGTATGCCGACCTGCTTAAATGGCCTGCTTGGTGGATCAACAGGCTGAAGGAAACCAGCTGGTTTAGTGGGTGGTGTCTTTCGCCGCTGACAGTCACTGCATGTTTGACGTAGCGCTTGACTGTCGGAGCCACTTTTGGCCAGTAGTATGTCTGACGAAGCCTTGCAAGTGTGTGGGTGAAACCCAGATGCCCTAACGAAGGGTTGTCGTGGGAGGCGTGTAGGATGTCGTCACGTAGCTCTGCTGGCACAACAAGAAGGTGGGTGGCTCCTGTAGGGTAAAATCCTTTTTGGTAAAGGACTCCGTTATGCAGCAAAAATGTTGAGAGCGAACGCTGGAAAAGCTGTGGAGGACGCGAGCTGTGACCTTCGAGATACTCAATGAGCGGCACAAGTTCTGGGTCCTCCTTCTGCTCTTCGGCGAGGACTGATGGTCCCAACTCTCCGAGAAAGGGTGTATCGTCTTCCTGGTCAGCAGTAACTCGCTCCAGGGGGGCTCGTGATAGGCAATCAGCGTCGGTGTGGCGTCTTCCGGAGTTAATACGACCGTCACGTCAAACTCTTGGGACCGAAGGCTCCACCGCGCGAGACGTCCTCACGGATCTTTTAGGTTGGCAAGCCAGTACAGACAATGGTGGTCAATGACCACTCGAAACGGCCTGCCGTATAAGTACGGGCGGAATTTTGTGTCTGCCCGTATCACGGCCAAGCACTCCTTTTCGGTCGTGGAGTAGTTTGCCTCAGCGCGTAATAACGTGCGACTTGCGTAAGCAATGACGCGTGCAGCACCATCCTGCCAGTGTATTAGGACTGCACTGAGACCGAGGTTACTCGCATCGGTGTGAAGTTCGGTGTCGGTGTCTTCGTCAAAGTCTCCTAAAATAGGTTTACTTTGCAGGCGCGCCTTCAGCTCACCGAAAGCATTGGTCTGCTCAGGGCCCCAAACAAATGGCACGTCGTCTTTTGTCAGATGAGTGAGGGGTTCGGCTATCTTGGAGAAATTAGCCACGAAGCGCCGGTAGTAAGTCCAGAGGCCCAAAAATCGGCGCACGGCGCTTATCAGCGGGCGTCGGGAATGCGCTCACCGCCGCCGTTCTTTCAGAGTCGGGGCTGACACCCTCAGGACTAACCACGTGGCTGAGGAACTTGAGCTTTTGAAATGCGAAGTTACATTTTTCCGGTTTGAGGGACAGTCCCGCTGAACGAATCGCGTTCAACACGGCATGCAGGCGATGGAGATGTTCGCCGAAGGTCCGGGAAAAAAATGACAACGTCATCTAGGTAAACTAGGCAGGGCTGCCATTTCAGGTCCGACAGTACACTGTCCATCATTCTTTGGAAGGTCGCAGGGACAGAGCAGAGACCGAACAGGAGCACCTTGAACTCGTAGAACCCATCTTTGGTGATAAAGGCACTCTTTTCGCGGTCGCGCTCATCCACTTTGATCTGCCAATACCCGCTGCGTAAGTCCATGGAGGAGAAGTATCTGGCATGGCGTAGTCGGTCGAGTCGACAATCCGAGGCAGAGGGTAAATGTCTTTCTTCGTAATTTTGTTCAACCTTTCGTAGTCCACGCAAAATCGAAGAGTGCCGTCTTTTTTTGCCACCAGCACCACGGGTGACGTCCATGGACTCGTAGATGGTTGTATAACGTAGTCTTGCAACATTTCTTTGACCTGGCGACGTATTGCATCTCGCTCTTTTGGGAGACCCTGTACGGATGTTGACGAACAGGTCTTTCCCATTCCTCTGTCACAATGCGGTGCTTAGTGACTGCTGTCTGTCGGACCTTCGACGAAGGAACAAAAAAGTCAGCAAAAGAAGCGATGCCACTGTGGAGTCGGCGCTTTTGGTCTGCCGATAGGTCCGGGTTAACCTCAACACTAATGCCTGTTGGAAGCGTCCTGAGGGGTTGCCGTTGTCGAGGTGTGCTGCTGAACATTTTCCTCCATTGCAAAGAATGGAGGTTGTCCGGTATAGTCATACTCATCGTCCAGTTGGGCTACGGCAGTCTTTTTCACTAGGAGTTGGTGTGCGTTGCCCAAGTTGGTTATCAGAATTTCGCTCCTGTGGTCGCGGAGCTCCACAAGTCCTTGAGCTACGCAAACTTGCCGGTCTGGTAAGAGGGACACGTTGCCATGAGCGATCCTGCAGGTGGCGTCGCTTTCACATTCTACCGTGACGAACAGGCTAGCTCGGGGCGGCACTGTTACGTTCTCGTCGCAAATGCGTAACGTCGCCTTGGGTGGTGCCCCCTCGTTTCAGACGGCTCACTGTGTCGAGAACGTCACGAGTAGCTCTCGGAGATCAATAATCACGCCGTACTCATGAAGCAAGTCTAATCCCAGTATTAGCTGCTTGGTACATTACCGCAGCGCTAGGAAGCAGCCAGGCAAATGTACCCCACGTATCTGGATCCTGGCGGTACATACGCCGATCGGCGTTACCAGATGACCACCAGCCATACGGATCTATGGACCGTCCCATGGTGTTTTTACTTTCTTCAGTTTGGTAGCTAGCTCACTACTAATCCCGGAAAAATCGGCGCCGGTATCCACCAAAGCCGTCACGTGATGACTACCGACCATAACCGCAATATCGGCCGAAACTATTTTACTGTCGTGATGGCGCATCGACGAAGCTGGTGCAGTGAAGTCGTCGGTGGGGACCGCTGAGGTCGAGTCAGGTTCTGAACAGGCTTCGGTGAAGTCGTCGGTATGGATCGTTGATGTCGACTCGGGTTGTGAGCGGGTTCGTGGGGTACGTGGAGGATGTTGACCTTTCTGAGCGGCGGTGGTAGCAGCTCCGGAGGACGCCGTCTTTAGTTTCCCCGTTTAGGACTGGGGGTCCGGCTGCTGGTCGTCCCTGAAGAGAGTGCACATGGACGTCTAGGTGACGTGAAGCGTCGGGGTGATGGCGACCGAGACTCACGGCGTTGCGCGGGCAGCGAAGGGCGCAGGTGGGCGGCCAGGTACTCTTGGATGTCGTGGGGACGTTCACCGTAGCGCGGTCATGGAGCATCTGGTGAGAACCCCCGTAGGCCCATCTTGCGATATGGGCAATGACGAAAAACATGTCGGCTTCTCCGCAGTGATAACATAGAAGCCTGTTGTCCGCCGTGCGCCAAATAGTAGCCTTCCTTGCGTAATGGCCTGGTTCAGTTCGCGGAACACCATCGGAATACCGCTGAAATAGCGGCCTAGGCTGGGGTTGTATGTGCCGGACCGTGGGGGCAGTTGGGCGTGGCATGTCCGTGTACGCTATGACGGGGGGGGGGGGCTGCTTCATAATACGGAGCAGGGGTGATCTGCGATGAAGTAGAGGTTTGCATCACCTGCCGAATTTCGTCGCGGACAACGTCGGAAATGGCGTCGACGTTTGGCTGGTGACCGGCTACGTGGAGCTTCTGCAGTTCTCCCCGCACGATGCTTCTGATAATCTCCCGGAGATCTGCTGTGCCGCAATTACCCGTTGCCAGCGAATGGCAGTTCGAAGTTGCCGGGTCAGTTTGCCGAACCTACTGGCGAAAGCGTTGCTCCAGTGCGTGCTCTATTGTGGTCGCTTGCCGGGCTGGAATTATTTTCCTGACCAAATTGCATCCATACTTAGTCAAGATAGCTTTACCGAAAATCTGCACCGACATTTTTCTGAGTAGTTGTGTAATGATGAAGTGCCATAATAATATTGTTACTGTTTATGGGTGTTTTCCCCCTTGTATTTGAGTGTTTTCTGATGTTTTTCATTCCACAAAAAACCTGTGCGTTTGTGATAATTGTCTGTTATAAACGTGTATGACGTGTTTCATTTACGTCTGTAAGCCGATTACCCAAACTTTATATTGTGTACTTGTCTTTTCTTCTTTTTCCCCACTATTCTTTTTAATGATCTTTCAAAAATGTAACCCCCCTTACTCAATGCTCTTCAATGGGCCTGTAAGGTATAATAAATAAATAAATAAACAAATAAATAAAGTCAGCTATGGTGGCACGTGGGTCACGCACAAGCCCGGTTAACAGCTGTGCCTTTACGCCGCGCATTAAATGGCACACCTTCCTTTCTTCGGGTTCTTAGGATCGGCTCGCCTGAATAGCCGACACATGCCCTCAACGAACATAGCAACCGACTCATTTGGCTCCTGCACTCTCACCTGGAGAGCAAACTCATCCTTTTCTTTCCGCTCGCTCTCACCGTATGAGGCGAGCAGCTTCCGCCGAAATTCTGCCCCGTTTCCATAGAAGCTTCATTGTTTTCAATCCACGTCCTGGCGTCCTCCTGGAGAGCGTAATACACATGCTTGAGCTTCAGCACCTCGTCCCACTCGTTGAAGGCCGCCACACGTTCGAAGCTGTCCAGCCAATGTCTGGCCCGACGTTGAAACCATCACGACCCTGCTCGGCGCGGCGCTGGTTGGCGTTGGAAGGCGGCCGAACTCAGGCTGAAGGCCACACAGGCGCCGGCTGTTCTTGTGGACGGGTGTTGTGTCCACCGAGGCCGAACCAGTAGCGAAGCAGTCGTCCGGATCAAAGTGCATGGACAGCTACCCAGCAGCTCCACCGAAATGTCACGTCACAAAGCCTAGTCCAGATGGAAGGGGGCTTTAATGATTGAAGAGCGGCGGTCAGAACAGCCAGCAGCCGAAGGACAGAAGAGAGAACAAGAAGAACACAGAGCAACCAAGCCGAGCCCCTCGCTCGTAAAGCCGTGCAGCCGCTTGGCGGCGGCATCAGCTTGCTAAAAGCGTGGGCCCCCCAATACCATGTCATCGTGGCAATATCAAAGTACCTGAAAATACAACGTTCCCCGAAGCTCGCCAAAAACACAAGTTGTTTTAGGCCGCATCCTATGCCGACGCTGCCCACCTGGGGTCGGGGCGACGTCTGGTTAGTACTGCGACACAGTGCAGCCTAGCTGACGTGTCGCTGTCGTTAACCCTCTCCGAGCGGCCACCAGCTCCGGCTGCCTCTACAGCAGAGTCCCTGGTCGCTCCTCTTTCTGTCGGGCTGCCACCCACAGCCCAGAACCCCAACGCTACCCCTGCGGAGCCCGTGGAGGACGTGGCGACGGGCGCTGTTGGGACTGGTTCCGCTTCCAGTCCACCTCCGTTCGCCCCCACAACACCTGAAGGCATTGAGAGCACGAACTCAGGGGGCTCCACACAGACCCCTTCCCTTCCTGCACCGCAGGCTCCGACGGAGAAGCCTTAGGCCACCTCAGCACCCACACGGAAGGGTACCAATTCGATGACACCTGATATGTCAGATGAGGATATGGAGACTGGCATTTCAACCTGCACTGCAGGAAAGAAATGAGCGCCGCATCACTCTTAGCCGTGGGAAAAAAACCAGCTCCACGCATCACAGGCTCTTAACAAGACTCACTAACATGAACCAAAACAAGCAACTAACAAACCACATTTTTTCGTTATCTCTAACGCATAATTGCTGTTGAGAACGTTGTTCAATGGAACTGTAGGGGTCTCATAAAAAACTTAGATGACGTATATGAACTCCTTTATAAACATCAATCTAGTATTGTTTGCCTGGAAGAGACACACCTAAATCCCAACCAAAGTAATTTTCGTAGGCAATACACTGTCTTTAGGAAAGATAGAGATGTCTTTGCTCATTCATCTGGTGGGGTAACCATTGTGACCCAAAAACCCAACCCATCCCAGTCCATTAGACTGCTCGCCAGCCTTGAGGCTGTTGCTTCCCGCGTTGTAATTTTTGGTCGGCTGATTACTATATGTTCTTTGTACATTTCCCTGGATTATCATCTGTCTACCTCATAATGAGAGTCTGGTGGACGAGCTTCCGGAACCCTTCGTCCTAGTCGGAGTTTAAATGCACACAACAAACTCTGGCGCTCTGGGAGAACCGATGCCCACGGCCGTTTAATTGAATATTTCTTGGTATCGTCTGGTGCGTGTCTGTTTAACAACAAACAGCCAACATACTATAACACCACACACAACACGTATTCACACGTAGACTTGGCAATAGGTTCTGCTGTTCTCCCACTCATTGAGTGGCAGGTGAACAAAAACCCGTTAGGGAGTGACCACTTCCCAGTACTCTTGAAGTGCCTAGACAAAGACCCCTACCCGGCAACCTCAACTTAAAGGTTTAAAGAAACCGTTGCAGACTGGGAGAAATTTAAGCAGATATCTCAATTCTCACACACATGCACTTCCATAGAACACTTGGGTACTGAGGAACCCTGTAGCCTTGTCACAGCCCGTATCCTAGACGCTGCAGAGAAATGAATTCCCCAGACTTCTGGTAGCACAAGTAACCTAAAGCGACCCTGGTGGAATGAAGAGTGTCGACACGCGCGCCAGGAACAGAACAAAGCGTGGGGAATTCCTCGCAGATACCCAACTGCGGACAACCTTGCATCATTCAAGCGCACCAAAGCCATAAGAAGGCGCATTCGGCGTCAGGACAAACGCAATAGCTTGGAGGTCCTTCTTAAGTTCAATAAATTCGTTCACAAATACGCGAAAGGTTTGGGATAGGATAAGAAAACCTGACGGACAAAGGACATATAATTTACCCCTTGTTAACATCACCAGGCAAATGCACTGAAGCAACAATTTGAACACATCTGAAGCTCCTCACACTACACAAGCACATTTATGCACTACAAAAAGTCGGCTGAGCAGAAGTCCATACGTGACCACAAGCAGTCAGAGGACTCCTATAACTCTCCATTTTCTCTTGACGAGCTCATGACTGTGTTGGCCGGGTGCTAGCCTTCGGCGCCAGGTGCAGATAACATTACGTACACCATAATCAAACACCTTCATACAGAAACAATCCCTGCTTTCCTCTTTTTATTTAACAAAATATGGCGTTCCGGGCACTTTCTTAAGACATGGAAACAGGCTGTAATTGTACTATTACTGAAACAGGGAAAGGATGCCTTCTTAGTTTCAAGTTATCGTCCGATTGCCTTAACCAGCTGCTTGTGTAAGCTGTTCGAAAAAATGATCAACAGAAGGTTACTATACTTCCTGGAATACAATGGTATCCTGGACAACTGCCAGGTAGGGTTTCGGTAGGGCAGGTCAACAACGAACCAACTTGTCGCTTTTGAATCCTATGTGAGAAATGCCTTTGTTAACAAAGAGTATTGTATGTCTATATTTTTTATCGAGAAAAAGCATATGACACTGCTTGGCGTTACGGCATCCTGCAGGACCTAAAATCTTGTGGTATTTGTGGAAGTATGCTTAATGCCCTTGAAAGCTATTTGTCTGAACGAGCATTCAAAGTGAATGTCGCGGCTGCAGTATCCGCGTTGTATATGGAAGAAAATGGCGTTCCTCAGGGTGGAATACTTAGTTGCCCACTTTTCATAGCTAAGATGAACACATTTGGAAAAACTCTGCCCCGTACAATTTATTACACCATTTATGTGGAGACGTTCATATCAGTTTCCGATCCTGTAACCTATCTATTTGTGAGTGACAGGTACAACTTGCCACAAACAGGCTTGTAAAATGGACAGAAAAAAACGGCTTTAAGCTGAATACTCAAAAGAGCACATGTGTCTTATTTTCCAGGAGGCGTGGTATTCACCCTCAGCCCAACGTCCAGCTCAATGAAGTAGCTTTGCCTGTGAAAGAGAAGCACAAGTTTTTAGGCATTCTGCTAGATGAAAAGCTGTCATTTATTCCTCATATAAATCTACCCAAAATAAAATGTATAGAGGCAATGAGTATCCTAAAAGTCCTATCCCACCACTCCTACGGTACAGATATGATGTGTCTGCTACGTCTCTACAACAGTTTAGTGAATTCGCGGTTGGACTATGGAAGCGTAGTGTACGGATAAGCTTCGAAAACCGCTTTAAAATTGCTTGACCCTGTTCTGCACCTGGGGCTTCGCCTTCCGTAGGAAGCCTTCCGAACGAGCCCTGCACAAAGCCTATACGTGGAATGTGACTAGTGGTGCCGGGAAGACCAGCGCTTATTCACAGATCTATTGTATGCTGTGAAGGCGACATCTATAAAAAATCATTTTTCCTCATTTATTATCGACGACACCTCTGCCATGCACTTGTTTCTCAATCGGCCCTCTATGTCTTCTCGTTGAGAGTGAAAGTGCAAGATGAGGAGCTTGGGATTTCTCTTACCGAGGCTTACAGAACTTCGATCAGAGACCTTGTCGCTCCTTGGGAAATGTCCCGGTTTCTTGTCATTTATCATTTAGAGCCACTAACAAAAGAACTGCACCAAGAGAACTCATCTTACAGCATTTACTACACCTACGGCACAAATATCCCTACACAAAGTTTTACACAGATGCCTCAAAGCCCGCCTTTTCTGTGTCGTGCGTTGCACATGGCCCAAACTTCGCTATCACAAAGACAATGAACAAAAGTACTAATATTTTCACAGCAGAGGCACACGGCATCTTAAACACTGTAAAACACATTACGCAAAGCAGAATACACAGTTCCATTATTTTTACAGACTCCCTGAGCGTAGTACTAGCTCTCAGAAAAACCAACGAAGGACATTTTAAATCTTCTTATAAAATCCACAATGTCTGCCTACGCTCTAACATTGACTGTAATAGTTTGCTGGATACCTAGGCACAGCGGCATTTCGGGCAATGAAATCGCAGACAAGAATGCCGCTGTGGCTGCTTTCCGCTGTGGCTGCTTTCCGCAGTGTTGTAGATATCCCACATGTTTCCTACCTAGACATGAAGCCATTAGTTCGGAGTAGGCTTCGGAGGCGCTGGCAGGTACAGTGGGACGCACAAATCGAAAACAAACTACACATTATAAAACCACAAATAGTGAAATACAACACAGACAAACGGAACAGGTCCACAGAAATATCAATGTCCAGATTAAGAATAGGTCACACACACGCTACACACGCATACTTTTTAAACGGAACCCCACCACATGCTTGTGAGAAGTGCGGAAGACTACTTACAGTTCTCCACGAATTTATTGAATGTTTCGCATACCGTGAAGCAAGGAAACGACACTTCCCCGAACTAGACACCTACTGTGACCTACATGATACCCTTACACCCATCTCTGTTTTTATCCGATGAATCCCCGTTCAGAAGTGAACGCCTTTTAGCCTACCTCGCTGACATTGGAATTTTAGCACTCATCTCATACCATGCGTGACATCACGGCCACCCGATGACAGTGAGGGTGGTTCGGAGCGTTTTCATAACAGGTGCCAGGCACGTCACTGCCATTACTGGATCTAGGGGCATGTTATGATGCCCCCAGCACTGTCACACTTAAACATCATCATTGTTACCTCTCATCTAAATTTTATTCGTTTTTTGAGACTAAGGGCCGTTTACACCCATATATATACGATTTGTTATCAAGTACAACACAATCATCGCCATGGTATTTTAGCAACAAACGTGACAAAACAAACATTGTGTTGGCGCTCTTTGGCCTCAGACGCCCTTGGGCAAATAAAACACACATAGTAGTAGTAGTGGAAGAGAAGAGGTTTGTATACGCAGAACTGTTTGAAACTCCTGGAATTACTGGTACTGGTCCTACCAGTCCCCGTTAGTGAGCGCAAAAAAAACTGCAGGTACATTTGAGGCGGAATATATCTACTTAATCGGCTGTTCCCACGTTCATTTAGTTAAGAATGCTCATTGGGCTGGTTTTACAATAGCACGCAAAAACATTGACCGCGGAAGAGGAAAAAAACGACGCGTTGATATTGGCGCTGTAATCTCCAACATGTCCGGGATGAAAGCAAGCACAAAAAGAAGAGAACTCGTTCCAGACGGGGGACGCGCGAGCCCTGAGAAGCGGATGAATTTGCATTGCATTAGGCAAACTCCGTTCAATTCATGAAGAGAGGAGTGAGACAGGGAGGCGAAGAGCGTGAAGGGTGGTAGCAGTGAGGAGATAAGGGCTCCACAGCCCACTATGGCGAATAACTGCTCTGCACTTCCCACAGCTTTCACGTTGAGTGGAACAGGTTTAATTTTAAGAGCGAAGCTCTTTACCAAATCGTGATTTTTTTTCTCCGCAGTTAAAAATACCATGAAATTGCCGAGCGCGCACAGGCGGGCGCAGGCCTCGTACGCACCACTCGGTGGTTACCAAAGCCAAGAAAATGCCTAGCGCTCGTGTGTGCATGCCTCGCGACGACCGCCCAGCGTCCCGTGCGCACGTTTGTCGAACCGAACATACCAAGTTAGGACCCGCCGCGGTGGCTCAGTGGCGAAGGCGTTGTGCTGCTGAGCACGAGGACGCGGGTTCGATTCTCGGCCATGGCGGCCGCTTTTCTGACGGAGGAAAAAGCATAGACGCCCGTGTGTTCGAGATTTCGGTGCAGGTTAAAGATTCTCAGATCCCTGCCTACGGCACGCCTCATCGTCTGTGAAGTGTCGGCGCATTAATCCCCACAATCAATCAATCAATCAATCAATACCCACTTAGGGAGACTGGCCAAGGTTGCGGCGACCGTCCGGCAGTTACAAAAACCAAGAAAATGCCGAATGCTTGTGTGTGCGTTAAGCCAAGCATACCGACTTTGGAGATTGGGCAAGATTGGCAAAAAAAAAAAAAGAATTCCCGCGTTTGCCGTAATCGTGGCAACACTTGCTCTGAGCGAGAAAGACACGTCATAGCGTACGCTCCTCGAAGGTGATGTGCAATGATTATCACTTCCAAAAAAATGAAGGACGCTCCCACTTATAGAAAAACTTTTGGAGTGAAGGTCGTTGCGGCAGCGAAGACGAAGCAAATTGGCTGCAATCGTCGACTTCAACCACCTTGAAGGTTGCGTACTGCTTTGCAACCTTCAAGTCTTTCGCGTTAGGGTAAGCGTCCTTCATTTTCTTATTTATATTTTCGTTGTTTCATTTTCCCCTCGCCTCATCGTAAGTTGTTTTCAACATGTCTTTCTGTTTTCATCATCCCCAGTGCACTTATTTTTATTTTCAAAACAAATCACTAGGTTAGTCATCCTGTTCATATATACTTCGTGTCCACGCCCTCTTTTAATGGATCGGTACTCAGTCCTCCTGCGCGGTTCAGTGGCGAGGGGGAGTGCTCCTGAGCCCAAGGATGCGGGTCCGATCCCGGCCGCGGTGGCTGCTTTGCTGAGGGCGGCGAAAAGCGAAACGCGCGTGCGCCGAGATTGCGGAAAACGCTAGAGATACCCAGGTGGTCAGAATTAATCCGGAGCCCTTCCCTGCGGCGCACCTCATAACCGACTTGTAGCTTCGGTGCACCGAAACCCGCAATCAAGGATCACCCCGGAGTTCAAAAATGGCCCCAATAAAGTGCTGACAAAATGTCAAGCCCAAAACAAAATTATAAAACCCGTTGCAGTTTCAAAATACGTGCATGCTTCGCCTATAAAAACTCCCTAGCGACGCTGTGCTGCCTACCGACCGTACTCGAGCGGCTGTAGCAAAAGATCGCTGAAGTGCAGCGTCGCACGAAAGTAGCGCGTAATGTCGCCGTGTTTATATCCGGTAATCAGATTGGCATGCCGTTCGACACACCGGTGGGCTGCTAATCCATGCATCACTAGATTATTTAAGTACATCAAAGCAATTTACGTCACCGTGTCTCGCTACATCCTGATTATCAAATAAACACTTGAAATAAAGAATTGTTAGAGTACTTCTCAGATGAATAACTAATAATGAGATACACTGAATAAGCCGGCCCTTTTTCGCGAAGTTTGTCTGTTCCATTCACGCGGCGGTCATGCAGATGGAATTTTCTGACGTCGCATCAGCGATCATCAGAGACTTGTAAAGCACCGTTGTTCATGTAGACCACCATCGCACAAAAAGAAGCTTTGCCAGCGTCTGGAAACTTAAAATCGGAGCAGCGAGCGTCGTTAACTGTGGCTGCAACAATGAAAAAGCTGTCGGAGAGACCCGTGACTGCTTTCGGAACGTGCCGCTTGGCGTCTTTCAGTGGCGCTCCTATTGGCACGCAGCGCTCGCGGTCGGTAGGGCTTTATTTTAGTTGTTCCATTTTTTGCCTCCAATCTCCCATTCTTTTTCACGAACATGCGTAATAAAAGTGCAGTTTTTACTTAACTGTGTGGTAAACAGCGCAGACATTGCATGCTTGATGGACAGTGACGTGCATGCAAAACACGAAAATTACAGTGCGACCGGAAAAACTAAATCTGAGAAGCACCACAGAGCCTAAGTAGCTGACTCCGAGGGAAAGACTGAAGGGCAATAGTTAGCAGCTCCCTTCGTGTCCTTCACTTTGGTGCCGGTTCGGTTAACTTCTCACTTAGGTAGATAGTTCCGGATAGCCGGCGTGGCGAACGGTTCGCTGAGCCGATGAACCGAACAACTAAATAAACTAGACCCCTGACAACGTAAGGGGACGTGTTTTGGTGGAAACGTCGAAAGGGAGGGCAGGGCTCGAGCCCTTCAAAAACAAAGTATTTGTCTGGATAATGTTCTTGTGTGCTCATAGTATCAACACGATCACTTGTTATACTAATATTCATTGTGGATGTCTTTTTTGAAAAACACGGCCCCTTGATTCTAAAGTGTGCGAGTACGTTCTTTTTTTCACGCACTTGAGAAGTACTTACAAAACTTCCTATGGTTGCAGTGTCTGGGACCCCTACACAAAGACAAACTAGAAAGAATACAGGCTCGCGCCGCTCTTCTTCGTAACAGGCGATTACGATTTTTCTAAAAGATCAGCTGACATTTGCAGAAGACTTGGATGGCCTCTACTCGCTGAAAGACGCAAATACCTGAGACTCTCGTTGTTCTATAATATATTCATCTCCAGAACTGGCATTAAGAAAGAAACTTATTTAAAACAACCAACATACGTATCCCCTCGCACCGATCACTGTTTAAAGATTCGCGAGCTTTTCTTTTCTTTTCTTTTTTTTTCGAATAGTCGTCACGTGATATGTTGGTACTGGTTGTATTGGTATTGGTTGTATTAGGTATTGGTTGTATTGGTAGTTACTGTAATCTGAAAGTATGTTTATGCACTGATTGATAACAATGAGACTGCTTATAACTATGTATTTCCGAATTTGGACCCACAACTAGCCTTTGGCTAAGGGTCCAAGCACTGTTTGCAAATATTATGTACCTATGCTTGAAATAAACCAATGATTGATTGATTGATTGATTGAGCTTAACTCCAGGAATAACACATTTAAGTACAGTTTCTTTCCCAAAACAATACATGACTGGAATGCTCTACCGGAGGAAATTGTCTGCTCGCCCCCATCTTGTTTTGGAAAGCGTTTGCAGGATTATATGCGTCAGTAATATCCCGCCGCCTTGTTTGCCGGGCTTACGGGTTATCTGTGTTACGAAGTGCTTGTTGTCTGTACATCCTTTCTGTACATCTTCCTTTCTTGAAGTGCTCCTTTTCCAACGCCAATTCACCGCTTTGATGTATACTCATTATTTAAGGAAACGCAACCTGTTTGTTTTTTTATGCGACAATTGTATTTGTACTTTGTGTCCCTTTTTTCTTATTCCCCCTCCCCCCTACACTAATGCCTGTAAAGGCGATGTAGGTATTTGAATAAATAAACTATCTACGCATAAACCAGAATCGCTCTACGAAATAATTTCTCCAAGCAATTACTGTTTTAGTGTATAGTCTTTCGCGCCGTATTAAAAGATGTGCCTGGCTCAGTAGTATTGAAGTTGACACAATGTTGTGAGACTTTCTTCTTGACACTTGCAAAGCATGCTTGAGGGCAGAAACTGGCATGACTTTGAGGGTGGATTCTTCCGGCGCTATCTGCACCCTCGAGAATTCCGTTTTTGGCCCACGGTATTTCACTAGATATGAATTGCAAGGTGCGCGCCTAGAACCTTAACTACATATCGTTGTTCTGGCGAATGCACGAATCCTCCTCAATAAAACAGTGTACCAAGAGGCATGAAGAGACTAGCCGACTGTGGGTACAGTCGTTTTTTCCCTCCTTTACGTACAGAGGTAAGGCACAAAGAGCAAGAGTGTCAGCAACTTACCGTATAAGTCAGAATATTGGCCCAGCCGCAATATAGGTCGAACCCTTATATTCCGGCCGCGAATTGAAAAAAAAACGTGCATATTACCGTTTTATTGAGGCGATAAACACTTTTTGTCTAAGGTTACTCATTGCATCCGTCTGAAATCTTGTCGGAAGACGGCCGTTCTCTGGCAGCCTCCCACACAAGTCGTCCTTAGTACAGTCCAGGAAATTGCTTATTGAGCACTTCAACATTCGCAAGACTACATCATCAGTAAGCGAACTCCAAGCATGGGACACCTAATGTGCAGAACGCCGGAAGATTCGTTTTGCGCAGGTGCCAAGCAAACGTCTTGTCGTTGTCCTCAGCCATCTATTCGTTGAGACGTGGCACAATGCTCGCTCATTAACGTGGCCACCTTGTCCCTAAGTTCCAGGTGAACAGCGGAGCATCCACAAAACTAGGTCTTCCGAGCGTTGCATACCGAGAAGTGCCCCTTCAGCTTTCGTCAGTAGTGTGAACTCTTTTCGTTGACACTCAACTGGCGCCGGTCAGACATGTTGCCGTTGGCTTGAGCATACTATACCGCGTCACGCTGTTGTGAACTTCCGCTATGTGCCTCAACTTGTCTTGAGCAAGAAGAAAATAGCACGCAGATGCTCACTGACGAGAGAAGCAAAAAGAATGGCGGGAGTCCGATTGATGTCGGTGGCAATGGTGCCTTCGCCGTATGGGTGGGCCCGATGTGTTTCCTGGATGCCATATGGCAACTAACGTTATGCCAATGCCCGGCATATAGGTCGAGGGGTGACTTTTCGGCAAATATTTTGGTAAAAAATCTCAACCTATATTCATACTTCTATGGCAGCAGATTGGCGCAGTGAAATGAAACGTATTGGGGCTATGGCAAAGCAGCGTATTCAACTGAACGGCACAAGGATTTATCAGAGACATGGCTATTGAACATTGCGTGAGGAAGCAGTCGAATGCTAGCAATGCGAAAAAAAACTTTTGAAGTGCACCAGTTCGGAAGTGAACAAGCCAGCAAAGATGTCGACGTTCATAGCACTGATCACACAGATCATATGCACTTTGATTGATTGTAGGGTGTACGCGCCGACGCAACGCAGGAGATGAGGCGCGCCGTAGTGGCGGGCTCCGGATTAATCTTGACTACTTAGGGAAATTTAACGTGCGCCGAAGTCTCGCGCACATGGGCGTTTTTGCTTTTTGCCTCCATCAGAAAAGCAGCCGCCGCGTCCGGGAATCGAACCCGCGACCTCGTGCTCAGCAGCGCAACGCCTCAGCCACTGAGCCACCGTGGCGGGTTGATTATATGCACTTTCTAGGTAAGAATGACTGTTGTGTGCGTGCGTGCGTGTTTGTGTGTGTGTAAATGTACTTGTGCGTGTGCCTGTATGCGTGTGTGTGTGCTGTTGAGTACAGGAAGGCCGACCCGAGCCGAGCTCCGTCGCCTCCGACATACGTTTGGTAGCGTGGTGTGAAGGCAGCGGCCAGCCGCTGTTGCAGCCGTGAAGAAGTCCAGAAGCCGTAGGCTAACGTAACTGTTTACTTCATAGCGAGAGGTGAGCCGAAGCCAAAGAACAATGCCCCGACGGGCGAGGTAACAGTCAGGACTCGAGCAGGGGACAGCATTGATTCACTGCTCAAACAGGAATGAAACTACAGCGCTTGGGCGGGGTCTATTTGTACCCAAAGCGCTAACAATCAAAACAGCGTTCCCTCTAGAGATTGTGCACACGTTACGAACGTCACACACACACAACACTCTTTCCAGAGTTTGTAAGCAGTCGGTAGCAGCGGCGCACGCTGAGTGCGAGAGAGGGGAGAGAGGAGGACTCCGCTGCGGCGCGGGGCCTCTGTGTCCTTGGGACGCGTTGAAGCCTGCCTCGTCGGCAACAACCGAAGTTTGAAACGCGCCAAAAGATAGGCGCCAGAGACCCAGGCTTGTCGAGACGTGAAAACATGAGTCACCGACACGGGGGGCTTGCTTGAAAGGCGCACGTAGTGGAGGCTTCGCCGCAGAGCCGAGGAGTGTTGAAACAAAGCCCAACGGCGGGCTCAATTGTAACAGCTTTTCCGCCGGGGGTCCGAGATCCTGATTAAGGGTCTTCAACCGTTGTCCGGAGGGATGGTTTTGGAGAGAAGTGCTCACCAGACGCTCGACTCCAGGCCTGGGCTGTACGATACCGTGCTGGAGCTTCACGGGGCCGGTCACTGGACGAATGGTGGCTTGCCAAGAACGTCTCTGGCTTGGTCAGGCAAACAACAGAACAACAAAGGAAGACACAACCGCATCGCCGGCAAGTGCGACGACAGATCCACACTGAAGCTGTACCAGGCTTTTAGGTGCGATAAAATAGGCTAAAAACTAATTGCAATAATTATGTTTTAGCCCAGCTGTACTTTAGGCCAGCACACAAACTTGAAAGGTGACATTTCGGTTGATTGGAAATGCCCTACACAAAAAGAAACGTAATCGTAAAGGGCGAAACCTGCTTCAGGAAAAATAATGCAATTGAGAAAGTTAGGCGTCTACAGGCCATTTCTTGCCTTAAGGACTCCGACTTAAGCCATCAGCATTGCCATTCAGTTTCCCGTTTTCGTACCGCACTTCAAACGTATACTGCTGCAGAGCCAAACTCCAGCGCAGGAGGCGACCGTTCTTGGAAGACATCGTGTGCAGCCACGTGAGAGGGCAGTGGTCGGTCTCTACTATAAACTCCGAGCCGGCGAGGTAACAGGACAGTTTTTGCACCGCACCAACGAGACCTGCACACTCCTTTTAGGAGGCGTTGTACGCTTCTTCATGAATAGTCAGATTGCGATTTGCGTAAAATACTGGGTGCTCCTCATTGTCGTTAGCTTTCTGACACACACAAAACTACGCCCATCCCATGGTCACTAGCATCACACTGGACCACGAAGGGCTTTGAGTAGTCTGGCGAGTTCAATACAGGGTGGCTAGTTAGAGCATTTTTCAGGTCGGCGAACGCCTGCTCCTTTGCTTCGTCCCACGCGTATGTTAGCGGTTCGTTTTTTCGAAGCGCATCGGTTAGAGGGCTAGCCAGCTCAGAGTACCTCGGAATGTACCTCTGATAGTAACCTGCGATTCCAAAGAACGACCTAATGTCTGTCTTGGTTCGGGGCTGCGGGAAGTCTCGGATTGCCGTCGGCGATGACCCCTACCTAGAACATGACCAAGGTAAGTGACTTCAGCGCGTGCCATTTGGTATTTAGGTGCCTTGATCGTTAAGCCAGCTTCAGGCAAACGTGAAAGCACGGAGCGCACGTGCTCCAGATGTTCTTGCCATGAGGCGGAATAGATAGCCACGTCGTCTAAATAGGGCAACGCAAAGTCGTCGAACCCCCGTAACACTTTGTCCATGAAGCTTGAAAAACAGTATGGCGCCTTTTTCAGCCCAAAACACAAAACCTTTAGTGGGAAGGTCCCCATGGGTGAAATAAACGCCGCGTAACGGCTAGCTTCCTTAGTCAGCGGAACCTGCCAGTATCCCCGCACTAAGTCAAAAGCGGAAATGAAGCAAGCGCTGCTTACTTTCTCGACAAGTTCCTCTATGTTCGGTATCGGGTAGGTTTGGTCTCTTGTGATAAGGTTTTACTTCGTATAGTCTATACATGGTCGTGGATCCTTGCGAGGTACTTCAACTAGTATCAGGGGCGAAGTATAGTCGCTTTCGCGAGCATATCACATCCAGAGCAACATTTTCTGGATTTCAGTTTTCAAAATTTCGCGCTGTCGCGGCGACACTCGATACGCCTTTGAACGCATGGGCTGGGAAGACGTAAGCTCGATGTATTGCGTTAAGAGAGAAGTTCTGCCGGGCTTATCCGAAAACCGGTCCGAGAACTCTTCTAACAGTGCCTGCAACTCACGTTTTTGGTCAGGCTCCAGTTCCGCCTTCGTTACTAGGTCGTTAACGAGTCTACTCGTGCCATCATGGGTAAGCGGCCCCAATTCCGGAATCTCGGGGGGAATCTCCTCGGGTATGTTAACTATAGCATCTACACCACCGCTTCCCACTGCCTGTAGTATGGTATACTTGCTGGAGCTTGTGTTTTCCAGGAACGCTAACCACGTAGTTGGTATCAGATAACTTTTGCAGGATTTTTGCCGGGCCTTCCCACTGAACTTCTAGTTTGTGGCGTTGAGACGGCCGCAAAATCAATACCTGGTCGCCAACCTCAAACTTACGCGCCCTGGCTCCTTTGTCATAGTAGCGCTTTGACTTTTTCTGGGCTGTGCTCATTGCGGTGCCCTCTAGCTGCTGTGCCCTGTGCAAGCGGTCCATCAGCGAGAGTACGTATTCTACAACCATCGGGTCTTCGCCCCTACCTTCCCACGATTCCCAGAGGATGCGGAGGGGGGAACGTACCGAGCGTTTGTAAACAAGTTCCGCTGGTGTGAACCCGGTCGTCTCGTGAGGAGCCGTTCTCAAAGCAAATATCGCGGCCGGCAAACACAGCTCCCAGTCAGTCAGCCTTTCATTCGTAGCACATGGCTCTTAGAACGCGCTTCATTACTGAGTGCAGCTTTTCGACAGAGTTTGACTGAGGGGGGTAAACGGAACTATGAATGAGCTTTACTCCGCACTTCTCGAGAATCATCGTCGTTAGTGTGCTCGTAAAAACTGTACCCTAGTCTGACTATTTCCGCCGGGAAGCCAACCCTCGAGAACACTGACAGTAGGGCGTTCACAATTTCCACTGAGCTCAACTTCTTCAAGGGTACGGCCTCGGGGAACGTAGTAGCAGGACAGAGCACTGTCAAGATGTGACGGTAGCCAGAGGTCGTCGCGGGCAGGGGGCCAACCGTGTCGATCACGGGACGGCGGAAGGGCTCCGTGACAACCGGCCCAAGTTTCATGGGCGCTTTGGTTTTGTGTCCCAGCTTGCCCACTCTCTGGCACACATCACAAATGCGCACAGTTTTCGACGTCGCGAAAGCATCCTGGCCAGTAGTACTACTGCAATAGGCGGTCTTTTGTTTTTTGTATGCCTAGGTGCCCTGACCTCGAGTTGCCGTGTGCGAGGCGTGACAAATCCTGACGATAGACCTGCGGGACAACTAATTAGTCATACTCTACCCCTCTCCAGTCTCGATACTTGCGATAAAGTATCTCCTCGCTCGTCTGGAACCTTACGTTCTTTTTCGCAACCCCTTCAGTTACATTGTCCTATAACTTTTCCGGCGTGTGATCTTTTCTTTGCTCCGCGCTCAGTGCCGTACTACCGACGCGCAGCAACCGCTCTAAACTTTCCGACGTCGGTGCTACAAAAAGCTCTGCCAGAGAATCATCTGTTTCGGCGGGCTGCTGCTGCTGCTCGACACCTGCGACCTGAACCTGCAAGGAGGCAGACTGGCCGCGATCGGAATCAACGTCGGCGCTAGTCTCAGCAAGCTTTCCCTCCTCCTCTCTTCGCGAATCGCTCCTGCTTGCAACCGCCGCCTTCGCTCCGAGTTCGCGAGCCTTCGAGCGCGTTAGCGCGAACACTATCCCCTCCCCGAAAACGAGTACCCTTTCGCGCAGTAGCTGATCGGACCTGTTCGAGAAAAGATACGGATACTGCGCCGAAAGGCTGGGAGAGACAGCGGCGTCTGTTTTGAGCTTTCCGAAGGGACCATCGATGGTTATCCTGGCGATCGGAAGACACACGCTTTGCGCTTCTACAGCCTGCTTTATCCACGCGCAATCGCCCGTGAATTGCTGCGGTTTGACGTAGGACGGGTGGACCATGTCCATCGTTGCTGCGGAATTGTGAAGAACTCGGCACGGTTTGCCGTTACCTGCAAGCTCGCGTACGTAGGACTCCAAAAGTTGTCTGCTATCCTCATCTTTGTCTGCTATGTGAAAGACAAGCTTGCCCTTTTTGCAACTCGCGGCAAAATGCCCTGTCTCGCGACAATTTTAGCACAAGGACTGCTTGCGCGTTTCGAAATCCTATGTTCGGTGCTGTGCCTCTGCGTTTGCGCTCTTTTCGTTTTCCGAGCTCGTTTTATTATTCGCGGATTCGGTCACTTTCGCTCCGCTCTTTTCGTTGGGAGCTCTGTCTTTCGGCCCTGACATCAGGCCTTGGCCTGAACACTTTTCGGCCGACTTTCGGCCCCGACGCACCTCGACGTGCGCCGAACTCGTCGGCTAGCTGAGCTGCCTGCTCCACAGTATTTACCCCTGGCCTGTCTTGCACCCAGAGTCTCAGGTTTTCTGGTAGACGGCTGGTCTGACTGGTCTCTGGTCTGGTTTCTGGTCTGACTGATCGAGACCGAAGCACTCAACTACCTTGTCGTGCTCTCCGAAAGCCTTTGCCTCTTTGAGCCACTCTTCCATGTTAGCCCTTAGCTTATAGGCGAACTCCGAGTACGACTCGCACTTAGCTCTCTCGGCTTCACGGAATTTCTGGCGAAGGACTTCTGCTGACAGCCTGTACTTACGCAGGAGGCTCGCCTTGACTTTCACGTAGTCCTCCACGTCCTGCTTTGGCAAGCGGGCCATAACGTCGGATGCCTGACCTGGCAAAAGCGTAAGCAGCTTTTGCGGCCATGAGTCTCGGCTAAACTGAGCCCTCTCGCACGTACGCTCGAAGTTGATCAAAAAAAGACCGATGCCTTCTCCTACCTTGTAGGGTCGCATTAGGTCACTCATTCGTAACGTAGGTAACTCAGTCGCCGCAGAATGCACGCTTAGCGCACTGCTGTCCCTCTCACGCCTAGATCGAGATTCCTCGATGTCTAGACGCTTCATTTCCAGCTCATGCTGTCGCTTTCTTTCCTCCTGCTCGAGTAGGAGTTTCTCATGCTTTCGTCTCTTGTCATCCTGTGTTCCTGTTTCTGCCTCTCGAGCTCCTGTTCTCGCTTTTTCTCCTCGCGTTCCTGTTTCTACCTCTCGAGCTCTTGTTCTCGCTTTTAAAGACGATAGTCTTTCTTGGGCTACTTAAACCCAGAAATTTTGGTTTGTCTGTCTGTCTGTCTGTCTGTCTGTCTGTCTGTCTGTCTGTCTGTCTGTCTGTCTGTCTGTCTGTCTGTCTGTAAATCGATTCAGCTACCCGGCTAAAGTAAAATATATTACTATTGCGCAATAGTATTATATAATCACAGCCAAATGTAAACGTCTCGTCAACTTTGTTGAACAAGAACAAGACATTACGCCAATATGAGACAGGAAATTAGTACACAAGGGATATTTACAGTGTGAATTCCTTTATTTAAAAAATCATGGATGTTTGGTTTTTCGATAGCAAATGATATTCTACATCTTCTGCAAAAACCGCCGCCTCCTGGCGGCATATGAAAAATCACGCGGCAACAGCAACGAAACGATACACTAGCTAGGTTCCACGTTCTGCTTGGAACGCACGTGGAGCACTGCCACGTGGTTCTATAAACCTTGTAGTCGGCCGCCTCCATTCACGCGCGTCTCCGCCGTACTGCAGCGCTGGCACCAGGGAACCCGGCCTGTAGCAGTGGAACGCGGTAAATTCAAATCGCCTTGCGCAAACCTTTAGTGTGTTTACCTTGGGATGAGCGCGACGGTGCATGAACAGCATGAGAGGTGAGCGGGAAAGCAAAGGGGGGCAATTCCTTGGCAAATGTCTACAAAGACTATCGTCTTTTGACGACATTTGCAACGAAAGGAGCAGATACACGGCCATTTTTTTTTCTCCTCGCCTTCCTGTTTCTGCCTCGCGAGGTCCTCACGCTGGCGCTCAGCCTCTGCCTCTGCAGCCTGACGTTTCGTGGTCTGCCTGCCACTGATCAACTCAATGCACTCAGACAGCTCGTCATAGTCAGCCCCAACAGCGAGTATAGCCTGTATCAGCTCTGGCTTTCTCAGCGCGTCCGAAACATCCAAGCGCAAAGTTTTTGCAAGCTCCAACAACTGCGGTTTTTTTAACGCCTTCAAATTCATGGCCGGTCTAGAGTACTGCTTTCCCGCTGCTCCAAAAATGTTTTGCGCGAATATCCCACTCGACAAAAACACACGTCCTACCAGCTATCCTCAGAAGCCTGGTAAAGGTCACTGAAGAAAAGTCCCGCCTCACCCTTTACCGCCGTGAATTCGGCGAAGTCCGAAGCCGCCTTGACGTCCGTGGTGTTGGATCTCGCACCACTGGCTCCAGGTGTTACGAAGTTGCCATCCGACCGCTGCCAACCAGTTGTTACGACGTTGTTATCCCACCGCTGACAACCCGTTGCTGCGTATGGGAAGGCCGACCCGATCCGAGCTCCGTCGCTTCCGACATACGTTTGGTAGCTTGGTGTGAAGCGAGCGGCCAGCCGCTGTTGCAGCCGTGAAGAAGTCCAGAAGCCGTAGGCTAACGTAACTGTTTACTTCATGGCGAGAGGTGAGCCGAAGCCAAAGAACAATGCCCCTACGGGCGAGGTAACAGTACAGGACTCGAGCAGAGTGACAGCATTGATTCACTGCTCAAACAGGAATGAAACTACAGCGCTTGGGCGCGGTCTATTTATACCCAAAGCGCTAACGGTCAAAACAGCGTTCCCTCTAGGTTGTGCACACGTTACGAACGTCACACACACACAACACCCTTTCCAGAGTTCGTGAGCAGTCGGTAGCAGCGGCGCACGCTGAGTTCGAGAGAGGGGAGAGAGGAGGACTCCGCTGCGGACGCGAGGCCTCTGTGTCCTGGGGACGCGTTAAAGCCTGCCTCGTCGGCAACCGACGAAGCTTGAACGCGCCGAAAGATAGGCGCCAGAGACCCAGGCTTGTCGAGACGTGAAAGCATGAGTCACCGACACGGGGGGCCTGCTTTAAATGCACAAGTAGTAGAGGCTTCGCCGCACTGCCGAGGAGTCTTGAAACAAAGCCCAACGGCGGGCTCAATTGTAGCAGTGGTTTTGCCATGCCGAAATATGCAAAGCGACACACAAAAAAACACCGCAGATACACTTTTTCGGCACCAACAAGTCGTGAACTGGTTATGATTTCTGTTTCGGAAATATTGTGGCCTGGGTTTAGTTCCCAGAAGTTACGACTTAAAAAAAGCCTTTTAAAGCGAAGGTTTCTGTGCTGCACTGATGGCATCAGCATGCGAGTAAAACACGCTTCAGTAAAGCCAACCTTACACATTGCGTTTCACGAAACGATGATAATGATTATGATAAGCGAAGGTAAATCAGGCGCCTGAAGAATAAGCTCTTCCCGTGGTCGGAATTTAACCTGTGGCCCTCCCGTTCTGGTGCAGACGTGTATACACCTGCGCCTATCCAGCACGGTCGAAGCAGTTTGGATTTTGGACTTTGAGACCGGTTGCATGGGAGAAAGCTACTGGTCTTGATTTTCTTTATTTAAAGCAAAGAGCTTTGATTTTTTTGCTGATTTTTGCACAATGTCAAGGGTTCTCGGTCAGGAAAGGTGGTTGCGTAACCTGCTAGTAGAACGTGACGCCTCTAATTCCTGTCGAACTAGAACGATCGCACCGGACTCATAATATTCGTCGATATACTGCCATAATTGACGATCGGCAGCATACACAGTGCAAAAGAGGGCCCCTGACGTCAGTGTACGGCGCGTCTTTGCAAAAAATACGCCCCACAAAGCAACGTTGGAGCAACTCTCGTTGTTCACATATAATGCCGTGTGCCAAAGACAATATCGCCTTTTTGAGGCATGAAATGAAGACGGTGAACAGGAAGGTTTCAAGGATTCAAGGTTTTTCAATAAATGTTTGCTGTACAAAAAATGCGTAATTGAGGTTAGAAAAAGAAGGAGGTCCCGAAGTAGAAACTGTCAGGGGGACGCCCTGGCTCTAAATTCTCAAGACGAAGTTCTTGTAATGACAGAACAGAATAATCACAAATAATTAAAACCATTATCATGTCAGGATCAGTTGACGAAAAATAAATGCTTTTCCATAATAACATTTTTTTTCTTTTCCATAATTCTTTCGATAATTTTTTTCCACAATTATTTTCCATAATAACTTTTCATACTTTTGCGCGAGTTTGAGGCACAAAATTTAAAGGGTATACAATATTAGACGAATAATAAAAGAATGCAAATAAAAATGTCTAGTCAGATTGGAAACATCAAGAAATCAGGATCAGGTGATAGTGCAATAACCCATAAAATTCTAAGCAATCATCGGTTTAAAAAGAACCAAATATCTGAAGTTAAATGCGGAAAGAAGTATACAATAAAAGCATCAAAGGTACACAGAAAAATAATTTCAAGAATTACTTAAGTACGTTCGGAGTGAGTACGTTTTCAAACACTTGGAAAATGTATGTTGAGAAAGCGATGATTTAATCGATAGCGGCAAAGAATTCCACGGTGCTATTGCTGAAAAAGTGGCAGTTTGGTTACAGTAGTTGGTGTTATCTTTCGGCAGTAATAACTTATACTCTTCAGAATTTGTATCAGTAAGGTGAGATGTGGTGTGATGTGGTGAAAGCGCCAACAAGGACATTGTTTTGTCGGGTACGGTAAATTAGGAGACCAAATGTTTGCCGCAATGATCACGTGAGAGGTAGGACCTTCAGGCTATCATAGATGCCTGTAATCGATGCCCCGAAGGGGCTGGAAGTTAAAACACGAAACGCTTGATTTTCTAGACGTTGTAGGTACGACAAATGGGTGAAGTATGTATTGCCCCATGGCGACAAATAGTAGGTGAGATGACTATGAATAAACGCGTTATACATTGGCCGAAGTATGTGAGGCTGGAAGTAATGCAGTGTCCTAATTAATACCTGCATGCAGAATGCTAATTTCTTAGCGACCGATTTAATGTGTACATGAAATTTTAACTGCGAGTCAAGAACAACACAAAGGAATTACGCAGTGCAGGATGCAGAAATAGCTTGATCGCCAAGATTTATTTGTGGGGTGGGAAAAAGCCGTTTCTTATGTGTATGGACAATCACAGTTTGTTTTCATACGATAAATGCGCAAACAGTTGCTTTCGCACCATGAGACGATGCTTTGTAGATCAGAGTTCAGTTTTATTATTAGATTGGTCAGGTCTTTATCGTGCCAAAATATCGTGCTATCATCTGCGTAAAGAATACAGTGCGAAGTTTTGAGACAAGTCGGCAGGTCGTTCATGTATATTAGAAAAAGAAGTGGTCCTAGAATACATCCCTGAAAAACTCCTTGATTAATATTCATGGGACTGGAAAGCTCGTCAGAAATTTTGACAACCTGTGTTATGTTAGACAAATAACTGCGAAGTAGTGTTAAAGCTGATCCCCGTATTCAAATTGCTTCAAGTTGCGCAAAAAATATTGTGATTTATTGTATCAAACACCTTTGTGAAATCTATGAAAACTACACCGCACCGAGACCCCCTATCAATCAAATTTTTAATGTTATCGGTAAATTATATTGGGGCAAGTTTTATGGAGTAATTTGGGCGGAAGCCAAATTGATGTGGCATGAGAGTATTATTTTTTTCTGTAGTTTATTAGGGGTATTACAATAGGTTTTTTAATAAGCTTGCTAAAAAAGGCATAATAGTTATTGGACGGTAATTACCCCTGAGAGTAGAATCCCCCTTCTTGAAAACAGAGACAATGCATTTTCCTTTTTTTAAGCTGTTCGATGAAACCATCGCTTTTGCAAATATTGTTAACAATGGTTGCCAGAACGAAGGATTACTGATGAGCAACCAATTTGATTTGCTGCGCTGGTATATTGCCTAATCCGGGGCTTGGGTTTTTTAAACTTGTTATAACCTGAAAAACGTTTTCCGGTGTTGTCAGGCTTAGAAAGAAAGACTGAAGGGGGAGGAACCAATATTACAGTTAGCCCACAGCATGACAAGATGCACCCCACGACAGAAGCCATGAGGAAATGGGAATGTTTCTTTACTTCCTGCAAATTTTCGTAGCCTACTGCCGAAAGTTGACACCGACAAGGCCATGACTGAAGCGTGCTCTGCTGACGTCATTCTAGGCACGGAAACATGGCTATATGACGACGTTCCGAACTATGAATTATCGCTTCCAGACCACTTTCTGTTTTGCACAAAGATAGGAGGGAATCTATAGGAGCAGGGGTGATGGTTGCCATTCGAAGTGATTACCAACCTGTGATTCTTCATACCGAGACGTCGTTAGAGCTGCTATGGGTGATGGCTCATTAAAAAGGTGTTACGTATGTCATAGGGGCCTGCTATCACCCTCCTAGCAATCAGCCTGATTTTACTGACAACCTTAATGACTCATTAGAAGATATTACCAGCCGGTATCCAAGGCGTATAAATATTTTGGGTGGATATTTTAACTTTCCCGGCATTTACTGGACAAAAAACTGTCACTGGGTCATCAAACTGGCATGAGTGCTCTCGTTTCCTTCATACTCTGAACATTTTTCATTTAACCCAAATTTCAAAGCAGTTTCTATTCTCGGTCCCCATCAAAATTGGAACTGTTTTCATGACTAACTGAAGGAACTTGAGCAGGTCTGTATTCCAGAAATATGAATTACAACCAGAGTAGACACCCCTTGCTTTACAAAAGATGGAAGGAGACGTTTAAATAAAAAGAAACGGGTATACCGAAAGGCGAAACAAACACGGCAGACAATTGCCAAATTTTTAAAGAGACGGCCGCGAAAGCAGAAATTTCAATACGGGAGGCTAAAAACAATTACTTCAATCCCACATTACCTACTCTATTATTAACCAACCTTAAAAATTTTGGCAGAGGTTAATCCTAAAGATCGCCGGGACATTCCATCGATAACAGAAGACAGCGGGCGTATAGTAGCGCCCGTAAAAGCAGCCGATATATTTAATGGTCACTTCAGAAATGTGTTTGCTCAAGAAGAGGCTATAAACAATTTTCCTGCGAACAATGATTTAAACATTATTTTCCATCAGATGATGTTTTTATCGCCGTACAAGGCGTGGTTAAGGCTATTGAGAGGCATCCACTAAATTCTAGCCTAGGGCCTGATGGTATTAGCACAAAATTGTTAAAAATGACTTCACAAATATCGGCACTTCTAGTGTCATTAGTTTTTGAACAGTCGTTAGGCACGGGATGTGTCCTTGACGACTGGAAGATCGCAAACGTAGTGCTTATATTTAAATCGGGTTAACCCACATACCCCAGTAATTTTCGCCAAATTGCTTTAACATTTGTAAGCTGCAAATTATTAGAACACATAATCTTCGGTCAAATGATGTGCCACATAAACATAAATAAGCTATTCTTAGAAAATCAATACCGATTTAGATATAAAAAGTCCTGTCAAACGCAGCTTGTCTAATTAGTATGTGACTTCCATTCCTCCATTCGTGCCCTTCAATACACCGATGCCATTTTTATTGATATTGCCAGAGCTTTTGACAGGGTTCCTCATAACGGGTTTCTTTCGAAAATTCGCAAACAGCAGTTATGTGATAAAATTACTACATGGATTAAAATTTCTGATCAAATTGGTACCAACATGTCATAATAAATAAGTTTAGCTCAAGTACCACGCGCGTCCTGTCTGGCGTACCGCAGGGATCTGTAGTTGGGCCCCTTTTTTATATTTTTTATAAATGGTATCGCGGCAAACATTGGCTCAACAATAAGACTCTTCACAGACGATTGCGTCGCCCAAAGGCAAATAACTTCTCATGACGATGTGAAAGCTTTGCAAGCCGACCTAATCAAGCTGACCGAGTGGTGCAATTGATGCAGTTGGAAATTAAGGTATAAAAAATGAAGCATATTTCCGTTTCTACGCTCGCCAACACGCCCGGCAAATCTGATACGATTTACAACCGTCAGGTCGAACAAGTTGACTGTTTTAAATGTCTGAAGGTCTTCTCACGTCTGACTTGTCTTGAGATACGCTCGTAGATTACATCACCAGAAAAGCCTTTAAAAAGTTAGGCCTTCTTAAACGCCGACTATCACTCGCAAACGCTGAAACGAAAATGCATGCCTATACTTCCCTGATAATGACATCTTTAGAGTATGCATCAATCATAGGGCATTCAAATAGCTTTATGCTGACCAAACGGCTGGAATGAGTTCTAATAAGGCTGCCAGGTTTATTTTATCTTGTCAATCATAATTCAACAATGTTTCTCTTTTAAAACGCACACTCCATCTTGTAAACCTTGACACTAGACGCAAGTTTTTACTTTTGTCCTTTTTTCCCTCTTTATATTTTGGTGATTCTTCATTAGCGGCTACGCAGAGTCTTCCTGCGCATCACATTTCTACGCGTCTTGATCACATTCACAAGGCATCGCCCATCTTCGCCAGAACAGTCAAGTATCAAGCTTCCCCCCTTTTATTGTCAACCAAAGAATAGAATGCGTTACCGGAATGCATTGTGGCAATAAGGGAACCTGCTTCATTTCAGAAAGCCCTCTTTGCCTATCTCGAGTCAAGAACTGTGCATTGATTGTAACCAATTCTCCAATGTTGAAAGTGACTGTTGAATATACGCGACCTTGAACCGATTATAAACCCGCCATGTTATTGTTCAAGTTCATCCCGATGTACCACTTCCTGCGCATTCCTGTTGTACCTGTTAATATTGATTGAGTAAATTGCCCCCCCCCCCTATTTAGTGCCCCTCGGGGCCTTTAGGATATGTAAATAGAAACAAAATGGAGTTTGTTGGTTGCTGTTTGAAAAAAATCTGTTAAACGCATCGGTATATCGAATGGGTCAGTTAAAACATTATTGCCGTCAGTATTTTCGATAACGGGGATGTGATTTCAAGCCCACGCAAAAACTGCTTAATTGGTTTCCAATTTTCGTGGGTATTCGTTCCGTTTTTGAGTATTTCATTTTGGTAATAATTTCGCTTAGCCTGTTTAACGCGGTGAGAGTATGCGAATACCTTTTAAAGCCGTAGTTAAGAGCAAGGTTAAAAGGCTGAGCTTTAACCTTTTTATGAAGGTTATTTTTTTTTCGTATGCTGCGTAGGTGGCCGTTTGTTATCCACGGTTTCTGGGCACAGAATAACCTCGAAAATTGAAGTTACTCTCGTTCACATGTCAATGTATTTTGTTATTTTTGCGCAGAACAGATTAAAAGCGTTGTCAGCATCGCTGTCTTGTAATACATTATATGAATCAGTACGTGATATAAAGTCAATGAACTTATTGCTATCGAATACTTTATCACCGTATTTTGCTTTGGTTTGTGGGCGCTTTCTACCAAAAGAGACGGGTTAATGATCAGGGATATGACAGGGATATGATAATGATATGATAGTGACACCCTCTTGTTGGGGCGAAAGGATATTTGGTAAAACATGATAAATGATAGTGTATGTGCGTATGCCAATACCTTTGAAAGCCGTGGTTAAGAGCAAGGTTAAAAGGCTGAGCTTTAACCTTTTTATGAAGGTTATTTTTTTTGTATGCTGCGTAGGTGGCCGTTTGTTATCCAGGGTTTCTGGGTACCGAATACCATCGAAAATTGAAGTTACTGTTGCGCACATGTCAATGTATTTTGTTATTTTCGCAGAACAGATTAAAAGCGTTGTCAGCATCGCTGTCTTGTAATACATTATATCAATCGGTACGTGATATAAAGTCAATGAACTCATCGTTATCGAACAAACACCTTATCACCGTATTTAGCTTTGGTTTGTGGGCACTTTCTACAAAAAAGACGGGGTAATGATCAGGGATATGATAGGGATATGATAATGATAGTGATATGATATGATAGTGACACCCTCTTGTTGGGACGAAAGGATATTTGGTCAAACATGATAAATGATAGTGTCTGTGCCATGTGTGTTACAACGGGTGGGCGTGTTGATTAGAGAGTCCATTCCACGACCAGGTATGCAACCTGTGTAATCCCTAGCAAAAATTCTGATAGAAACTTCTATTAGTCTTATCCATTTTGGTATTGGCTGTATATAAAACATGTATTAGTCTTATACAAACTTGTATCATTTTATAAGTTTCATGTATAAGATGTATCAGTCTAATACAAATGAATTTATTAGTTTCCATTATTTTACAAATACAAATACATCTGATAGACCGCTAAACTCTTCAGAGCTATTCGTTTGTATGAGTGTAATGCAACCAATTGAGACGGACTGGTTAAAATAAAAAATAATGCAAATGAACACACAAAGTACGATTTCTTAAATTTTTATTTTTTCAATCATCATTGGGACCAGCGAACCTTGCCGGCAGAGTGGAAACAATCTGACATTACCCTCATCCCAAAACCCAACAGGCCCATTTCCCCAACATTGCTTCGCCCCATCCCACTTATACGTTCATTGGAAAACTTCTCGAGCACCTAGTCCACCAACGCTTGACAGCCTACCCAGAAGAACAAGAGCCTTTCCCCTTCACCATGTTTGGTTTTCGTCAAAATCTCTCGACGCAGGATGCTCTTATTCAACTAAAAGAGCAAGTCATAGATCATCTTAGCCGTAATACACCCAAAACCGTACTGGCACTAGATATTAAAGGGGGCCTTTGACAACGTCCATACTTGATCACATACTTAATCACAACGTCACCCATGCAGCCATCCTAGAAAACATAGTTAACATCAACCGTGGAGCTAAAACTTATAACTTCGTCAGGACGTTCCTCACAAATCGAACGGCAACACTCCGGCTCGGCCCCCATGTATCACCCACCTTCAACACTCCGGCCAAGGGGACACCCCAGGGGTCGGTAATTTCACCCCTACTATTAAATATAGCCCTCTTTTCACTCTCTTCACCATTGGATTCCATACCACACCTTCAGCATGCATTTTATGCTGACGATATAACCCTATGGACCACAGAAGGCTCGAGAGGTCACCAACAAGATGCCCTACAGAAAGCAGTCGACACCACGGTCTCTTACCTCAATCCAAGAATATTGGGGGTCTCATTCCACCATGATGGGTCCGGCCCGGCCCTCTTACCCCAACTGCAAACAACCATATCCCAACTCACCCACCTCATTCGTCGCATCAGCAACAAAAGTTTTGGGCTGAAAGAACAGGACACGTGCCACGTCGTACAAGCGCTACTCCTCAGCAGGCTTACGTACGCCACGCCGTTCCTGGCCCTTAAGCCTCAAAAATATGCCCTCGTACGCAATTGGATGCCCTCGTACGCAAGACCTATAAAGTGGCACTGGGACTACCTGCATACACCAGCAACGAGATACTGCTAAAACTCGGGATACATAACACCCTCTCAGAACTTCTTGAAGCCAAGCACACGGCGCAACTGAACCGACTGTCCCTAACACCACCAGGCAGGAGAGTACTCCAACTGATAGGGAGAGAACCCCCTAATTCCAACGCCGCCCCACACCCGATCCTGCCGAACATACGGTGCAAGATCCGGGTAGCCCCCCTACGCCGCCACATGCACCCGACTTTCAACATGGGCCGCAGAGAAGCTCGCGTTTGTCATCTGGCCAGAAAATACTCTGAAGACCGTCAGGTTCGGTACACAGACATTGCACAGCACCCCCGATCACGAAGAACCACAATTTTTGCCCTTACTCCGCAAGGTGAGGTGGCCACAGTAGCATCTTATTGTAGTTTATCACCCACAACGGCTGAGGCCATCGCGATTGCACATGCTGCAACTACTCACCAGAACTAACCACAAGTGACAGTTCTTACCGATTGCCAGCAGGCCTGCCGACTGTATAAGTACGGCAGGGTACCGGAAACCGCCCTTCGTCTCCTCCGGACCTTGCCCGAAGATCTTATAATCACCATCGTAAGGACCCCAGGCCACTCGGGCCTTGCCGGGAACGAGGCAGCTCACGCTGCCGCCCGCGATCTGCACTTGCGGCCGTTCCCATCCTCAAGGCAAGATGCCTCGAGCTGCCAGGGCTCCACAACCTCCTCTCTAACACCCCTCGATCCTACATACAATGCCATCCTATCCCACTACCTGCACTCCAGAAGGATCTATCCACCGCCCCACCCTACTCTCAGCAACCAACAGGCTCATATCTGGCGCCAGGTACAGAACGGTACTTACTTGAACCACACAGTTCCCTCCCACATTTCTCCATCACTCTTCCAACGCGACTGCCGCACTTGCAACGTCCCTCTCACTACCTACCACTTTGTGCACTCATGCCCAGACAACCCTAAACCCCTCCCCAACCCATCACCTGAGCAGTGGGAGTTCGCGCTGACCAACTCGGCTCTGGAGCAACAACAAGCTCTGGTCGACCGGGCACTGGAATCAGCGCGGGCTCGTAGCCTCTTGGACTTGGGAGGCTGACCACTTCCGCTCTTTTCCTTTAAGATAAATAAACGTTTATCTCCCTCCTCAAGAAAATCACAAAAGGTTGAACTAAAGGCAATAATTTTTATTTCTTATATTATTATGAAGCGTTTTGCTGTGTGCTCAAGCTCCGTAAATCTCTAACCAAAATTATGATGCAAAATAGGGGAATATTTTTTTTCACTTTCGCTCCTAAAATTGCGCTGTTATCAGAAATGAAGAGAACTGAGGGAGCTAAGAGTACTGCGACTACAAGGCCACAAGAATGGCAAGAAATCTAAGTCGGCAAGACCGCAGCGAAGTCAAGCCAAGCCATAATATGGTCTTCGTTGGGTAGCCAATATGGCGACGACAACAAAGTGCGCCTGGCGTGTGTGTACGTGCGGGAAGAAGACGGCTAGAAGCAGGCGGCTTGTGCCGTTATTTCACATCAGACGCGTGTGCATAGCGTCATCGAGAAGTGTCTAGCGCTATAGAGTTTTATACTAATATATACTAGAGGGAAACCTGTCGCTGCAGTCGCAAGCCGCCGTGGGCAGCGCCATTGTCTCCGGCGACGTTCCTCGCCTACTGGGCTTGCCTAGCCATATGGCTTCTTTTTTTTTTCTCGGAGCCAAAATCAACAGAAAAGGGTAACATTTTTTTCTTGTTCGTCGTGCATGAAGCTTTTACAGAATCACTGGCAAATTAATCTTCTTGGAGGTTCAATTTTATAATAACAAAATAAATTTTATGTACCTTCTACAGTAATATTGTTGCTTTTTTTGCAGCGAGAGCCAACTTTTCAGCATCTTCATGAGCCATGCCAAGGACAAGTGAAACATGCCTGCCCGGTACATGACGGAACGCTCGCTGAAGCGCGGCTCCCCTAGACAGTGGCGCCAGATTTCCCTCTAGTTTATATAAGTATCAAACTCTATGTCCAGTGCTGTGTTGTGTCTAACACCAGCATAACTTTGGCAAGTATGAACCAGGCCGTAGCGCGACTCATCGTGCACCAGTCACCTCGCCGCTTCGGACGTCTTTGCTCCTTCTGCTATGCTGCGTAACGAAAGCCTGACACCGAAAAAAGCGGGTGCATCATGTCATCGAGAAGCGTTGACGATGTGTCTAGCACCCGCCTAACATTGACAAATATGATCCGGGCCACCGCCCGACCCATCTTTGACCCGTCACCCCGCCGCGTCGGACGCCTTTGTTCATTCTCTAGGGAATGCCTCCCGACGAAGAGACTCCATTCTAATCGCGTGTTGCGGAAGAGTGAATGCACTTTTGAAGTTGCATCAAAATGGGAATGGTGTAAAATTGGCCATTAACGCGCTCGATGTGTACCTATGGCTGGACCTTACAGATTTGGCTTGAGCTTTTTTCTAAATTTACTCGTTCGTTTTTAAAATCAGGTTATGAACTTATGCATCGTTAAATTATTCAGCCAGATTTCTCTCAGTCAGAGGAATGTGCCTGTGTACCCTGATAATAAAATGTGCTGCGATGTTTCATTGCTTTGTTCTAACTTGCCACTGGTTCTGATAGAATTAATACACTCTGGTCGATCTATCAGGCTAATACACTGTCATAGACCTACCAGGCTAATACAGAGTGATAAATCTAATAGACCAATACATACTGATGGACCTAATAGACTAATACTGACTGATAGACTATTACAGACCGATGGGTCTATTGGCAATAAGCATATACGCGTATTAGAATTTGTATCAACATTTTTGCTAGGGATATAATCAGTATTTGAACTGCCGTCATTTATATCCGTAATGTCAATGTTTATATCACATAGTGTTACAGTGTTTCTGTTTTCAGCATTCAGGGAAGTAATGATGCGGTCAAGGTCGCTACAGAAGTCAGCGTAAGACGAGCAAGGCGAGCGATAACTGGAGGCAACGATAGTGAAGAGAACTCGAGGGAAGAGAACATGTGCCAAGCTCAAGCCAGACAGACTCGCACTTTGGATTGGAAATGGAAATGTCTGTGCTGCGGAAGTCAGATGTCGTGTCGGAAATAAGTACTGCTGCCCCACCATGATGGTCCCCAGGCCGTGCGGTGGTGGTACTCGGTGCGGTGTCCCGGTAAATTAAATAGGTTGTCGTCAGATAGCGACAGCCACGTTTCAGATAGGCAGATGAGCGAAAATGTATGAATTACAAGTGTTAGGAAGTTGGGAATGCGGAAGGAAAGAATAACTTATAAAAGTAAAATTGTACACGCCAATATACGTAACTTTATATGCTTATTTAGCAGTGCTGGCCTAGCTGCCTCAACTATATAAAGCTGTCAGGCTAACTGTGCCATCACTATCGTGCGCTATGACTGTGTCCGTTCCCCAACAGTTCATCTCGGCTGACGCCCACATTACGTCACTTATTCGGCGTTTACGACAGCTCATATCGTTGAACGGTGCATTCAAGGTGGCGAAGTTAGCTGGAGGGCAGATTCTCTCATCTGCAAGGTTTGTCACTACTTGAACTGAAGCGAAACTCAGCACTTCTGGGATTTTGTGGCTTTTAATTCATGACACTTGCAATTGCTACCTAAAGCATCTGCTGTGTCACAACAGAATGGACTTATATAATAAAATTTCACCTAATTGGAGAATTGACGGCAATAATTTCCAGGACGCATAATGGGAAATAACTGCAAAGAAATCATATATGCACCGGTGCAAGTGTGTTCTTCAGATTTTAGTAAAAAAAACACTCTAACAGAAGCCACGATGGATGCTTAATTAGCAAACAGTTATTTATGGTTCATCTACACAATGCCATTCAAACCCCTGACTGGGCGTACGCAGCAGAGCATGAATCGTTTTAGCCTCTTTCCGGTTGATTTTTCCCCAGCCGAGAAATTGAAAAACTTTCCGGAACTTAACTTCGCGCTGATCTTTTCAGTCTTAGCCACATTGACCTCTCTCTGTGTGTCACAACGTGACCACTCACTTATTTTTTAAGCATTTCTATAAAGCCGCCCTCAACCAGTGAAAAAGAAACAGTGTAAGGGCGACTTATTAGACATCTTATCCGGCGGAAGTTCGCCTCTCGAGGGCGAGCAAAACTCACCCGCAAAGAAAAGAGCTCCGGCCGGTGGAGCTGCGCTTTTTCTCGGCAGTTATTTTCTTCCCTCGCTCGCACAATTCCTTCCAATCAACGAAAAGTGAAACTTCAAGGCTGGCTGCACACAAGAATTGTCATTTCTCTGATCCTGTCCTTGTACTTTTCTTGGTGCCGTTTCAACGACCTCTGTGGAAGGCTGCACAATAAATCGACGTAGAGCGCAGGCGGTAAGTGAAAACGTAGACAGAGACGTGCGCTCGCCTAAAAAGCTCCGGACCAAAGGCGGCGGAACAATCATCCTTAAGAAGGTGGCGCGGCCCGAGTCCTCCCAGCCGGCCCGGCCTCTTTTATTAGGCGGCGAGTGAACTCATACGGAAACGGTCTTCCCCTTTCATAGCGGATATCTTTCATCCCTCAAGGAACTCGGCAGGCCCTGTCGCGGCCTCCTTGGCCGCCGGAGCGCCGTGCTGGCGTCGTACTCGAGCTGTCTGCGAACAGTAGCTGAGGAACTTCACAAAATGTTTTTCTTCCCCTTCTTGCACATGTTTCGCGCCGGTTTCATTCCCTCATATCTCGGAAGTCCGAGAGCAGTGAAGAAGACTGTGTCTTTCCGTACATTACGTTTTGCCAGAGCTAAAGAGAACAGCTTGGACCGGGTAACATCTACGCCGAGGCTTAATTAAGCCGACAAGCCGTCGCCAGACTAACGGGAAAAGTTGGCCAAGTCTCGTGAACTTATTCAATCTTCGCCCACCCCATCTCTGCACTTAAGAGTAAAAACCGCAAGTAGGCTTTCCTACCGTTCTTTAGGGCTTTGGAGAGGAGAGACTCCTTGCGAATAAAAAATCGTAATATTTACCCATCGAGCAAAAGAACGTTTGGGAGAAAAACAGGTACAGAGAAGTAACACTATTTCACACGGAGTCGATCTGAAATCTCCGGCCACTAAAAGGACACAAAGCGACTATCGGCCGCAGCTGCACGGGCTAATAACGGGCTGGCTTTACGCGAGCGCACGCTATGCGGTAATAAAGGAACCAAAAAGAAAACGAACTTTTCCCAGCACAAACTTTGAACCTGTGCTAATTCTTCATCGCGCACTTTAGTGACGTCGTACCCCCGTTTTCCCTTGGCCATATGAAACGTTTCAAAGTTTTTCGCCTCTCAAAGAAAATTATGCGTGCCCCGACCACTCCAGTGTTGTTTCCGTAAAGCGGCGCGGTTCGTTCCGCGCAAGCGGCAGGGTACAATGAATTGGCTGGACAGTTCTTAACTCGCAAGAACTCTTGCTCGGAAGAAGTGGCGAAGTTTCCCGACGAAAGATTCTGTGGCAGCTGAAATTAATTGGATTGGTCCGGCCGGAGCAGCCTCGAAAGCACTCGCGTGGCACTTCTCACTGTACTTCTATTGAACGGAACTCAGTTGTTGCCGAAAGCAATTGGCCTCTCACAGCTTTCCTCCTGCATATTTTGTCACAGGATGCCTATTTTAACTAGCTGCGGGAAGTTCACGAGTTCTTTATCGCAACTTCGCTGCGACAGAACTTAAAGGAGACTGAAGAGCGTCGCAAACATTGTCCAATCACTATGACGGACGGACGCTTTTGAAAGCTTAGCCAATTTTCTAGTTTTTTTGGCAACTGACTATTCCTATTTTAGGCGAGAAACTTAAGTTACAAAAAGCTGTTCTTCCTCCCCATCCTCCGCTCTTATTTTGCTGTGACAAATAGGGCAACGTGTCTTGACAAACGCGCAAGGTAGGGCTTTGTAAGCATCTTATTAGTGAAATATATGGAGTGCGAACATATCTTCGCACTACCATTTCATAAAGTTATAGAGCAACTTTTTACAAAATTTGAACCTCCTAGCAAGAATATTTGCATAAATATGAACGTTTTCGTTTTTTTTTCGGTGCGGGGGTAGCCGCGTCGAGTCATACCCGGTGTCAAGGCAAGTAAAACAAACCTAGCTAACTTACGCGGCGGGGTGGCCCCGAAAACGCCATACTCGCCTTATCGCGGGGATGTTCCGATAGTCTGACGAGTTGAACGAGCTCACTAGGAGCATTTTTGTTAAACATACACCCGTCACCGTAGCCCTTACGGCGAAGCCACCTGTGCAAAATGGCAGAATAAGCAAGTAATGCACCCGGCCGGGCCTCTGAACAGCTGAAACAGGTTTAAAAAAACAGCTCCGGTGCACCGCATAGCAACTTAAAAACGAGGAAAGGCCGTATAATAACAGCGCTCTGTGAAATGCGATGTACACAACCCGCAGTAGTAACCACAAGCCTAACCGGCACAGCCGACGGGGTTAAATTAGCAAAAAAGGAGATATTTCTTTAGGCAGGTGTCAAAGACTGCCTGCAAAGCTAAAGAAGACCTCTCGCGGCATCAGACACTAAATTAGCTGAGCAGTACGTCAGAAATGTCAGGCCCATACTGGGCTAGGGATAGGCCGACGGAGCGGGGTGACACAGGCCGCACCGATAAAATTTGACGCTTGACAACCCAGATTTCCAGCGATAAAAAAGGATTCCAGCGGTAAAGATTCCAGCGCTAAAAATGCAACGGTACACACCGCACTGGTTGGCTCCCAGGTACTGGAGCTTGACCAAACCTGTTCATGTGGCCAATACACTTCCACCCGTTTATATTACTGAAGTGCTGCAATACATGATAGACTGGTCTCAATACTATCTTTTTTCCAGGCAGGGCCGTACTCCTGACTGATCATCTGGAATAATTTAAGGCGACCCATACATGAAATTCGTCGAGTGGCACAATTGACATCCTTCTCAGATTCTCCTCATCGTATGGCAAGAATCACGGTACTGCCTATACGCATCGAATGGGTGCCCCGTTCATCTGTGCCTGGCAATACAAAGGCAGATTCAGCTAGCCGCCCTAGTACTGCCATGCGACCACTAGTACCTTTCCCCGAAGCCGCGTGCTGGCACCTGGAATGGCTAAAAGGAAAATCTTCGACGCACCCCACGACCACTCACTCATACCTCCATGTGATTTAAACTTCTCTGGTGACGACTCTCCGAGAGGAGGTTGCGCTGGGGAGACTACGCATTGGGGTGGCCCTAGCGCCGTCCGGGACTGCTTCCTTGCCATCGCAATACCGCGGCCCATGCGGATCCACCTGCCCATTCTGCAATTCTGTCATACCGTACGTGAGTGTGCAGCTCCTACTGCGGACCTGCCCGGTATTGCATGAATTTTGCGTGCGGCATCTTCGTGCTACTGGTCTCCAACGTGGCCGCTCTCCTGACCTACTATGCATGGACCGTTTCACCAAGAACTCCTGAACTTCATACACGAAGCTAGCTTGGTCGTGTTTCTGTAAATGAATTCATCTATTATGCCACTCAGCAACTTTTTGAGTTAAAAAGAAATTTCCACGGTGCCAACGTCGTCCTAAGAGGTCTTCCAAAATTCGTCGGGAGCATTTTCCTTACATGCGGCGTGGAGATGGATGAAAAATAATGCGCATGACACCGAGCCAAGTGGCGCACAAATGTTCCGAGCACCCCTTGACATTGTAGCACTGTGATGACAACGTTTTATCGGCCTATCTTCAGATTTGCACATCCCGTGCTCACCCTACTCACGCAGTTCTGAAGCCAAAGCCCTACCATAGCAAGTTTCAGTGGAGGCCTCTTAAAGTACTTATGTCAGTCCACACATTCCCGCCTTCGCAACGCCAAGAAAGCATTTAATATCTTTAACGGGAAAGAACTCTGCTGATCACGTAATTCTTACTTGTATGATTATATGGTCATATTACCCTTGGAGCATTCGGAACGTCTCTCTATCACGTGTCTTTAAGACCAGTGATTTGCCCTGCTGCAGAGGCGACATTGGATCACTTCCTACGGACGTGCCAGGGCTCCAACTAGCACAAGCTGGACACATGGGAGCCACAGGATATCGGTGAGGGCGCCCTCCCGATATTCATCGGTGGACGCACGGCCCCCATTGCAAGAAAATGCTGCATTTCCGAAACTGGACTCTATAGCTATATGTAGAACATCGACATCATGTCGTTTTTGTTTTTCTTTTTCTCCTCGTCATACCTCTGTCCTGTCTTGTTCATTGTTTCTTTATTTTGCCTATGTCCTTCAAAGCATAAAAATTTGAAGGTACTTGCTTGATTGGGAACAAGTCGTATGCGTTCCAAATTCGGCATAGGGTAACAAATATTGGTGTTCCGCAGGGGTCCATTTTTGCCCATTATTGCTTCCAATTTGCATTATCGATCCTCGTTTTTGTCCTAATTATTGTAAAAGTATACTTTAAGCCGATGACACAACAATTCTTGCTTCAGATAAGGGCCTTAGTTCATTGTTCATTGGTAGGAAAATTTCACACAGATTCATCTAATTTAGTGACATGGTGCACAAACAACATGCTGAGCACTAAAGCTATCGAATCAAACTTCGTGGTCTTTTTGTCCTGTCAAAGGATCATTCCAGGGCGTCCTGCCATTAAAGGGACACTGAAGTGATTTGTAAACATTACGGGATTACTAGCGCAAATTGCAGTCCGGAGTCCATAGGCCATGTTTCGACCACTCTGAGTGCGTTGACGGGAATTTAGTTAGTAGGAAAATCAATTCAAATATACTGTCCTCCTCTCTGCATCCTCAGCCACTTTCTGTGGCGTTTTCGTGTGACGTCAGGAGGAAATGACTTGGCTTGACTGCGCTACTGCACGGCTCGACGACCTTCCGACAGCGTCAGTCGGCCCAGCGTTTAGTCCGCCGGCCGCCGACCAGTCGTCGAAATTTGTTCGCTCTGTTGAAACTAAGCCACGACACGTTTGTAAAGGGAAGAACATGCGTTTCTTTAGTTTGTTAGTTTGTACACTGTATCAAGCTCCAAGTCCAGGTCACTCCACACAAGCGCTGCACAAGCGCACATGCGACGCTTCGCTGCCTGGTACGCTAGTAGGAAAATCTAATGTCACTTATTTGAAGGCAGGACAAGTCAGCGAAGTGAATATAGGTACTAAGGAAATAAAATGAACTGAAACATTTAGCGTTCAGCGTAAAACTAGGGAGCAGGATGCACTTATTTGCGCTGGGTGAACAAGCACAGTGGTCAGCGGAACGACTACGCATCTGCGAACGCTCTTTCCTCTAAGAAATGCAATTGCTGCACTCTTAATCTGGGTCCACATAAGATACACTTAGTACCTATAACTTTTTTGCAAAAAAGTTCCACTTATATATTTAGAACCATGTTCCACATACCCTGAAAATGTAAGTGGAACATTGCACCACATATTTTTGCAACTACATTATGTGGATCGGCGTTCTGAAAAAAAGTATACGGATAACTGTTCCAAATAAACGGGTAGTGTAAGTTACTGGAACACTGATCCACGTAAAATGATTATGTATTTATCCGGTGCGCCATTCCAGGTACCTTCCGACCAGCTGTTTCTATAAAACGGTGTTCCTATAGACGTTGGGAAGCTGTCTATGCGACTCCACTTTCCTGCTTCTATATCTCTTTTCTTGTTGGTATAAACCGAGGTAATATGCCAGGCTGGCGGATGCATTGGTATCAGAAGGAAACCGCAAGCACCATTCTAACACAGCCTTGATATATGGCCCGCAGTGATACCAAAAATTGGAAAGCAGAAACTGCCGCAGCAGTGTGGTCCTTGACAGTTCACAACAGTTGCCTATCGGAGCACAGTTCTATATAAAAGTTGGTCTGAGATACTTGGAGCGGCACACAGAGACTTTGGCTTCATCCGCCGAATCCTGTTGTAAAAGAAACAAGACTCGCATTAAAATACCAACCAAACCAACTATTAGCACTGATACAATGCTTTTCAAAGCGCTAAACAAATTTTATTCGCTGGTATGGCGTACATTTGAGATACGGAGACGTCTGTTTTCACGTGCACGAAAAATGAGCATGGTACAGGAACAAATACCGAAACGATAACAAGTGGCCAAAACGATGCAAGTGGCATTTGCCTATATTTGCTAATATTTCCCATTCTGCTTTGCTAAAAAAACATGGGTAATAAAGATGGCTTTAGGCGCAACAGCGCAACCGCGTCACAAACATATATACGTGTACACCTACCCTCGCACTAACTCAGAAAGCATTATACAACAGTGAGCATAAAATGAGCTGTTTTATCACATGAAATCAGGTACCTCAAATGCGGAAGTACCCACTGCGTTTGCCATAGCATTTTTATGCATCATCATTCCAAAAAATAGATTTTGCTATTAAATTGCAGGGAAAAGCTAAACATACAAGCCATACACGTTTGAATTATCACAAGACCTGCAAGAGTTTAGGAAAAGAACGCCGGAGCCAATACTAACAATATAACATTTGCACACGAAAGCTTTCCGGAAGCATGCGGCACTATATTACAACTAAAACATCCATATTAAAAACAATGCAGTTCCCGGACACGAGACGTAAGTGCAATATCAACCTAACTGTAGCCAAAACCGACGATATAAGCGCCCTGAAAAAGCCTTTCACTTAAGCCACGTTGCTTGCCCCGACAATTTGTAGCTATTTGAAATAGCGTATCCAAAAAAAGCTCATAACACCCAGTGTGAATCTTACAAAATTTTACAAACCAGATAGATCGGAGCATGTTACGCATTTTAAAATTTAACAAGTTGCCTAACTCTACAGACATTATCAATTCCCTAAAGATTTCAGATTTCAGACTTCAGATCAATTCCCTAAAGATTTCCCTAAAGATTCCCTAAACAATTCAGACATCTTGAATAACCAAGCCAGGCAGCGCTGAAACATACAGGTGACCTATTTTACCAAGCAAACTTGGAAGCATTTTTCCAGCCGGAACATTTATCTGAGGTAAAATTCACAGTTGTGTGCTATGCAAACCCTACTATCATAATGACAGTATACTTGTGACCAAAGCACTGCCTCTAACAGACAAGAAATGCAAATTAGTCCAAAGTAAACAACTTTTTCAAGCCACATATGCACATTTCGCATTATTCTAGGGCTTGGGTGTCAGCTAAGATACAGTACTAAAATTGATTAATAAAGCCCCAAGCCGTCATGGGAGATCTATTTGACGCATTCCACAGCCGACAACATGGAAGAAGCGCCGTGTGACGATTACTGAGAATTCGAGAATACCCCTCCAACGATGCCGTCGGATGCCACGCATGTTGTTTTCCAGAACCGAAACCGAAACTTTTTAATGCTAATCTTCGACATCGTCCAATCACGGTGCCCCTCCTCCCGACGTCGCAACGTTTAGTTGGTGCGGCCGCCGCAGACCGCGCATCGTAGCTTTTCTTCTTTCGGGCTTTATAGAATAATTACCGAGTTATCAACCGTATAAACGATGAAAACTGTCTTAATTTGAGCCAGTCTACGCAGTGCAAGCAAAAACGGGAGCTTGACAAATTCACCTAAGTGTCCATTTAACCATAAAATAAGAGCACGCTTTCCCAGTTGCCAAGTTAAATTACTTGCCATAGAAGTTCACAAGTACTTGAAATTTTACCATCACATCGCATCACTCGCAACAAAAACAGCTTACGGAATTAGAGTGCTTAAGAGTTCGTTTCGTCTTTAGCAAACGCCTTCTTATCCCACTTCACTGCGCATTCTTACGCAGTGACATAGAGTACGGCATATAATCCTGGGGAAGCACCTACAAAATTCATGTATCACCGCTGCAACATATTTAAAATCAAGCCATTCCAATCGAACGCAGTTTTATTGGTTCATACTTTTTAATATCCTGTGGGTTTCAGAAGTGGTTAAATTTTTTCATGGCCTATTAATTTAAAATTTCATTAACGGAAACCTGCCCCTTAAATTAATTAGTGACCATAAATTTTCTTCTGATAATTCCAATCTCTTTTTGTTGAACATGAACTATTTATTGCCGAATGTAAACACGAACTACGTGAAGTTTTCAATAACGTTTTCGGCTGTACACTTTTTGAATACTTTGCCGCTCGCTACTGAAACGCCCGCACCGTCTATACACTTAAAAGTGATTTTCGGGCGTTCTTATTCCAACATGAATAATTTCACTTGCTTGTACTATGTGGAGTTTTTTCCTCCATATATCGTGAACTAATGCATTTCCTACTTACGATGTTCTTGTATGTATATCGCAATGTGTGTTGCTTATATTATTTAGCTTTTCGTTTTCAATACTGCATATTTGTTCACTGGTACTTTCCTTGTTCTGTGTGCTTGTATGTGTGGTTGTTCTTTGTGCTTGTGTGCTTGTATTTCTCTTCTTAGTCACCGTCTTTCTGCGCCTGTTTTTCAAGATGAATCAACACCAACTCGCCCAACTTGCCATTCTTGCATATATGGTATGCGATATGTATGTAAGTGACATATTTCTGCTTATAACCTTTGTTTCCGCTTGATTTAAAAAACAGGTCCCCCTTCAGTCTCTTACTCTGGGACATCCTTTTGTAACATTGTACTGCAAACATTTTTTCCTAACACAAAATGAACAGAAATAAATTCAAATTCAAATTTAAACCAGTTACCTTAGATCTCTATCTGGTATGATAGAGCTAAGAGCCACAATTCGTCCGCAACGAGAACATAATACTACACAAAGAACAAGCGATGATTACGAGTAGCTCCTGAGTCATTTAATTTGAAGTGCATATAATTTTATTAAGTGCGAATGCAGTTCTTAAGCCAGCCTGAATCGTCCGCCGCCGTCCGCATAGCAACAGCTGCGGGTGCGCGCGCTCCTCGTCTTCCTTAGCAACGAGGGGAGATGGGCGCGCGCTGCCTGGCCGCTGACATGGCACATACCCACGTGGGGGAGTGGCCAGGAATAAGTGCGAATGCACGCTGACATGGCACATACCCACGTGGGGGATTGGCCAGGAATAAGTGCGAATGCACTTCTTAAGCGAGCCTGAATCGTCCGCCGCCGTAGTCCGCATAGCAACAGCTGTGGGTGCACGCGCTCCTCGTCTTCCTTAGCAACGGGGGAAGATGGGCGCGCGCTGACTGGCCGCTGACATGGCACATACCCACGTGGGGGATTGGCCAGGAATCGGACGTGAGAAGGGCTAATGCACCCGCCTAAAGGAGTACTGACACGAAATTTCAAAGCTGAGATCCGCTCTAGCAATCAAGTACAACGACAACACAAATAGGTGTCTGTGAATAAATGCATCTTTCTTTCTTTGTAGTTGTGTGTGTGTGTGATCTCTCTTGCGCGAACATTACCGAACCGCGCAAATTCAACTCCTGCATTCGCACTTTCACATTCTTCCCCTCGGGGAAATGCGGGGAATTTTTTTTCGTTAAGGGACAACTTTTAATGCGTAGCATTCGTTTCTGAGTACCCTCCCAGCCGGGACCGTTGAACAGCTTGATTTGCACAGAATCGAATAATAGGCTAAACTAGCGAATAGATCGTTATAATGCGTTATTGAAGAAAGTTGGTCGAACAGAATTTTGAAAAACTAAAAAATACCAGAATAGAACAAAAATTAAAATTCTACAAAAATTAGCTTACCAAATGAGAAATATGCGTTCTAAGCCTCTCCTCCAAACAACGACCCTGAACTAAAAAAACTCTGGAAAAGAATACTGGAAATACAAATAAACAACGGAGAAAATGAGCAAACGGTTTAGCGCCCTGCATTTCTACAAAACTCCCTAACTAGGGGATGCCACGCATCTGATCGTTACGATAGCGTGAATGGAGACAATTGGTCGAACGGAATTTTGAAGAACCAAAACATAGGAGAAGCAGAAGTAAAGAAATTACAAAAAGGAGTGTGGAAATTAAAAAAAATGGATCTTACAACCAGTGTGTCGAACTGAAAAAAATACGGGTTCGTTTACGGTTCTGGTTCAGGGGAAGTCAGTTCGTTCCGGTTCAGTTCCGGTTCGACAAAATCACGTACCGAACTGGTTCGGGAACCGGTTCGGGAGCTTGAACGGGTTCGCAAACTGGTTCGATGAGTTGAATTATCACTGAAAATAGAAAAAAAACATTTAGTAGTTTACAACGACAGTCAGATCAAAGTACAAACAAAAATTCAAAATGCCAGTGTTCCCAAAGTGCAGTGCCGCAATTGCAAAGTAAACTTTAATCAATTACGAGATATTAGAAAAACAGATGAAGTGGCCATGATTGGCCACCTACTTTCTCGCCCAGACTTTATGTTGTTCTAGCGACTATTCATAAAGCCACCGCCAAGAGATATGGCTATGGGATGTATTTTCTGCCCCTTCCTTTGAAATGCAGAGAATTTCTTTAACTCACATGTAGCGTCCGATGTCCGTCCGCAACAGCTCAGCGCGCAGGCGCGCCCTCTCCCCCATTCCTCCTATCCCGCATCACGCTACCCTCCTCGCTCTCAACAACAGGTCCGCACCCCTCCCCCTACACTATATAAAAAAATAATACTTACCGGCGCCAAGTTTCGATCCCACGACTCTGCGGGCGGAACGCAAGGTACATGGTGCTCTACCCACTGCGCCACAAAGCCGACACAGAATGGAAGGTTACGAACACGCCTTATATCCTTGACTCATTCAAACTACGTCAAGAAGCTGCTGATACAACGCATTCACTACCTGTGGGTGGAACGCGAGGTACATGCTGCTCTTCCCACTGCACCGCAAAACCGACACAGAACCAACACCAACACCACGGAACCCCACTATGCTCTGCATTTACACATGTCCCTCGCGCGGGGGCATGCGACGGAGGATTTGTTTGTTAAAATGACAATCGTCTCTATGGAATCGCCCAGTGAAATCACCCATCGCGCGAACCTTGAAGCCTTAAATTTAGGCCTGCGTACTGGCGCGTTCAAACACCAGCGCTTAATACCAAGGGCGCACATTTTTATATTTGTAACAAAACAGGAAAATCCTACAACAGGCACATAAATACTACGAATGAATTAGATTATTTGGTCACCCTGAATAATTTGTTAGCTGTCACCTTATCGAATGTGTTAGCCACCCGTTTGTTAAAAGTAAGCTTTTGTTAACGCTGAGTCACTGCATTATTGCTCTGACCACTGCAATTTCCTTTGCGAAAGCTATACCGGATGTGTGCATTACAATCAGTATGTCATCGTGCCACCAGACCCCAGGCCATCATCCCGTGTGCTACATTGCGGAATCTAATAACTGATTATGCTGTTACAAAATGAAAGAGAAATTTGACGCGTGGAGCATGAGATGGGACTTTTTTGGGTAGACGCTCTCTAATTCATCCACAGCAGTACTCCCCTCCGGAACGAGTAGCAGTAGAAGTAATGTAGCGAGTTGGGCAGTCAGTACCAGTGCACCTTCGAAAAAAAGCAGATCTGAAAGAGACAAAACTGCAGAACAAGCAGAAAAGATGATCGCTGGAAAAGAGACGCTGGACATCTGCTTTATTAGTGTTTCTGCTTCCAAGACAAGGTCGAGGGCTGCAGTTTTTTGCCAAGGGATTAAGTGCGCACCTTAACAGTTTTCTCTGACATATCTATTGTTATTTGTATTTGTAAAAAACGAAACTTGTCCACTGTACTTAGTCCTCAAACACTGACCACGGAACTCACTTCCTTCGCATTGATGACACGTTTGGTTGTGAAAGGCAGGGAAAACAAACGTTTAGAGCAATATCCCCGTTTTGGTGCTTTTTTTTACTTATTCGGTTTTACTTACTTTTTGCGTAATATTTTGAAACAACGTTATTCGCCTTTTCTTTATTGTTGTTTTCCGTGTAAACACATTAATAAAAACCGGCACATTTTATGTCCCGTGCTATATCTCTGCTCCGAAGCGCAGCTTATGTTGCAGGCCGGCAGACTTATTTTAAACCAGCTGGTGATATTAAACGTGGATCAAAACCTCGATACGCGCACGTTCTCGATTTGTATCTACTTCATAAAAACAATCCTGGGAAAGGGAGATCGAGGCCACTTGTGGTAAGCAGCAAACGGTTTAGCCACTGAGTAGCCCGTGTGGTCACACTTGTCAAGTATTAACAATTTGCCGGTGTCGGACCATTTAAGCAAATTATGAAATGGAAAAAAGTTTGCACACATCGCGTGTGGGCTTTCGCTGTTGCGCAGCGGAGCACTCCTGCAGCCTGATTGCTCCAATAAAGTCGCAGCTAGGGAAGGGCAAAGTCGTTTCATATCCCCTGCAACCTGCCGAGAATGACATTTCGTTAGGTCAGCTTGCACTAAGCTCGCGCTTCCAGCAGCAACAGACCATTGCTATATTGGTACTCATTCAATTCCCCTGTTGTTACATAGAGCGTGATAGTGTTCAATTGTCTGGAGGGGAAAGTGCCCGAGCGGGTACGAAGTTGATGGTACGTGAAAGAAAAAAAACTCCTGAATTGCATTGACTGTGCAATATATCTACAACAGAGGGTCGAACTGTTTCTGCATGAAGCGGTAACCGTTATTTCTTTTTTCGGTTCAGTACCAGTTCGGGTTCAGCGTGCTCATTAAATAACGGTTCGGGTTCGAGTTCAGTTCCGGCAAAAATACCGGTTCAGTTCCGGTTTTCGGTTCAGTTCGGTTCCGGTTCGACACCTTGTTTTAAACATATCCTCCAACAAACGACCACTGAAATAAAGAGCACGGTAAGTAACGACGCAAACTCGAATTAAAAATTGCGAAAGCGCACCATCCCTGCACTGCGCTTTGCATCAGCAGAAAACTACGTAATTGGCGAAGGAAAGTCACTTAAATGCTATAATGGTAGAAATTCACCAGTGGTGAAAAGAAAGAAACAAAAACTAATCACTCTAATATAACTCAACGCACTTGGCTCCTCACTTACGAATCTGGCTGTAAGGAACCAATAACGTAGACAGGTGGCGTAAGAATGGTACGCATTAGTAGACAATATATATCTGAATTAATACAGATTTTTCACAATCTAGCAGCACGGGAAGATTTCTTCCTTGTCTCGGAATACAAACCAATACCTTCAATTCATTACGTAAAAAAGGGCATGTTTACGGGGAATTTGTTGGGGGAAGCACGATGTGATGAATTTAACAGTGAAGTGTCGTTATGTAAGCGCACCAGAGTAGCGTCGTGAACACGAAGAAAAGAACAAGACAAAGTAATGAGTGCATTTTACTACCCGATGCCCTAAACTTATTTTGTGTGAAATAGGAGTTCTTCTCTCGAAATACCAAGGACCTGGCTTGAATACATTTGTTCAAGCAGACGCAATCCACCTTTGCGTTACTCCTGCTAGTAGGCTCGTATTTCAAGTGATGTGTGGAAATCGGGACCGCGTGTTTCGTTTAGTTCTACGCAGTGACAAAGTAGCAGCAAAGTGTTTCTCCTCGTGGGAAGTCCTGGAGAAATAGCGATTTATTTGTTTTTTAAAATAATGAGGAAGAATCGTTTATGTAGATGGCTAAGTCTAACGCGAAGAAAGACTTGGTCGGTACGAACCACGCACACACATACTCACGCACAGAAAAAGATTGCTGACAGGTCTTTCTGTGCGACCATATCGAGTTGCCCGATAGTTTTGAAGTTGGGCGGAAAACCGCATAGGGGATTTCCAAAGCAGAGCATCGGCTTCGCTAGGGGTTACTTTTAGTTCTTGATGGCCGATATGCTTTGAAATTCTGGTCACTATAGATAAGTAATCGAATTTCATGTACTGTGTGCATATCAATAAAAAATGGGGAAGTCAGCATCTGTGTCGTGCGTAACACGATAACGCTTGTAAGGCGTAGCAATTGGTTCTGAACGCACTCCCTATGTATTCTATTCATCCAGGGCACGTTCCCAGAAGTTCCGACCAGGGGCAGCAATTCCAAGATCTGCCTCCGATTCAAGGCAACGACACGCGGATAAACTTTGTACATCTGGTCTATAAAATGAGATATCGAACGGAGTATACAGTGGTGTAAAAATGCAATTGTATTCCGTTTAAAAAACCTCTGAAACAAGCTGAATTGCTTTACTTTATTGGGGTCAGGGCAAGCTCTCATCTTTTCGTAAATTCGTAATTAAATAAATTTCTATTAAATTACAAAGTGAATTAAATAGTCCCTCAATCGTTATATAATATATTTGTTATATTGTTTGTGTTACTCCCCCCTCCTTGTTATACCCCTCTGCGAGAGAGCTGTTGGTGTTATTCTGAATTTAAAAATAAGTATAAAATAAAATATGTGGAGGGGCGTTCAAATTTCAGAGCACGTTAAAGTTTAAATGTTTTGAGCAACTTAACTCAGGTTAACCTAGGAAAAAAATCCCGGAAGCTCACACTAACGCGTAAACCTTGAATGTAGTGAAGATATGCGCAACGTTCCCGACCATCACGAAGGTTTAAGACCACGATTGCACCAGATGTGCTTCTTGTTCGCTTCCGCAATGACGTTTGCTGCATCCTTTCTATTATTGACTGTGGGATATTTGAGGGGTTCCTCGGGAACCTTGCCAGCCCTCTGGGGTAGGCCCCACACTAGCTCCCGGCGTGTCAACCACGCGGGCTCCCGCGCCTACGACAGCCCAGCGAGGTTCACCGATACGAGAACACAGTAGACAGTAGTGCCGAAGCACAGCCGTTTATTTGGTGAATCCCAAAGCATGCCAGCACAAGGCTCGACGGCGTTCATGAATCACACCGTCCGGGTCGTGACCGCGAACGGGAGGCAGCACTCACGACGTGCGACAAACAAAGCTCCCACCTGAGATACATGTATCCATCACCGCCGCGATGTTCCGCCGAACCAGCCCCGACCGGGTCTCCGACGAGGCTCCCCCGTCTCCCGCGCGCACACGTTCACGCCACCCGCGCCCGCCCGCCTATGCCCGCACAGATCGGTGGTGCCATCTCTCGGGGGACGCCGACGAACCAGCGCAGCGCCGGACCGGTTTCAGCGCACCAGTCTCTCCCGAAGCGCGCGCCGGCTCGGGATCGCGGTTCTCCACAATTCCCACATGATGTAATTGTGAATTTCTTTGATTTATCGGAAGTGATATTCATTGGACATCACCTATGGCGGCCGTACGCTATGACGTGTCCTTCTCGTACCGAGCAAGTGCCGCGACGATTAAGGCGACCGCTGGAGTCTTTCTCGGTCAGAGAAAGTGCTGACATGATTTCGGTGGATGCTGAAGTTTTTGGGTGGCAATATTGGTCAGTCTCCCTAAGTGGGTATGCTTAGCTTGACAAACGTGCGCAGGAAAGCTGGGCGGTCGCTCCGATGCACGTAAACACGAGTGCTAGGCATTTTCTTGGTTTTGTTATCTGCCGGCATTTCCGAAATCTGCATTATTGTAGAAATGCAGGGCGTAACACTGTTCGCCAGTTTCCGTAATTATTTTATATTTATCTTACTTTTTTAGTTTGTCAAAATTTCGTTCGACCAATTGTCTCCAGTTACGCTGTTATAACGATTGCAGGTGAAAATTTCGCGAAATCTGCATAATTATGGAAATGCCATGCGTTTTACATTCTGCCATTTTCTGTAATTATTTTGTTATTTCTCGTAATAATTATTTTTCCAGAATATCGTCCAACCAATTATCTCCGTTTACGTTATTATAACGATTATATTTGCAACTTTAGAGGAATCTGCATTATTGTGGAAATGCAGGTTGCGCCATTTCCCGTAAGTTTTTGATATTTTTCTTATATTTTAGCTTTCACAATTTCGGGCGAATTGTTATCCCTACTTACGCCATTACAGCGATTGCAGGTGGAACTTTCGCGATATCTGTATTTTTGTGGAAATGCAGGGCGTTACACGGTCCCAGCTGGGGGGGTATTAGGCAAAGAATCGTGCGCATTAAAAGGTGAGGGAATGTGGAGGGTGGTGAGGAAACGGCGCCTAACACACAGAGAGACAAGTTGCGGGTGGCCGATGGTGCCTTGTAAATTAGTGAATTGCCAACTGCAGCACGCTTTTCAGGCAACTGACTAAGTGTCTCTGATCTCTGCGAGTCGATACATATTCGGATGGCAAGGAGCTGGAACTTAGAAGGTAGAAAAGGCAAGAAATACAGGGAAAACAGCTGTGCTTTGTCCTACATGAATCGCCATTTATTTTCGTCCATGTTCAAGCTGCCCCTCTTCCCAATGAACGCACTGCAGGGAAGCGGGGAGGTAGGCAGAGAGCGGGGTTCTTAAACATAAGCATTCAAGTTTCACATAGACTGCAGCTCAAGGACCAAAAAATCCTGAGCTATTCAAATCTCAGAAGGTAGATGGCCAGCGACGTTTTTTTTTTAGCTCGCGACAGAAGTGACACAGAATTCAGGTGAAAGGGGCGGGCAACTGTTATTTCTGTTGTGAGTTGACAGCGGTCACACTTAAGAAAGGCACACACACACACACACACGCACTCGCTTTTACTCTGATTACTCATCTTGAAAATGGCGCCTATCGATAACTAATATATTCAAAATGCCTATTCAAGCGACAAAGCGTGTAATCTTGAGTTCTAAGTTCTTCTGTTATCTTCAAAAGGGTGCATAGTAAGGCGCAAACCTTTAGTGTCCCGTTCAGTGAAAAATGTTGGTCGTTGCTGCCCGGTACAGAAAATTTTCGTGTTCGTGTTCGTGTTCGTGTGACAAAACTAATTTTGAGTGAACACCCGCTTCTACTGTGGTGCGCGTAAGTTTTCCGTGGAGCCGTAATGTAGAGCAACTCGCTTATTGCAACCGACATTTTTAGCATTATATGTACACGGCCGCTTGCCTCCTCATTTCATGAGATACAGCACAATCGTTGTCAGAAGACAAACATGAGCTGTCTTGCTCTCAATGCCTGAACACGCCTGCAAGTAAGCCAGCCAGCCGCGTTTCAGACCGCCTCCGCCAAGCACCGCTGAGTACGTAGAAACTTGAAAGCACCTAGAAAAACCACTACGTGCGTTATAATGTGTCGGTGCTGTTACCAGGACTGCGCAGTCCGAAAAGCTCGCTCAGGTGGGAGCAGGAACGGGCTTGTGTCCGTTCTCATTTGAGGGTAGGATATTGGTGCTATATGTACATAATCACCTCATGCGCACTCCGTGAAACATAGACTTTTGTTGTCTAGCTCTCATGTTTTAGTCACTTTCTGTATTGAGTATTTTAACCACTTGTATATAAGCTTCGGCGATCATCTATCTACACAGAGTAGAACGGCTCGCGATTTTTTTTTAAATACCAGTTTCCTAGGACATTTTATTAAACACCCCAAAACACCTCATTTCCCCTATGATGCGCTTTCCTCAGAGCCTGTTTAAAATCGGCTGTAGTGCTATGCAGAAGTGCCTTAGAAAAAAGACGATTTTAGGGGCACTACAGACGGTCTTAAATGAAAAATGGAAGGCCCTAGGGACTTCTAATAATGGCATTTTTTTGCGCGGCGAAAATGTGACACATCACGTGTTCCAGGCAGCCAGACCTGTTCCCTCGTTGAGTGCACACAGAAATGCATTTAAAAGCCAAACCCCAGAAGGCAATGCATGGTAATGAAAGAAGCTCACCCTCAGGAACAAGCAGCGAGAAAAGCCCTGAGCGAGTGAAATATCGGTTGCCATAAATGCCAGGAACAGAGACACGCCCCCCTTGCAACGGATCGGCGGCGTCGCTCGGAACATCTGCGCAGGGTCGGGTCGCGGGGCGACTTTAACCGGGTTAGAGCGGACGGCGAGCGCCAATTCAATTACGGGGCCCGCGGGCACAAAAACACGGGACACCTACCGTTACCCGTTCGCAGATAACTTCGCCGCGAGAGGAACTTCCGATAGGGTCGCGCCAAACGTGGCTTGACTGGCCGACTACCATGACGGAGGTGAACAGAGCGGGTTGAGCGCGATGCGCTTGAGATTGCCCGGCAAGCCAGCTTCCGTGCGCGTAGTGTGAGCGCGGAGGCAGGAAAGCTGCGGACATTTAGGCTGTCGGCCGGAGTCAGGGACTCGTCATGGCAGCCGGACACGAGCGGGAGCAGGGGGCTGTAAAGCTGCCACTCCGGGTCTATTCCGACCGTCCCAGTGTACGGGATTTGTTCGGGTATCAATTTGTTCGGGATTTGTTCGGGTACCCACCACAAATAAACCAGAAGTATGTCATGCTGTAAGGTGCGCCCGTATTTCGTATTGGCTTTAGGTGGTAGTGACATTGACGTAAGGAAACTAGAGCAAGTTAGTTTCGTTTTGCGGTGGTGGGTACTATAATGTAAAAATTTCTGGTTCGTGTTCTTGTTATAATTCTTCTTATATTATAATTTCTTATTCTGAATAATTTTTATAAGTAGTGCCATGAATTTCTTACTGCAGCTATCCATTAGTAAAAAAGGTTGATTGCTTCGGAAATTATTTCAGAAAACTCGCCAGGTTGATTCCCCCAAAGTGCAAATGTTTGGAGGCGGACACTTACCTTGAGTGTTGGCAGTAAAAAAAAAACTCCACTTAGCCGAACAAATCCTTCGTCTTGGAGTTTACCTAAAAAGTCTGGTGACGTCGATGATGATGATGATGATGATGATGATGATGGTGATGGTGATGACCGACACAACAATTGCGGATGCCGTGCTGCTAGCTGACGTGCGTGTGCATTGGTGGGGCAAGATAAGGGCGATCAATCCGGAATATTGCACTCTCGCAATTGTGTTGGCAGCATTCTGACCACTGTTCTCATTCGACGAACATTTGCATTTCAGAAACTGCCCATGGATTAGCGGTCAATTTCTGAGGCTGAACAGACAGGTAACCTGAAGTGCTAGTTGAAAAGCTAAAAGAAATCTGCCGCGTATCTGCTCACTTCGTCACAAATGTCGACGAAAGACGATAGTTGACTGGCGCCTCTGCCAAGTAAATGCCTCCCTTCTCTTCCCACTCACCTTTCGTGCTGTTCCTCTCCCGTCTCACTCCTTCCAAGCTAAGCAAAACACGCTTGGGCTTTGCTCAAGTCAATTTAAATTTACCGCGTTTCACTGCTGCACGCCAAATGCCTCGATTCCAGCGCTGCCGTAGGGCGGGGATGCTCGTAAATCGAGGCACCCTACTCCAGGTGCGTTGCAAGCGGAACCTGAAAACTCTCTAATGGAACCTTTCGTTACTGTTGCTGTTTCATTTCTTAAAATGCCGCAATTGAAACCACGGGCGACCGCTTTTGTATTTTTCTGGGTGTATTTTCATTAAATAAACTGTCCGTGTATGTTTTATAAAGAAAACACTGCGAATATCACCTATGTATTGACTTGCCCCAGATAAGCCTATTATTTCCTTTTGGCTGAACAATGTTTACAAGTATGAACATTGCCACCTGACTTAAACGTTTAGATATGGCTGCGGGTGTTTAAACGTATTGTGGAAATTCTGCTTGAGTTTGGCCGGGCGGCTGAATCGAGTGACAGACAGACAGACAGACAGACAGACAGACAGACAGACAGACAGACAGACAGACAGACAGACAGACAGACAGACAGACAGACAGACAGACAGACAGACCTAAATTTTCGCGTTCAAGTAGCCCAAGAAAGACTATCGTCGTTAAAATTAATTTGACCGAATTGATTGCGGGGTTCAACGCGCCGAAACTACGCCAGGGCTGCGGGAGGCGCCATGTGGTGGGCTCCGGATTAATTTTGACCATTTGAGGATCCTTACCGTGCGCAGAAGTGTCAGCACGCGGGCGCTTTTGCTTTTCGGCTCCACCAGACAAGCAGTCGCCGCGGCCGGGGTCACCCCCGAGTCCTTGGGCTCACTAGCACAACGCCCTAGCCACTGACCCACAGCGGTGGGTGAAACGTAAAATATGCAAGCGCACTAAGCAATGTACATAGTTCGACAGTTACAACTGACCCCGATGCCAGAATTATTGCGGCAAAGCTGTCGCGTCGGAAAAGGGATGAAGCCGGGCAGACCAAAAGGAAGAGGCCGTGTAGGTGTGGAATACGCGTGGATGATCAGCGTATACAACGCTCCGTGCTGACACGCGTGTTCCTACATGCATCCACAAAATCGGGCTTCGATTAACATTTCATAACTGGACCTAGGGTTATCACTGGCTTGTTTTGAGGCACGTGCGTTGTGTTATACTGCCGAATAATTCTGCAGACCTACCTTGAAGAGTCACACACATGACTGCGGTGTGTTATTTATTTTAATTTTACCATAAAGCAGTTTGAGACGAGTGTTAACTTTCTGTCAGTAGTAGTCCTGCACAGAAAGCGCTTCCTTCTTGCAAGGACCACGTTTTCTGAGCTTAACACCACCTCGTGTAATGACTTGATTTTTAGGTGCGGAGTACCATAGGACCGCACAATGTCCGTCCACGTCCATACGCATAGCATTTACAATCGCAAAAAATCAGACATGGCCCGGCAGGATTCGAGCCTGTGCCTGGTATAGCAGACAGAGCTAGTGTTAGTCGTTTTATCCATGGGGTACGACCGTGAGTTAGTAGCCGAGAGTCAAACGGCTTACTCCCTCAATTGTAATGGTGCGGAGTATCTATAGGATCTCCCAATGCGCGTCAGCGTCCATCCGTGCGCACAGCACCATCAAGCGAAAATCAAGCGAAATTCGATTTGAGCTGAAGCAAAGTGGAAAGCCGGGCTAGTTGAAAATGGTTCATGACTGCGTTGTCTGTGTTCTCTTCTCTTGGTCTAGTTATTTGTACGCAGTTCCAGTCATGAATCGATTTGAGCCGTGAGTTGCAGTTTTATTTAGGGAATAAACAACGTGCAACTCAAGGCTGCAATCAAATGACGGTCGGGGCGCAAATCGGCTGTCACTCGGGACGCAACTTGGATGTCATTTCGAGTCCCCTTACTCCACACCCTCGTCATCATCCACGGAGTAGAGCTGCTGCCATTTCTCTACTGTTTTTGGCGTGCTGTTCTTAGAGACTATTTGTTTTTTATCGCTCCAACCCTTTTTTTTATTTTTCTAAATATATTTCAGCCATCTTTTTCATCTTGCACAGCACTGGCACAAGCAGGTTGTTGAGGCAGAAACTGTACCAACGAAAGATGAATGCATAGTCCTTGTGCTGCTGCCTTTCTTCCTCAGTACTCAGAGCAAAGATGCCGGCTGATATCATTACATAGTAGGCAAAAACCTGTGTATACTGGAGAGTAGGCGGCTTGGGTGATGTTATCCTGGTAAGCTGTAGGGACTTGTACGCCGGCCGTTATTTCCACTCGTTCACTCTTTCTAACTATGACTCCCTTTCACAACAAGAGGCTAACCCAGTGAAATATTCAGTGTAAATTGGACGTTCTTTTGAAAAAAAAAGCGGTGTATTCCTTGCGGCTCAGCGACGCTTTGGGGATGCAGGCAAAAACGGCACATATAGCCAACTTAATAATTTGGTTCCTAGCGTGCATTTCTTTACGTGACCCCATGCCCAAGCAGGATGGCGCTAGCATGAGCAACGGCCAAATTTCTAAACCCGAACTCGGAGCGTATTTCGATGGTAGTGATAAGGTGAATGAAAGTATCATCGCTATATATAAGCTGTGGTGCACACGCCCGACGTCAGCCCCACGTCGCAGGCACTTGACGGTCCACAACTTCGTTTGGCAACGTAGCCAAGTAGGAAAGTCGAGCGGTGGAGAAATAAAGATGTCAAGAAGTGTGGCCCGTTTGAATGGTACCAAAGGCTCTATAAAATAGTGAAGTGATACCGAAAGCGTGCAACAAATAAATATGCAACAAAATATGCTAGAATGATTGGTGAAGAGCGTTGGGACAGACGCTGCGAAGGTATGACATCACACGTGGAACTGCGACAATAAATTTAAGAAATAAAAACCCACGGAAGTAACAAAATTCCAATGACTTAACGTATTCAAAGTCATCAGGCCAATAACTAAAAAAAGAAGGCATGCTGTTTGGGATTTCAACGGCATCAAAAAGAACAGAGATAAAACCAGAACAAAGCAAAATATAAAAAATGCTCATGTCTCGTGCTGACGCGAGCGGCACCAATACAAGAAAACATGAAAAAAACCCGGCTCCACTGGCGCCGACTCCAGTGTTCTACCGGTTTAGACTCCGCCCGGTCACCTGAAAATAACGCGCGATTTTATTCAACAGTTACGAGGTTCGCAAATGAGTGATGGTGTATTCAGACGTATTTACAGGTTATTTACACGAGCGAGCCACACAAAAGAAGTAGCAGTACCCGCCGCGGTGGCTCAGTGGCTAAGGCATTGCGCTGCTGAACACGAGGTCGCGGGTTTGATTCCCGGCCGCGGCGGCTGCTTTTCTGGTGGAGGCGAAAAGCAAAAACGCCCATACGTACAAGATTTTGGCGCATGTTAAAGATCCCCAGTTGGTCAAAATTAATCCGGAGCCCTCCACTACGGTACACCTCATCACCTGCGTTGCGTCGGCGCGTTAAACGCTAAAATCAATCAATAAATCAATCAATGAAAGGAAGTACCAGTCGTAGCAGGTTTCTGTCCGGTAGCGCACCTCGTATTCCTCTACTCCTCCAGCATGAGCCCCTGTCCTGCTTCGTCTTCATCCCTCACAAGCACGCGTCGATCCTGTCCAAACTCCAGGGAACACAACCCCCGCAGGAAGAGCACCGTCCCGGTGCTGAGGAGAAGACGAGAAACGTGGCGGGGTGTAGGATTTAAAGGGACACTGAAGTGATATGTAAACATTTCGGGATTACTAGCGCAAATAGTAGTCCGGAGTCCCAAGGCCATGTTTCGACCACTCTGGGCGCGTTTACGCGATTTTATTTAGTAGAAAAATTAATTCGAAAATGCTGTCCTCCTCTCTTTACGCTCGCCCATTTTCTGGGGCGTTTTCGTGTGACGTCGGGAGGAGCCGAGCTCGCAATTGGCTGCGCTACTGCACGGCTCCCCGGCTTTCAGACAGAGTCAGTCGGCCCAGCGTTTCGTCCGCCTGCCGCCGACGGGTCGTCGCAATTCGTTCGCTCAGTTGAAACGAAGCCAGGACACGTTTGTGAATGGAAGAATGTGCCTTTCTTTACTTGGTTAGTTTGTACACTGTATCTAGCTCCAAGTCAAGGTCGCTTCACACAAGCGCTGCACAAGCGCACATGCGACGCTTCGCTCACTGGTACGCCAGTAGGAAAATATAAGGCCTCTTGAAGGCGAGAGAAGAGTCAGCGAAGTCAATATAGGTACTAAGGAAATAAAATCAACTGATATTTTTACCGTAAAGCGTAAAACTAGGGTGCGGGAAGCACTTTTTTGCGCTGGGCGAACAAGCACAGCGGTCAGCAGCACGACTACGCATCTGCGAACGCTTTTCCGTCTAAGAAATGCATTTGCTAGACGTGATATCTTGTGGAAACTTGGGGGATGCTTACTGCACGAGCGCAAAAGAACAAATAGTCACCTAAGCTGCTTGAAATGCCGAAAATAAATAAAAGTGTAAACTGGTTTACAATATATACCTTATATTACCAAGGTCAGCGGAGCCCGCCCCGTGGCTGAGTGGGCTGGAGCGCTAGGTATGTCATCGGAAGTGATTTTCAAGTCGCGAGTTCGAGTCCCCGCGGGTACGTGCTTTCTTTTTTATCAGTTAACTTTTTCGTTTTCCGCCGACGTTTTCTATACTGAGTTCCCCTTTTTTTGGGCCGCAACGTTCATTGCTCCACGAACTAGTTCACAGAACGCGCGCAGGCTGGCACTGGCGCGCTAGCGAGTTCTCGTTGGCGTGCTGTTGCCATAAGCACCGACTGATTGCGGGCAGTGGGCACAGGTCAGAATCAACAGACCCTTGGCCTGGTGCGAACACGCTTTTTACGATACAGGCATGAGTGAGGCAAGCTACAAATATGGGGGAAAGCGCATGGCATTTGAGCGTCTGCGGGGACGCGGAGGGCGTTCATGCACTGCGTAGGCCTCGGCTAGCGAATGCTACGATTCCAAGCCGTCCTGGGAGGCTGATCTTACGCATTTTACAGCCGACAACATGGCAGAAGCGCGGTACGATGATTACTGAGATATTGAGAATGCCCATCCAACAACGCCATCGGTTGTGTTTTACAGAACCGAAACCGAAACCGAAACTTGTTTGATTGCTAACCTTGGGCATCGTCCAATCACGGTGCTCCCTCCTCCCAACGTCACAGCGTTAGTTCGTGCGGCCGCCGCAAACCGCGCATAGTAGTTTTTCTTCTTTCGCGCTGTGTAAAATAATTACCGATTGGCCAACCGGATAAACGATGAAAAGTGTGCTAATTTGAGCCAGTCTAGGCAGTGCAAGCAAAAACGGGAGCTTGACAAATTGACTTCAGTGTCCCTTTAAGACGGGTAACGTGGACGGTGTCCGTTGGGGGTCGACCAGAGGACTTAGATGAAAACGCACGGGAAATTTCATTAGTCACTTAAGTGACCTGGCCTAGCACACGGTATGGGCCTGTGTAGCACGAAAGCAGTTTCCGGACACCCCTGGTAGGCGACAAGGGGACCATAGCAGGACGAGGGCTGAAGGAGCATAGCTGACGCTGCGGTGGCGGCGATCATAAGGGGTCTATTGGGAGGTGAGGGAGGTCGGGCGACCTGCCGTGCAAGTTGGGCCTGCGTAATAGCCTCACGGGAATATTCTGTTTGAGTTCTCAAGGAAGGAAGCGAAGTGTCCATCGGCAACGCGGGCTGCTGTCCATAGATAAGAGAAAAAGGGGAGAATGCCGCTGTGTCGTGGCGGGACGAGTTATATGCAAAGGTTGCGTACGGCAATGCATGGTTCCAATCCAGGTGCCAGTTGACACGTATATTAAGAGCATGTCGGTGAGGGTCCGATTGAGCAGTTCAATAAACCCGTTTGTTTTAGGCCGTAAACCTTGGAAAATTTGTGTGTGGTGGAACAAGAACAAAGGATGTCCTCAACAACTTGGTAAAGGAAGTACCGGCCTCGGTCGGTAAGTAGGGGTCGAGGAGCGTTTGCTGTAAAATCCCGTCACGGAGAAGAAAATTGGCGACGTAAGTCGCGCAACAAGTAGGAAGGGCTCGAGTGATGGCGAAATGTGTAGCATAATCTGTAGGGAGAGCAATCCATTTGTTGGCAGATGTTGATTGCGGAAAAGGACCAAGTAGGTCGGCGTGAACATGACGGAAGGGCTCAGTCAGAATATCTAGTGGTGAAGAGGACCGGCTGCTAGCACGGGTACTCTTCCTCCGCTGGCAAGAGTCACATGCCCTGACGTATCGTCGCATGGAGCGGTAGAAACCTGGCCAGCTAAAGCGACGTCGTGCACGGTCATAGGTGCGAGTCAAGAAGAGATAACCAGCTGTTCGCACGTCATGGAGCTGGTGTGGTACAGATAGCCGCAGGGGCTCGGGAATGACCAGTAACAAGGCGGGACCATCAGAGTGAAAGTTGCAGCTGTAGAGTACTCCATCCAGAACCAAAAAAGCGTTGAGCGAGGGCTCGGGATGAGCAGAGTCAATCCTGTGTATTATTGCTCGCAACGAATTGTCACGGCGTTGCCCAACGCCTATGCGTAGTAGACCTGATATGGTGAGGACGCAAAAGTCCTAATTAGATGCACAGAAATCAGGCGGATCGATAGGGTTCCGAGAGAGGCAGTCGCATTTAGGTGTAGACGGTCAGACATGTAGGCGACAGAGAAGGTATATTCTTGGAGGCTCAAAGCCCAGCGGCCAAGTCGCGCAGTGGGGTTCGACGAGGAGAGCCAACATAGGGCGTGGTGATTCGTCACAACGGAGAAATGACGGCCATAGAGGTATGGTCGAAATTTCGCAAATGCCAAAACCACGCAAGGAACTCGAATTCCGTTATGGAATAATTGCGCTCGTGTGTTTGGATAGCAAACAACTAGCGTAGGCAATAACACGTTCACTACCATCTTGTTGAGCCAAAACTGCCCCTATCCCATGACCGCTTGCATCACCTGCGTAGAGCAGATGGGTCAAAATTCCCTACAATAAGAGCCGATGTGAGCAGGGACACCAAGATGGAGAAGGCGTGTACTTGCTCAGGGGCACAAGAAAAGGTGGCGTCTTTTCGAAGAAGGTCAGTGAGGGGTCATGCAATGGCTGCAAAGTTCCGGAAAAATCGGCGAAAGTACAAGCACAGGCCGACGAAGCCGCGGACGTCTTTGGTCGACCTCGGAGGCGGAAAGTCCTCTACAGCGCGAACTTTTCCGGAGTCAGGGCGAACACCGTGGGCGTCAATGAGGTGGCCAAGAATAGTTATTTGATGACGCGCAAAGCGGCATTTGCTTGAGTTTAATTTAAGGCCTGCGCGTCGGCAAATATCGAGTATCTCAGTAAGTCGGTCAAGGTGGCTGTGAAAAAACGGCGAAAAAATGACGTCGTCGTCTAATTAACACAGGTATGTGGTTCGCTTGAAACCATGCAGCAGATTGTCCATCATGTGCTCAGATGTAGCCGCCGCATTACAGAGACCGATAGGCATCACTTTAAATTGATAGACGCCATCCGTTGTTATAAAGGGCGCCTTCTTTTGGTCGAGTTCATCAATGGCAACCTGCCGATATCTTTGACGTAAATCAATCTACGAAAAGCAGTTTGCGCCGTGAAGGCAGTCAAGCGCATCACCGATCCAAGGGAGTGGATACACTTCTTTCTTTGTAATTTCGTTTAGGTGCCGGTAATCGACGCAGAATCGCCAGCTGCCACCTTTTTCCCGCACTTGAACGACAGGGGGCACCCACGGGCTGGAGGAAGGTTCCATGATATCCTTTTGAAGCATTTTCTTGGATGACTCTGCGCTCAGCATGGGAAACACGATAAGGCCTGCGGTGAATGGGGATAGCATCGCCGGTGTTAATGCGATGTTTGACAGCGGTTGCCTGACCCAATGAACGGTTGTCGAGATAAAAATGTCCCAATAAGACGATAACAAATGTAGAAACTCATTAGTCTGTTCTGGGAATAGGTCGGTGGATAGCATTGCTTCCAAACTCTCATCCATGGCTTCACTAGGTAAACGGTCGTGGGAACTGTCAGAAGTACCATGGACAGGTGATTGTTGCAACGCCGGCGAGAGGGAGGTCATTCCGAGGAAGATACCCTTCGGGAGAATTTGCGCCGAGAAACCGAAGTCGATGAAGGGCAAATCAACGTGGTTGCGAATAATCGTGAGGACAGCATGAGGGAGCACGACATTGCGAGCGAGGACAACATCCGGAATTGGCGAAACTACGTACACGCCGTCAGCGACACGACGGGACAACGTCAAAGGTAACCAAGTAGCAGCTTGGGGAAGCATTTGGATGTCGTCTGTTGAAAGGAATCCCGGCGCCGAGTTGGTTTCGTCGATGACGGCATCAGAATGAGGCAGCTCGAGGTGTAGGAGGCGCGCCGCGCAGTCAATCAATGCAGAATGGGAGGAGAGAAAATCAAGGCCGAGGATAAGGTCGTATGAGCAGTGGTCCAACACGGTAAAAAGAAGAACAACACTTTGCAGGCCGGCAATTGGGATGCTAGCGGTGCACACTCCAGCTACTGAAGGGGTACCTCCATCAGCGGCATCCACAGCACAAGAAGGGGCTGGTGTAAGTACTTTGCGAAGGCGACGACGAAGTGCGGCACTCATTAAGAGATTTGCGCGCCAGTATCAATGACGGCGGTGATTGGTACCGCATCTACATGAACCGCCAATAAACTGTGTTGGGACGGCAACGTGAGAAGAGTATTTTGAGCGTCGGTCGAAAATGCAGCGTTACCACCGGGAGCTGCACTTAGCATTTTTCCGAGAAGGAGCATCCGTACGAGGTCGGGGACTGGGAAAGGCGAGGTTCAGGCGAATGGGACTGGCGGCGGTGGGGCGATGGCGATCGGCCGATACGGGACGTGTTGGCGGGAGTGCCAGTGTATGGCGACAAACTGGGATTCATAAAACGTCGACTGCTAGCGTCGACGGGTAGGACCCAGAAGGAGTCTTAGAATGCGGCGAATACCAGCGGGACCTGCAGTAATGGGAAACATGTCCAACTCTGTGGCAATTAAAGCATATGGGACTATCGTCAGCAATGCGCCATTCAGATGGGTTCCTTGAACGAACAGGTGGGATGCTGAAGTGATGCCGGGGCTGAGCAGGGAAAAAACTGGAGCGCACATTTTGAAAACTCACAGGGCGGGCAGGTGGAATACCCATGCTAGCAATTTCTTGGCGCACAACGGCCTGTATGATGGGTAAGCTAGGTATACCGCTTTCAGGTGTGTGATGAGAAAGAGATGGCCTGCAGCTCTTGTCGTGCTACCTTGGCAATGCTCGCGGTCGGCAAGGAGCCAACACCAGCTGTCGAGGCATGGCGTGGCGGGGGCAAAACGTCCTCGCACGAAGACGTGGCTGCGGCGCTCCTTAATGATGGAGTCTACACTTTTACAGTCTTTGCCGAGGAGCAGATGGAAAGCGTCGTCGGCTATTCCGTTCAATACATTCGCCACTTTGTCATCTTCGGACACCTGATTGTTGACCGGATAGCACAGCGAGAAGACGTCTTGAAGGTAGGGAACATACGATTCCGTGGATGTTTTTACCCAGGACGCGAGCTTGTTCTTTGCAGCTAGCTGGGTACTGGTAGGTCGCCCGAACCGGAAGCAAAGTTGCTGTTTGCATGCCTCCCAACTGGTCACAGTTGCTTCGCTGGTCTCGAGCCAGGTCCGGGCGGGGCCCCTCCGGTAGTAAAAGGCGTTGGTGAGCATCACTGTGTTGTACCAACGGTTATGCGCGCTGACACTCTCGTACATGCTGATCCAATCCTCGACATGAACATCATCTGTACGTTTAACGTACCAGAATCTTGGGGGTGGGAAAATGATGGTGGGTGCCGTTGGTGCGGTTTCGCCGTTGGACCATATGGTCTGAAGACCGATGGGCATCCGCTGCGTAGCTCCGTGTTTCGGAAGCTTGCCGAGGGGGATCACACTGCAACCTCCACCATAAATTGTTACGAGGTTGGCAAAAGAGTGGTGGTGTATTCAGACGTATTAAGAGGTTATTTACATGACCGAACCACAGAAAGGAAGTCACAGTCGTAGGAGGCTTCTGACCGGTAGCGCCCCACGTCTTCCTCTGCTTCTCCAGCCTGAGCCCCTGTCCTGCTTCGTCTTCATCCCTCACAAGCACGCGTCCATCCTGTCCAAACGCCACGGAACACAACTAGGAATGTTCTGCACATAGTGCCGCGTGCTCAAAGCGGAGCATTCTTTAGCTTTGTTTGGCATACACATAGGCCGGACCCGGATATCTCATTTAATATGAAAGAAAGGAATTAGTTCCTGAGTAGCCTTGCTTGATCGGCAGTGTTATCATTATAATTGCATGTTTCTGGAAACCATGTTTTCTCCGATAGGTGCTTGCCGATTGAACGCAGCAGCAGTTACTTCGCTGACGCTCAACTGCACCCGTAACTTTTTTGAGTGTCTCTTTGACATTTGTGCCTTTCTCCTTATGAATTGCGGAGCACAAGTTCGCCCCAATAAACCTAAGCGCTACAAAAGCCTTTCGTCGTTCTCGACTACGTGACAGTTTGAAATCTCGTTTCCTGTCGAAGGTTTAACACTGCTGTCCCGAAAACGCTCCGGGGGGATGCGTTATAGAGGGGAAAAGCTGCATTAAACGAAAATGCTTCTCGACCGACAAAACCTCCCTACACAAAGTGGCTGTGAAGAAGCCTGATCATATCTTCTAAAGCTTGCAGCCCGCTCAGGTGGAAGCGTTGGTGAACGTGCCTTTGGATTCAACGAGAGTGTCCGAAGCAGATGGATAGGGAACCGCGGAAATGCCAATGTAGTGGCATAGCTGCGAGAGCTTGGCACTTCAAATGTGGTGTGATTCGAAAAGGCCAAAGAAACCCGGTCTGCAGCGATTGATTAATCTTGTTTTGTTTTTTCTTTATGATTTCAAGATGGCCATTCACACCACACACTCATCGCGCATTCGCCAACTCTCTTAGTTGTCTGCTTGTAAAACATGAAAAGATACGCGCATTAGAGTATCGGGGTGGTGGGTTTGTATAATGAAGTCAAGCGCGCCTTTTACTGCAGATAAGTAATCGGAGATGACCAACACCATAGTCCGCTTTAATGATTTAATGTGAGAAACCAAACGCGTACGGGCCTTCAGCAATAAAGTATACAAATATATAAGTTTTATACTGGCGTGCACCGTTGCAAAAATAAGATGCGATTTTACAATAAAAAAGGTCTTCGGCCACTTCCTCTAAGGCAACAGCAGCAGACTTTGGCTCGCTCTTTTTTCAGATGCCTGCCCTACCTATAAGAATGCAACAGAAAAGAATTCTTGCGGGTCAGAAATTTCAGACAAAAATTTTTTTTGTCTACTTGAGTGCTGAATTTTATGTTATTCACTATGGCAAAAAGTTTAAGGGCCACAAGCAAGTAACTAAATCATAAGCCATTCCACTCGGTGAAAGCGCATGGCCAGTGAAGCTAAGGCGACACTAAATTTTCAACAAAGGCACGAACTGTTGACGGAAGTCATGCTGCCACCATCAATCTCTGTAGGAGGACTGGAATGGGGGGGGGGGGGGGTGCAGGCGTGGACGCATTCGTTCGAGCTGCAGATTTGGGGCGCGGTTCCGCTGAGCGGAGAGTCTGAGACACGTCCCGCAAGCTCAGAAATTTTTGACGTCCCGGGCGACCGGGAGTCGGGCGCACACGCGGACTCCCCATTATGAAGAGACAATGGAAGTGAAATCCAAAATAATGAACTCCAACTAGTCGAGCCAAAGCAAGTACGGAGCCAAACAAAAACAAACAAGCACACAAAGTAATGATTCAGCCAACCAATGAACGTCCGCGAGCGAATACCTGAGGCAAAGTAACGAACAAGCGTGCACACACACGCGATCGTTGCGGGCTATGGAACGCCTCGCGCTATGGCATTGAATAAATTCTGGAACTGCTCTTATACACGAGCAGAGGCGTGTTGATGCCTTGATGGACACGAATAGTCTACGGAACCGTAACCTTAAACAGATTTACTGTAGAAAAGCTGTTTAACATTTTCTTCATACGCAAAGAAACTGCACAAACGAACACTCAGCTGGGTTTGTGTGTTGGTAAATATTTCTGTTTCACTCTTTTTTACATGAATAAAAAGTCACAGAAAGCCGAAGAGCTGTCTACTAATGCATAAGAGTTTCTACACAAGTACGCCTCGTCAAATATGCATTTTCATGTAAATTGAAGGCATGACGCGTTTGGTGCTTTTTCGCTTTAATCTTTCTTTCTTTTCAATTTTCTTTAATCTTCTGCTTGCGCTTTACGGTTTTTTTAACTTTTGCCTGTGCCCCGTATAGCCGATGTATTGTAGAAATATTTTTAATGTCGTTAGTTTATTTATATTATTATTTTCGTTCGTAAAATATTTCTTGTGCAAAAATTTATTTAAACCAATTATCTCTATTTGCGTTATTATACCGATTACGTGTGTTCATTTCGTCAACTATTCATTTTTGTGCAAACGCAGGGCGTTACACAGTTGGTGTTTCTCCCAATTTTTTGTTATGGTCTCTTTTACGGTGTTTTGTTCAATTATGTTATTTTCTGATTGTATTAAATATTACTTTTTGCTTTTGTTTTTTCGCTTACTTTCACAACTTATGTATTTTCACCATTATAATGATTACACGTACTAACTTCGGAAATTGTGCGATTCTTGCGCAAATGCTCGGCGTAACGGGGTTGGAGCAGTGGGGTACTGGGCAGAAAACAATTCCGCAAAAAAAAAAAAATTGCAAGGCCACCCAATTGCGCGCTCCTTTACGATGTATTGATTGCGAGAGCACAAGTGTCGAGTTGTCGAACGTGCACCCGCATTATTATCCTCCTACTTTGCCTCTGGCGTCTTCTCTCATTGCCTAGCTAACTATACGACGAGTCCAGGCGTGTGTGTTCGCATCACCCAGGGGGGAAGACAATATCTGCGACCCTCAAGTTTATACCTCTGTAATTATCTCGCTCAAATTACTAATGTAGGTCTCAGAACGTGTAGTCTAAGGCCAGTACGAAGTTACAGTAAAACCGGGATATGGCGAAGGTGACGGAAGTTTTCAATTTTTCGTTACATCCATGTTTTCGTTACATGTAGCTTTCGAGTTAACGCTTGCGTTAATGAAGCAGAAACGAAACCAGACTACTGCTCAACCTGGGCCAGTGCAGCTCACGCTACAAAAGAAAACCTTTTCTTTACTGGCAACAGAACTCATCACCGGCGAACCGACACCACAGATAGCAGTTAAGACGCGCGACTACACGCCGACAAGCAAGCCTAGAAATTCGAAACTTTACTGTCGAACCGACACCGCACTCACATGTGAAGACACGTGGTGGTTCGGGGTATGGGCGAAAAACAAAATTGATGTGTAGGCACTCTTGCTACCTGGTGTCACGCTACGCAAGATAAACCAAAAGTTGGTACGACGGTAGCCATGAGATTGCGTTAGCCGCTTCTTTCATCATCATAACCTTGAGGAATTTGGTTTTTAGCAACTCTAGACGTCTGATAGCAGCTGGCTCCTTTACCGCCTCTCCCAACGCCGCTATCCCCCTGCCCACACATCCCTCACCAACGCTCCGGAGCGCCTATGGCGACTCCTTCAGACCAATTCTCTCGCTAGTCGTTCCCTCGTCCACAAAATCTATCCCTCCGGGTTCCCTTCACCGCACTGTCCTCTCTGTGATTCCGTGGACACACTAACCCGCGCCATGTAGCCCTGCGCTCTTTACCCCTTCCCCCCATCTCGAGAGTCCAGCAGTGGGAGGACGCGCTGGGCAGCTCACAACCGGGGCTGCAACTATTCCTCGTTGACCAAGCCGCCACTGTCGCCGCCAACCTTCGGCCGGCGGCCACCACGCGTTCCTGCTTGGAAAATAAAGAGATTTCTCTCTCTCTCTCTCTCTCTCTCTCTCTCGTCTCTCTCTCTCTCTCTCTCTCTCTCTCTCTCTCTCTCTCTCTCTCTCTCTCTCTCTCTCTCTCTCTCTCTCTCTCTCTCTCTCTTTCTCTCTCTCTCTCTCTCTCTCTCTCTCTCTCTCTCTCTCTTTCTCTCTCTCTCTCTCTCTTTCTCTCTCTCTCTCTCTCTCTCTCTCTCTCTCTCTCTCTCTCTCTCTCTCTCTCTCTCTCCTTAAAGTAATGCTAGTGTTCGGTAAATTAGAGCATTTCTGCAACCGATTTTTCAGTAAAAGTGCAAAAAGCAATGGCCGATCAGCCAAGCTAGTTCGTTAAATCGAGGTTAACCGCCGCAACGCCTTCGTTACATAAAGGCCGAAAAGACACGGGCTTCAATGACGATGGGAATGGGAATTGAAAAACTTCGTTAAATTTAGAATCCTTACATAGAGTCTCGTTACATGAAGGTTTAACTGAGCTAGGTCCGCCAATGCCCTCTAACTTTTCACTTCTCCGACTCGGCACATGCCCACCTTCCTATTGCAAGCAAAGAGGAAACTGAGTGGATACCCGAATCAAGAACAAAAAACACAATGCAGTACTTCCGGCTCTCATACTGCCGATACTTGTGTAATTCGCAGACACTAATTCCTCATGTAGGCGGGTTCGATACCTGCCGCGGTGGGGACTTTTCTGATTAGGGCGGAGAAGCAGGACACCCGTGTGTTGAGGCACGTTAGAGACCCCTAGTCTAAATTATTTCACCTGACGAGTAAGCTTGAGCAATTTGATGAAGAGTGACAGAAAATAAAAAAAAAAGTCCCGCACCCCTACGTCGAACGACGATGAGGGTTGAACACGAAGCTTTCTCGTGACAGATTCTTTGGATGTCATCCGAGTTTGGACTGAGTTTCGACCATGTCGAAATACAGCAATCGAATAGACGCCGGTTTTGTAGTGCGAGGAACCCAGGTTCGATTCCGGCCACTGGAGCGTTTTTTCTTTCCCTTCACGCACAATCATTCGTCGTCATTGTCAAAGAAAGTCGGCTTTCCTGCAGGACGTTTTCGCGTTACAGACGTCATCAGTGCTAACACTAAAGCTTAGCTTTAAAAACAACGCGAAAGGCAAGGGCCACAGAGAGGGAAACAGCACAACAGTGACTTCAACTGAAACTTTGTTGCTCGCCCCTGCAGTATTATACCACCCCGAGCCGGAAGATACGGCAAACGTTGCAAAAAAACAACAAACAAAAACTATTATGTACCCCTTTGTGCATTAAAAAAGCATTCTCTTTCGCCCATAAAGGTGTGGACGGTGCGCTGACACAATTGTGAGGGAGCTCTGCGACTGCGTGTGCTTCAGTGATCTCCCGCTTGAGCTGTTGGCTGCTCTCAGCTAAACGAAATCTTGGCACGAAGAACCACAGCCCCGGAAGTGAAAGTTCAGGCAGCCACGTACAGCGGTGTGCACGTTGTCCCTATGATCGCTGAGGCATTCATTCAAGCAGCGACCAGTTCGTTTCTTGGGGGCTCTCCCACGGGACGAGAATTGTAAAGAAATTCCGGGAATTGTTTACAAATGCGTAACCATTTCTAGGCTGTCTCTCCTAATTTTAAGTTTTTTCCTTCTGCAAGTAATGTACATTTACTCCATGAAAAAAGTGGTAAGATCACCAATTATAAAATTTTCCGCCGATATAGGACTTTACAGGCTGGAGGTTTCAGGGAGGATATCCGTCTTGGTGCTTCTTCAGATTTTTTTTTTTTTTGCGTGCATCATTTTATTTTTATCGGCTATTATTTTTATGTTCGACGGGTTAGGGTGGAGGATAGAATAGATATTTTTGCTTTGTTCGTTCATATTTAGTATTTTGAGTTTTATTTTTTCTGGTGTTCTTTGGTTATTTCAACATTCATTTACCAAGTTATCTCCATTTGCACTATTACAACAAGTAAATGTGTTAACATTAAGTATGCATTTATTGTGCAGATAGAGAGGGTTAAACGCTGTTGGTTATTCAGTGCGGTCTCGGGGTCGAATCATTGTTTAAATTTAAAGGCAGACAGCGCAGCTACATGATAGGGAAAAAATGAAGACCTGAAACACACCAGCTCGGTGTCATGTCAGCGCTCTTGCGTGTAAAGTATTTACCAAGGGCCCTACTCTCGACTTCGTGAATTGTGTGCGATTCCCGGCAGCGGCGGCAACTTCTCTGAGTGAGGCGGAAAGCGAAAACGCTGGTGTGTTGGAGATTTCGGTGCATATTAAAGTTTCCCCGGCGGTCATACTTAATCCTGCGCCCTCTACAGCAGCGTACCTCATCACCTGCATAGCTTCGGCACGTTAAACCTCATAATCAATCAATCTTCGTAAATTATCCGTGAATCTGCATTTTTTTGCGTAGGAAAAACGGACGTGATCAGTGACGGGTTCGCGTATGAGTCTGACGACGCAATGTTATTGGACGCTTAGTTTACAAGCATCACCACCAAACTCTCAGATATTGTACCTAAAATTTTAGAAACACTTGCTACGTATTGTAAAAATTCAGACAGCAGCTGATCCTGGCAAAAAAAGTACATTGCTTAAGTACGTTGCTTAATGTACAATCAAGTAACGTTCACGCAAAGGTGCGTCAAATTCTTTCGTTAAGATAAAGAACACACAGTCTTTTTTGTATCTATTTCTTTCAACCGCTTTTAGTAGCATAATTGAGCTGTTTGTTTCAATGTTAACTTACAAACTGTTTGTTGCGTTGTCTTCTCAGCCGTCACCGCTGCCACGCTGTCTTTGCTGCTATGTTGCAAGTTTAAATGGCGTGACCACAGAAAACACCGCAGTGACCATCTGTTGTATGATGCGGTAAGGACAGCGAAAAGCTAAGGTTCATAATCGCAGAGCCTACTGATGCCGCTGATCCACTCACTGGTCAGCTCGAACTCGACTAGCCCCGTAATAACCAAAACAGTCAGTTTTCCTTGTTATGTTTTCCGGTTTTAATCATGGCGCCCACCAGCTTACGAGGAAGGTTGGGGACAAATGCAATGCGTTATGTTCTTTGTAATGAGCAGGCATGCAACGCCCCTTTGTGTGGATCTTAGACCAAACCAATGCCTAGTATTTTATTTCCGCATGTCAACACAAAATACTGGATGTTGTGTTTATGTTTCGTTGTATCTGATTTGAATAAAGACAAAATTATTTTATTTTTCGCTAACAAACAGTTTTAAACTGCGCCTTGTGCGAAACTGTGCCTGTTGCAAATTCACGGGGTTTCACAGCGCTCAATGTCCGTGAATTTTTTTGCCCTAATTCAGGGCGATGGCAGCCGCCTAGCAAGGTTCAGCAAAATCACGGGACTTTTACTCAGGGTGAAGTTGCCAATGTGTGACTGATACGTTCCCGTCAAGTGTTTATATTACGTCATGTCTTCTCAGCCAGTTACCGCGAGGGCGTGACAAATAAGCCGTATTCTCGTTAAACAACAAAGGCAGGCCTACCTTAATATGTCGGTTGCAGGTCCTCTAGTTTTTCAGCGGCGGCCAATAATAATGCACCTTCAGGAGAAAGAAAAGAGGTGAACTTTAGAACTGGTGCCAGCAAATCTGATGTCAGCCGGAAGCATGTGACAAAAATGAAAGCCAATCAGAAGAAGGCTTCAGGCGAATTCACAAATTCACAGAGAATTCATGAGATCGCGGATAGGGCCCCAAGTATGGCGCGCGGAGGAGGTCGCCGCCTGTTCCAATACATCCCAGTTAAAGGCAGCGGAAGAATACAGCCTGCGAGCGGTCAGACAGGCAGCGATATCGTTGTCGCTAGAACGAGCAGCGGCGCAGCGTGCAGAATACAAATCGAAGCCATTCAAAAAAAAAGGGCCCATCTCCCCGCGAGGGGGACTCGAGTAAATGCGTCGCATAGGGGGTGGGTGTATTGCGTTAACGTTTAGTGTTTGGGGAGTTGGTGGTAGTGAATGCGTTGCATCAGCAGCTTCTTGACGTAGTTTGAATGAGTCAAGGATATAAGGCGCGTTCGTAGCCTTTCATTCTGTGTCGGTTTTGTGGCGCAGTGGGAAGAGCACCATGTACCTCGCGTTCCGCCCACAGGTAGTGAATGCGTTTTATCAGCAGCTTCTTGACGTAGTTTGAATGAGTCAGGGATATAAGGTGCGCTCGTAGCCTTAGATTCTGTTTCGGCTGTGTGGCGCAGTGGGTAGAGCACCATGTACCTTGCGTTCCGTCCGCAGGGTCGTGGGATCGAAACCAGGCGCCGGTAAGTATTATTTTTTTATATAGTGGAGGGGGAGGGGTGCGGACCTGTTGTTGAGAGCGAGGAGGGTAGCGTGATGAGGGAGAGGAGGAGTGGGGGAGAGGGCGCACCTGGAACGGCTGTTGCGGACGCCGAGGCACGCCGACAACGCCGGGTGACATGGTGAGTTAAACAAATGCTCTGCATTTAAAACGTTAGGGCGGATCGGGAAGCAAATGGTCTCAAGAGGCAGGATTTCCGAGCCCTTCGACAACGCGAGGTTGCAACAAAATATCTCAGGCGTTCGATGGACATTCATGCCTTCGAAAAGGAATACGGTGTTCTCTTCACGTTAGACGAACTGGAGGCTTCCTTGGGTGATTCCAACACTAATAGCGCCCCGGGGCCGGACGGTGTGCGATATTCAACACTTTTGAACATTCCCAAGTCACATAACCTTGCCTTGTTGAAAGTGATTAACGAGTATTGGACCAACGGTTATCTTCCCCCTACCTGGAAGAAATCAGTAGTGGACCAATACCCAAACCTGGCAGGCCGAGTCGGACATTACAAGACCTCAGGCCGATATCCCTAATATCCAACCTCTGTAAGGTAATGGAACGCATGGTTCTGAGTGTAACCGAGTTGACACTGCCGCGATAACGAGCGCAAGCTGTCGCTCCTGAGTGAGCGTGACGTCACTCGCCCAGCCTACATAAACCCTTCGTTATCGGCAACAAAACGTTGTTCGACCCATGCCGTCAGCTCGTTCACATGGTGGCAGCGGAAAACAGCCAGCATGACGACACCGCTTGCGTTGCCGACACCGCCTGCATTGCCGACAAAGCTCCTGCCGCCTCCGAAGCCCCTGGACACATCGCGAGAGGCTTGGCTTGGGTGAAAGACCTGGAAAAGTGAGTTTCAACTGTTTTCCACGGCTACTCAGCTGAACAAGCAACCGAAAGAAGTGCAGGCGGCGACGCTTTTAGTGACCATTGGAGAAGAGGCTAGAAAAGCGTACGCTTCGTTCAAGTTTGAGCCAGGAGAGGACACAAGCGATGTAAACCTCATAATTCAAAAATTTGAAGACTTCTACAAGCCCGCGAAGAATCTCACTTACCATGAGTTTTGCTTCGGCTCCCGAGACCAAAAAGAGGACGAAAGTTTCAATGACTGGCTTGTCGAATTGCGAACGCTAGCCAAACACTGCGACTTTGGAGACTTAGAAGAGCGCATGCTTCGTAGCCGCATCATACTCGGCATTAGGGACAAGGGCCTGCAAAAGAAGTTAATTTCGGAAAACCCATCTTACCAAAGAGTAGTCGAAATGTGTCGCATCTAAGAGCAAGGCGAGGAGCAGCTTCGGCAGATACGTGGCACCATTGAAGGCGCTGAAACTGCAACCGTAAATGCGTTGGACAGAGTTTCAAAGCCATGTAGCAAATGCGGCTACAAAATTCATCGTAGCGGCCGCTGCCCAGCGATAGGAAAAGCATGTAAGAAATGCGGACGATTGAATCATTTCGCCCAAGCGTGGGCGCAGTCATCCTTCTTCGCAGCGAAGATTCAAGGCGCAAGGAAATAAGAGAGCTGCATGTTGACGAAAGGTCAGATATTTTCTGGACGCTTTAACCGTGAGCGCACTCGCTAGCGACCAGTGGACCGCGACAGTTTGCGTTGAAGGCCGTCCGATGGTCTGCAAACTTGATACAGGGGCAAACTGTTGTGTGATTCCAAAGCAAGATGTTTTATCGCTTCCGAGAAAGACGCATCAAGCCTGCCGAGCTACGTTAACGGTCGCGGGTTCGATTCCCGGCCGCGGCGGCCGCTTTTCTGATGGAGGCGAAAAGCAAAAACGCCCGTGTGTACGAGATTTCGGCGCACGTTAAAGATCCCCAGGTGGTCAAAATTAATCCGGAGCCCTCCACTACGGCGCGCCTCATCGCCTGCGTTGCGTCGGCGCGTTAAACCCTACAATCAATCAATCGAGCTACGTTAACGAGTTTTTTCAGCCACAAAACGACTGCGCAGTTTAAAGTGAAGTTGTCGCTATCCGTGAACGATATACAGCATACAGCATGATGAAAACTTCTTCGTCATTGAGCAAAACGTGCCGGTGACACTCAGCGGAGCAGCAGCAGAAAGCATTGGCTTAATTTATCGCATCGATAGCGTCGAGACACAACTGTACCCAGCGGCGCAGCCCTTCGCCGATGTTTTCACAGGATTGGGACAGCTAAAAAATTTTGAGTACGAAATGAAGCTCAAGCCGGCCGCCGCCGGTGTCGTTGTGCCAGCCAGAAAGGTTCCGGTCGCCATTGAAGAAAAAGTAAAGGCCGAACTTCAACGCATGGATGAGCAAAACGTCATAACCAAGGTAACCGAACCAACTGAATGGTCCAGCTATATGGTCGCCGTAGTTAAAGGTGATAAAGTACGAATTTGTCTCGACCCAACAGAGCTTAACAAGGTTATGCTGCGTGAACGCTACCCTATGCCTGTTCTAGAAGAGGTTGCGCAACGACTATCTGGAGCCAAATATTTTTCTACCTTGGACGCAGCATCCGGGTTCTGGCAAATAAAACTTTCTGACAGCAGCGCTAAATTGTGCACAATGAGCACGCCTTACGGGCGCTATCGGTTTCTCCGCATGCCTTTTGGAATTGCTTCTGCCCCGGAAATATTTCAAGGAGCCATGCACCGCCTCTTGGAGGGCCTGTCCGGAGTAGCTGTTGTAATGGACGACATATTAGTCTGGGGCACAACGAAGGAAGAGCATGACAACAACTTGACCGGTGTGCTTGCAGGCTGCCGTGAGCACAACCTCCGTCTGAACTCGCAGAAATGTCTTTTTGCAGGAGAAAGTTCGGTACTTGGGACACGTTTTCACCACGCAGGGACTGAGCCTTGACCCCGATCGCGCCCAAGCCATTTTGGACATGCCAGCGTCGAGTAACAGTAAGGAATTGAAAGTATTTCTCGGAACAATGAATTACGTGCAGCGCTTCATTCCGCGAATGTCTGTGCTCACCGCCCCACTTAGAACTCTGCTGCGCAAAGATATTGCCTTCGTTTCGACGAAAAAAAGAGCAAAGCAGCTTCAATGAGCTGCGCCAAGCCTTAGTAATAGCGCCAGCGCTTGCTTACTTTGATCCGAAAAAGCCAGTCTCTGTTGACGTCAGCCACATAGGCGTTGGCGCCGTTCTGATACAAGACGGCCGCCCTATCGCTTTCTCGTCTAGATCGCTCAGCGATGCGCAGACGCGGTACGCGCAGATTGAAAAGGAAGCTCTGGTGATTGTGCATGGCTGCGAAAAATTTCACGATAATATTTTCGGCCAGTCTGAGGTTACAGTGGAAACCGTCCATTGGTGCCAATTTTCAGTAAGCCACTTCACCAGTGTCCACTTCGACTGCAACGAATGCGACTGACATTGCAGCGATACGCCATCCATCTACTGTACAAGCCAGGAAAAGAGCTGTTTTTGGCTGATGCGCTCTCTCGTTTTCGAAGCAAGGACTTATTGACGGAAGAAACCGAGCGTTTCAATGTTAACGTCATTTCCCTCGTTCCAGCTTCCGAGCGTCGCCTCGAGGAGCTTCGTGCAGCGACCGTCAACGATCCTGCTCTGTCGACCGTCCGATCCTACGCCGAGACTGACTGGCCGGAAAACAAAGAGGACGTGCCAGCAAGCGCCAGACCATATTGGGCGTATCGAGAAGAGATGCATGCACAAGATGGCCTCGTCTTTCGCAGCAACAAGGTAACCGTACCAAGCGCAAGAGAGCAGGAATCCTTCGTCTTCTTCATTTGGCCCACTCAGGGGCGGAAAAGATGAAAATTCGGGCTAGGAGTGTCATGTTTTGGCCATCAATGTCCAGCGACATTGACCAGGTTGCAGCATCATGCAAAGTTTGCCAGGCTCACCAAAAGCAAAACACGAAGATGCCTCTACTGCCTCATGATGTCCCCACTCTGCCATGGGAGATAGTTGGCATGGACTTGTTCCATCACGGTGGTAAAGAGTTTGCCATAATTGTAGACTTCTACTCCTTTTATTTTGAAATACAGGAGTTTCAATACACAACAGCCCGGCACTTGAAGGAGTGGTGCGCGAAACTTTTCTCTGTCCATGGCTTACCAGTGAAGCTCTGTAGTGACAACGGGCCACCTTTTAGTAGCCACGAGTTCCGTGAATTTCTGCATGAACTAGGAGTCACCCACGTGACGACAAGCCCTTATCATCCTCGCGCAAATGACATGGCCGAAAGGGCAGTTCAAGAAGCGAAAACGCTACTAAAGAAGTGTTCCTATAATAGCCCCGACTTCTATTTAGCTCTGCTTGAGTTGCGCAATACTCCACGTGATGCTATTTTGAAGTCACCGGTGCAGAGGCTGATGGGTCGACAAACGAGAACGCTGCTACCAGTTCCCTCGTGCCACCTGAAGCCGTCACCATTGCCAAGCCGGGCGGTGCACACCCGTCTCCAGGATATTCGCCACAAACAGAGGGTCTACTACAAACGAGGAGCTAGGGACCTGCGCACCCTCTCACCCGGTCAGAGGGCCTCGGTGTACGACACGCACACACGGACGTGGTACCCGGTCGTTGTGCTGGGATCAGCGGGAGCTCCCCGCTCTGTTCTGGGGAAAACAGAAGACGGCCGAGAAATGCTACGCACACGGGAACATCTCCGGGAGGTTCCAGAACTACCGTGCCCCACAACACCTTCCTCAGGCTTGACAGACTCCGGTCCCGTTCCAGAGCCGCCACTACCACGGAGAAGCTCTCAGGAACGTCGCGAGCGTCGTCGGTACCCCCTGCCGGAACGATCTTGATTTCACCAAGGAAAGGAAGATGTAACAGAGTTGACACTGCCGCGATAACGAGTGCAAGCTGTCGCTCCTGTGTGAGCGTGACGTCACTCGCCCAGCCAACATAAACCCTTCGTTATCGGCAATAAAACGTTGTTCGACTCATGCCGTCAGCTCGTTCACACTGAGAAGACTAGAGTGGTACTTAGACAAGTACAACGTTCTGTCCCCTATGCAAGTAGGTTTTCGCCGTGGACTCTGTGCGCAAGATATTCTCAGGAGGCTTTACAACTATGTTCTCGCGTACATTAGCAGCGCACAGCTCCGAGTGGTTGTTGGCATAGGCATGAAAAAGGCGTTTGACTCCGTGCCCCACTCAACCATACTTAACCGGCTGCAGGCCATAGGGGTAGGCGGAAACCTATACCGCTTCGTGAAAGCCTTCCTTGCGGACAGAACTTTCTTAGTAATCGTTGGGGATACTCAGAGTGAATGGAAGAGCAACCACACAGGCGTCCCACGAGGCGCTACCATATCCCCGGCTCTATTTAACATTGTCATGTCAGGTCTCCCACCAATGCGGACGTCGATACCCGGTCTTAATTTTGCCGTGTATGCAGACGACGTAACCCTTTGGACCCATTCGGGGTCCCCCGGGGAGCAAGAACTAGCCCTGCAGGCAGGCCTGAATGTCATTCATGACTACATCCAGCAGTGCGGCAGGAAAACCTCTCCATAAAAAAACCGAATACGTGGCTGTCATGAACATTCCGCGACTGCGATCCGAGGCCGAACGAAACCTTATCTCCCTTCGTTTAGGGGGCTCATGCAGTCATATGCTGGAAACGAACAATTCGTATAATCGGCATGGTTATTGACGAGGACGGAGGAGCTAAAAGCTGGCTTCGTAGCACGATGAATGCTTGCCAGCAGGCCTTACACCTTATGCGTCGGGACTCCGCCGGTGGATGGGGAATCAAAGAAGCGGGGCTCCGACAGATCACCCTAGCCCTCATAACGTCAAAAATCCTGTACGCATATTCGTACATGAGACTTAACGCGACCGAACGCATTCAGGTTGAGAGAATAAATCGCAAAGCGATGCGCTTGGTCACTGGGCTACCGCAGTACTGCCAAGTAGTGGGCCTGCACGCATGTAGCAAAATCAATGCCCTGCAGGATGTGGCGAAACAGCAATCGTAAGCCCAGCGCGTCCGTCTTTCCACAACGGTGGGTGGCCGTCACACCTTGCGGGCATTGGGATACGACGTCGACAACCTGGAGCCGCTCTCGTCTCCTGCCCCACCATGGGAACTCATCGACTTAGTAGATGGTATACCATTACCAAAGAATATGAGTTCAGCTAATCCGCAAAGGCGCAAAGCTGCCGCTAAACGCCACATGAAGGTGTCGCACAAGCTATCCATAGAAGGGACCGTCCAACTTTACACGGATGCCCCCCTGTTCAAAAATGGCGCCGCAATAGCTTGCCACGATTCTGAGACAGACACGACTGTAGTTCAACGACTCACCGAGCAACACACGATCACCAATCTTGAGCTCATCGCCATGCCCCTTGCCATTACTCGAATAGTGGAAAGGTGGGATCCGTCATCTCGCACCTATTATACTTACAAGGACTCGCAAGCAGCGTACACCGCCTGCCGTGCAGGGGGAGCGGACTACTCCGTTCATAACACAATTCGGAAAGAAGCCCGTCGCCTATGGGAGGAAGGCTACAGCATAGTAATCAAATCGATTCCTGCGCATGAGGAAATCACTGGGAACGAAAAGGCAGACCAGGCAGCGCGCGCTGCAGCTCTTTCCGCACCTTTGCCTGCATGCGCTGTCGTTTCCACTTCGGCCATTGCCGATGTTGCACACCCACCGTCGCCTCTAATGCATAAGGCTGAGACATGGCATCGTGCTCAATGCTATCGCCGCGGCATTCTCCGGCACTTGGCCAACCCCGAGGAAAAATATCGGCGACCACCCAGCACTCTTCGAAGGATAGAGGCAGTAATTCTTCTCCGAGCCCTGACTGGCCAACTTCTGTCCCCAGCGCGGCTACGCCTTATCAACCCGCGCTCATACGTGACCCCACAGTACCCGTTACGCCCCGCAAGAGGCACGACTGAACATCGTTTGTGGCATTGCCCTGCCTTTACTGCGGTTCGGGAGACTGCACTTCAGCCTCTCAGCGTACGCCGACCTGGTACCCTCCAGGAGTGGATCGATCCACCATCGCAAGTTGGACCATCGCACGCACTCCGGATCTGGCGGGCTTTTCTTCAATATTGTAAGGACGAGAAAGGACCCGGCCGTTTCTTTGCAGAGTAGACCTCGGGACCACCCCCCCCCCTCTCGAAGACGTGGACAGCGGCCCACCTCTCCTTCCACCACAAATCCTCCATTTCTGTCGTAAGGTTATTTATAACCTGTACAATGCAGAAATAAAGACGTCAAAAAAAGAAGTGCTTAGGTGTCTTTCAACTTATGTGTCTGAAGTTAAAACCAAGAAAAAGCCGAGTGCTCGTGCACGGGTGTCTCGAGCGCACGTTTGCTAAGCTAATAATACCCATTAAGGCAGATTGGCCAATAGTGGAAAAAACAATCTCCAGCGCTCGCCGCGTGCCCCGAGCCCACGTTGGACAAATGAAGCATACTTACTTAGGGAGATTCGCCAACACAGGACACACAAAAGAAAACTCCAGCGTTCGCCGTACCGTGAAAACAGTTTCTCGGAACGAGAAGACACATCATAGCGTACGCTGTCGTTCGTTCGTCCTCGGCTCGTCGTACGCCTGCGCTTTGTGCCGTAAAAGAACCGCGACCTGAATGTGGACACTGCTGTAGGTTATCAGTGACTCCACATGGCCCGGCCGCGGATAGTTTGTACGGCCGGGGAAGAGGCCGCGCTTCGAGAGGCTCGGTGCGTAAGGCATCCGATAGAGAGGATAGGTCGCGCTGGCAGAATGCCGTACGAAATCGTGGACCATAACGACGGCATCACTCTAGCCTTGCTCAACATAAGGTCATTGAAATGCAATGACGCCGACGGCAACCGCGACGCCACAACGATAGTAAAACAACCTTGTGTTCGTCAATGCTCAGCTAGAACAGGTTCGCCATTCAAGTATTGCGCGTGAGTTCAAGCTTCCCTGAACTATTTGTTTTTTTGTTTTCAGTATAAATCACAATCCTGTTTTTTTGTTTGATGCTCGAGGGCGAGCGTTTTCGCGCTATGATGCAGCTTTATTAAGCGTTGTACATCAAATCTTTTCCATATGCTCTAGTACTCCGTTTGGCCGTTATAATATAGCTCCACTAAATGTAATGCATAAAAAAAGCACCATAACGACGTATCTTCGGCTCGTCTACTCTTTTAAGTGCAGAAAGTGGCCGCCGAAAAAATAAACCTTTGAGACAAAACTCTGCCGAAGGCAGAGCCTAATCGGCCTCAGGCTGCTGGGTTGTGGACAGAAGAGGCGGTAGAAAAATGGAGATACTAATCTTGCACAAGAACATTTTGGAGTTAGTTGGATGCAAAGCAAAAGGCTGTTCTCTTGATTCTGCAATCATACTGGGGGGAACTTCGCTCACTGCTCGGCAGGCCGGGAAAGAAGCGGTTACCCGGAATTGGGCATTGGCTGGAGCAAAAATAGATCAGACACGCACCACGACTTGCAGCTTCCGTTGTGCGGCGGGGCCACCTTCTGCTCGGTAACCGGACTGACAGGACGGTCAATATTTTTGCGAGTGGCCTGTTGATCTGTTTACTTTTAATCCTGCGTGTGTCTAGACCGACCAACCGACGTGTATGGGTTTTTTCGGGGCTGAAATCGAAATGGAGGAGAGCTCGCTCGGCCGTCTTGTTCACACAGTATAAACTTTCGAGCAGCCCGAGCAGCCTTGCATTTTTCATTTGTTTATACTACGAGTTGCAATTCCTCCCTAAACACGCTTGAAAATCCCTGAAGTGTGATTACTCACACTTTTTAAAGCGTAGGAGTCCAACAATTTGTGGTTTTACGAAATCCTCTATTTTAATTTGGATTGAAAATTGCATTAGGCTACCCATGCAGAAAAACCTGGTCGATTTATTTATTTATTTATTTATTTATTTATTTATTTATTTATTTATTTATTTATTTATTTATTTATTTATTTATTTGGAATAGGACATGTTTTATCTCACCATGAAACCTCACGTGCTGCATTACAGCGCCCTTTACCTTTGGCGCTGCTATTGCTGGCAGGTTCAATTAGGTTTTGTTCATAGCAGGCGGTAGCTGTTACGTTATGCCATACTCTCAGCGTTGCCTTTCCTCCAGCAGCATTCGAGTCTCTACTTAGCCACCCCCACAGATTTGTAGTTTACTTTCTGTGTATTACGATTAAAGGCCTGGGCATCCGGGAGGCAGAAATTTCCCTCGCGTGGATTGGGATGCATAATGTATTGGCGGTTAAAAAAAATTGGTCGAATCGTTCTTGTTTGCTTTGGACCAACCCCACAGGCTGTTTTCTTTTCTTTTTTTAGCTCCTCTTTCCAGCTTTTTTTCCCGATCTCCCCAATAAATTTTAAATGGGCAATAAAGGAACTATTGACATTATTTTTATTATGCCTCATCATTTCGCATACGTTTCAGTAAAAAAGCTATTCGGCCACACCCAACTGGCTCTATCTTAAAGCAAGCAAGGTGCACACTCCCACCCTTGCAGAAATTTCTTCTTTTGTTATCACACTTGTTTGCCGTTTGCGTCCCTACATGCGTCTTCACTTTCACTGCTGTTCGCAAGTTTCAGACCGAAGAACACTGCAGCATCGTTTTCTTTTGCCGGCGTGGCCCACATTTCATGTTGTGCTTCTTCAACACTGCAGCTGTCCATATACGCCGATCCTTTGTACCTGCCCTCTCATCCAAACATTAATAATGCGTAGTACTATTCGCCGAGTATCCCCACAGCGAGGACTCTGTAACGCCCTGCAGTCCCACAAAAAATGCAGATTCGGGTGAAGTACACGTGTACTTGTTATACCGGCGTAAATGGACATAATAAGGCCCATCAGAATTCTGAAAAAAAAAACAATAAATAGGACACATAGAAAAACATGCTGGAAGCTAACACTAACGCGTCAGACTTCAATGTACTGATGCTGTACGCAACCTTCACGACCATTACGAAGGTTTGTGTTCACGATTATAGCTGATGTGCTTCTTGTTCGCTGCCGCAATAACCTTTGCAGCATTATTCTTGCTATCAGTTTCTGGCGGTGAGATCTTTGAGTGGCGCCCCCTGGCTCTGACGTCGGCTTAGGGATTCGCGCCGCTGTCGTCTGCTACACTCCGCTTGTGAGGGGCAACAGTGCCTGGGCTAGAAATCACCCGCTTCGTTGCTGTAGTGCGTTAAAAAGCGTATTTCTAGCGACTCAGTTATTTTGCCAGCTTCTGACGCATCTGAATAATTTGAAGCTGTATCCCCCACAAGTTTGCAACACACGAAGAGATAGAGAACAACTTTCTTCAGAGTATCGGTCAGAAGATCGTGTGTAACTCGTCCTTTCCTGCTTATTCGCGAGGATCGGCGATCAGAGCTTCTCGATAAGTATTCAAAATGCGTAGGCTTCTTTGCAGTATTTTTGAGATGCTCCTATGAAGACCCAACAGTCTAATACTACGTACCAAGCAGCGGCCTCTACACGCTCATCGCACAGCAGGAAATAAAGCGGCTTTCTTCTGTTTCTTTCGTTGTTGTCTTGTATCAGATTAATGTTTCTTGCTTTTTTTTTCTGCCCAACGCATTAATTTTTCTGCGCCGTCACCAACTTCTTATTAGGAGGTTTCGGGATGTTTGGGAGCTTCACAAAGGTCGTGTGGATATTTCCCTCATTTTGTATGGCATACGTTCCCTTCTTCACAAATTGGCTTTCATTACGGCTGCGTTCAAGAAGGTGCATATCCGCAGCGTGCTTTGTTTAGTCACATGCAAATACAATGAGAAGGTTTGTGCTACGCCACCGCGATCGCGCCCTAAACAACGTGGTCCACAGTACTCGAAGGCGGCTTTTGTGCTCCGAATTTCTATCGTAATTATATCGTTATCATAACGAACTGACTCTCAACTCGAACAATGATGACATGATTACGGTGTTGAAGGCATGATATACTCGCTAACTAACGTAATAAATAGTATACCTGTATATATTACAAGACTCGAAACCGAAGAAGAATTCCAAGTAGCTCTTTATTGCTTGTAAACCCTTCCAGGCACGAAGAACAAATCCTATTCTACTCGGGATGGCGTTCTATGATTTGAAGAAAATTACTTTTACTCTCTTGTCCTGGACTGACGAACCGGCCCACTAACCAGATCGATTTAATTGTTAAGTTTTCCCCTCCTCCCCTTATTCCTCCTCCTCCTCTTGAGTGTAGTTTTCCTATAACGCATATCCGAATATCGGGAAGATATGGCTGTGCAAAATGTTCCGAAATATCCCTCCAGGTCTTAACAAACATATATGTGTTACTATAAATTTAACGAAGACGTGACTCGTTTTGCTCAATAAACCTCCAGCACGCGCGTATATACACAGTGAGTTATTTGAACTCAACCTACAGTTTTTGTAGTCTATAGTGCATCTCGGCAAACTTTCATGCCTTGACAACGTAAAGTGATGTGACAAAACGCGTTCGAGCGTTCGGCAAGGTTGCAAAAACTGTTTTACCTTACATATGATTACCGGGAATCGTGATGTCTTCTGTCAAAGCCGACAGCCCTGAAGGCCTAGAATTTGTTTTGGTCTTCCATTTTCGCTGTTGTCGGTTATTAGCAGCTGACTGTTCCTTTTGTTCGAATGCTTACATGAGAAGCCGACGCCTAGCTCCGACTCTTCGCGCTCCGCACAGGACCGGCTTCGCAAGGAATGGGGTGGCGCCGGCAATGTTTCTCCCGTAGCGGTATCCAAAACTATACTTCATTTGACACCATGAGCTAGTGTATGCGATTTTAAGCCTATTATTATGATAAAAATTTACCCACACGCCAATTCTGGTGCGGACAAGCATCAGACGTTCACCGAGCGCAAAGAAACAGCAGGGAGAGCGATCCTGAGTGAAGCAGACGACAAATGCGAGAATCCCTAAGCTGACGTCACGGAGGCGCGCTTCGCAGCGCCGCCTGTGTTCGCGCTCACCGCCAATAAGTGGGAAGATTGGTGTACGCTATGACGTGTCTTTCTCGTTCTGGGCAAGCGTTGCCACGATTGCGGTGACCGCTTGAGTATTTTTTTTTGTTCAGAGCAAGCGTTGCCACGAATACGGCGAACGCTGGAGTTTTTTTTTCCTATCTTGGTAATCTCCGTAAGTGAATATGCTTCGCTTGACAAACGTGTGTCGGCGAAGCTGGGCGGCCGCACTGAGGCACGCACACACGACCGCTAGGCATGCTCTTGGTTTTGTTAACTGCCGTCCGGTCGCCGCAATCTTGGCCAATCTCTCTAAGTGGGTTCGCTTGGCTTGACAAACGTGCGAAGGGGATGCTGGGCGGTCGTCGGGAGGCATGCACACATGAGCGCTAGGCATTTTCGTGGATTTGTTAACTGCCGTCCGGTCACCGCAATCTTGGCCAATCTCTCTAAGTGGGTTCGCTTGGCTTGACAAACGTGCGAAGGGGATGCTGGGCGGTCGTCGGGAGGCATGCACACATGAGCGCTAGGCATTTTCGTGGATTTGTTAACTGCCGTCCGGTCGCCGCAATCTTGGCCAATCTCTCTAAGTGGGTTCGCTTGGCTTGACAAACGTGCGAAGGGGATGCTGGGCGGTCGTCGGGAGGCATGCACACATGAGCGCTAGGAATTCTCTTGGCTTTGTTAACTGCCGTCCGGTCACCGCAATCTTGGCCAATCTCTCTAAGTGGGTTCGCTTGGCTTGACAAACGTGCGAAGGGGATGCTGGTAGGGCGTGGGGAGGCACGCACACATGAGCGCTAGGCATTTTCGTGGATTTGTTAACCACCGGGCTGTCGCCGCAAGGACCGCGCTCACTTAATCAACCTCAGCAATTTCTTGGTAGTTATAACTGCGGACACGAAAAATTACTATTGTCCAAACAGCTTTCCTGCTAAAACACGTTTTCACAAAATAGTCTGGCAAAATCAAAAATGTGCCTTTCATACGTCTCTCCCAAAAACTGAAGACTAAACAAAAAATGCCAGTACAACATGTTATTGGTCGAGTTGAAGGAGGATGAATAAACGTGTCTCTAAAGTAGTCAGCCCTGGGGACGAGTCCTGATTCCAGGACCCCTTGAGTCCGTCAGGCTTCTTGGGCTCGCTGTACCTGCAGCCAAAGCTGGTCGTCAGGGTCTGAGCTGGACAGTACTCTCTCCCAGTGCTCGGGGGAGGGATGGGCAGGGGATGTAGGCGGGGGAAGACTAGAGACGTGAACGGGAAGACTAGAGACCGAATCCCACTTTGTGCCGGAAGGTTGCCGAAAATATCCGGTGTGGTTGACTGCCCGTGGGGTCTCATGCGATTGGCTCAGAGCATAAAGGTCACCCGGCCAGCGTCACGGGCGCAAGTTTTGGCTTTAATTTGATGAAGTCACGTAGCCACCCGGTGCCCGCCAAGGAGGGGTCGCGTCCGGTACGGTTGGAAGCACTCCGGAAGGCAAGACGCCTGAGCTCATGTGGGCAGTTTTTGCGGCTGTACCGTTGCCGACAGAGGTTCAGACCCGTAAGTCACCGTCAGCAGTTTGCCCCGAGCGACCGCGAGTTCAAGCGCCTCTTCCGGTGCATGCAGCAAGGGCACCGGGAGTATTTTGTACGAAGGTCCTGTGCAACGGATGCGGAGGTCCTGCGCGCGCTGTGTTCATCTGTGACAGTTTCTAAAGCGTTTTCCATCGCTCTGAAACTCTCTCGGACCTCGCCGCCAGTGGCAGCGTTCACACTGTGGTGTCGGCATTGACGGAGCTCGGACATGCGAGGGGTTTGGATACAATAACCGCGACGTGCGGTAGTAAGTGCTATTTCTTTCTGTTACATTGGTTGCAGAAGGAAAAACGATTCAGCCCCATTGTTTTGCGTCGAAGAGAAAACAAGCGCGAGGTAAGAAAAAGCCACACGCAAATGCGTTTGTATTGAGCAGTGTCGTGTGGTGGCAATGATCTCCCATAAAAAAATGCAAAGCATGTGGATGACCAAATAGTGTGCATGTAATTTAATAGATGCATATGTAAAGAATCTTTTAACACTTCACCTATCTTTGTTTAAGTGAAATAATATCGAAACGGTATGTCAGTAAATCTAGTTGAAATGGCGAAAAGCAAAAACGCCCGTGTGTACGAGATTACCGAGCACGTTAAAGATCCCCAGGTGGTCTAAATTATTCCGGAGGCCTTCACTGCGGTGCGCCTCATCGCCTGCATTGCATCGGCGTATAAACCATACAATCAATCAAATGAAAACGTTCGGAAGTGTCGCGATTGGGATGTGTATCTTGAAGTAAAGAAAGCTTGTAAATAACGATAAACATTAGGCAATAGTACGGTAGTTGGCTTGTAACTGACTTTATAAGGAACCCTGAAATCTGTGCGCATTGTTTATTTCCCTTCCCCGCCCTCCTCGGCATCGTGTTGCAACTGCTTCGGGGCCTTGTCGCTTGCGCTGGCATGATTTCCCCTACTTGACACAAAGTGAAAACGGGGCAAGAGACAAGATGTCAAGATTTTCGGCTCGTTTTAGGTGTGTCTCGATTTCAAAATGCGGTGGAAGGGGGGGGGGAGGTTATGTTGTGCAGCTGTACTGCATAGATGTGTGGGAGTGCCCTGTATCAACCGGCCGAGTCACCAGTCTTCCTCTCAGGTCTCCGGCGTGCTTTAATTCCACTACTACGAGAAACAACGAAGACTAAACAAAAAACACATGGGACACGGCGACCTCGTTCGTCTGCACATGCAGTCGTGGAATGCAGCAGTTCCGACTGACCAAGTTCATTGTATTCATGCTCGTGTTTATTACGTGTTCCTTTCTTCAAATTCTAGTCCATATTTGTGTTATGTATTTCTTCCAGGTGCGCGACGCCAATATGGAGGTCCCGGCCGTGACTGCCGACTACCATGCCTTTGTGTAGCGGGCATATCTGTGATTTTCCCTGAATCTGGTCGGGGTAGCACTGAATGCTTACATGACTGCTTCCTTAGACTTGTGAAGAGTGAGGTTGCTGTTCTTCGCGTCATGAAGTAGATATGCTTGTAAGAAATGATGATGATGTATCAAACGCAGCACATAGGAAGGTGTATTCGAAATTTACCTGAATAAACCGAAGAGATAGACAACTTATGTTGAACTCTTTCATTTTCCCACTGCATACGGCATCATTCTCCAACAGTAACCAATACTGCAGAGAAATATTCATTACAAAATTAACAAATAGAATTTTCAGGCGCTCTCACAAAGTCCTATTTATTGTTCAGAAACCACGGCTATCTGCAAGAGAACAATTCCTTTTTTTGTTCAAGATTGTTAAAGTGCGAATAATCAGCACCCATTCTTGTCGAGGCCCACAGCACTACTTATCCTGGCGAGGTTCAACGCTGAAGGCCTTCCACGTCCACCAGCTTCACAGATCCGGTGCGTCTGAGAATGGGACCCGCCGCGGTGGCTCAGTGGCTAAGGCGTTGTGCTGCTGAGCACGAGGTTGCGGGTTCGATTCCTGGCCGCGGCGGCCGCTTTTCTGATGGAGGCGAAAAGCAAAAAACGCCCGTGTGTACGAGATTTCGGCGCACGATAAAGATCCCCAGGTGGTCAAAATTAATCCGGAGCCCTCCACTACGGCGCGCCTCATCGCCTGCGTTGCGTCGGCGCGTTAAACCCCACAATCAATCATCAATCAAATCAGCGTCTGAGAATGGGCGCATTGTGAGCATAACGCCAAAAAAAGAAAAGTTGAAAAGGGCGTTAAAACTGAGGTCTCCATCGTAGTGAAGGAAGCGTATTGCGATATAAATTATACATTTTACCTGCTATTCTACAGGCATTAATGAGCAAGGTCAGAATACAAAATTTACAAACGTAAGATTGCAGTGGAAGTGTTCAATTACAAAAATTAGACATAATTATAAAATTTTACCTAAAGTTTGCAGAAACAAGGAATTACCGCGAGGAGGAAACAATACCTGCGGGAAGACGATTAAATTCTCGGGGTGCATTTTCGGAACATTAGGCTGAGCAAGATATTTCGTATTACATGATTACACACCCGCTTTGTGTTTAAGGTAAATGCGACGGGATACGTGCTGAGGCTGGTAACGCAGTTCATCACGCAGAGTAGCGTGGTAAAAAAGGCTAGGCAGCAAATGTATTGCCAGGATACTAACCTTGGGGGGTCAATACTATTTTTTCATTGAAGTTACACTTCCAGTCCTGCTTTCACTAGAAAGAATAAGACGAGGAGCTTGTCGTGATATAAGTACGGAATCGGAGCGTGTTCGAAATGCGGACACATGCGTTTAGTAAAGCGTTTTAATTAACTGCACAAGGTAAAGTGGCCAACAATGGTATCGCGTTTGAAAATCAATAAAAATATACTCACGTCAGAGTCCTATATAAAACTGCCGCTTTCGCAATAGTTTGTTAATCCCATTCAAAGTGTTCGCTGAAGTCTCGAAAATGTGGAATGGTCCTTTACAAACTGCAGAAGAAAGTGCACTGCCGTCCACGATTCCGTTCGTCTTAAAAGAACACCCTTCTTGGACGACCTCATTGTGCAGCGACTGCACTGAGCTTTCCAATATACCGTCAAACAGCTGTGTACCAGGCGCAGCGCTGCCTGGCGCTGCATAACTGAACAAAGTTGGAAAATGAACTCACTTAAACACGTTCCACTAGCATTAACAGCGACGGCAATTCCCATGGACATCGATAAATAGAAAAGCTTTTCTCTTGTACAAACAATTTTATTAACTTGTCTCTAGCGACATTTGAACGTTGATATTGTCCCCGAAAGCGTTCGCAATACGGCGATCCGCACTTCCGGGACGAGGGCTGCTTTCTGTTGGCTAGTTTATCCTTCACGTACTAACCGACATTACCGAGGGCCGAGCGGTGACAACATTTTGACGTAACCATCGTGTGAAGCGGTTCGGAACATTAGGGTTCGGCCCCAGGACAAAGGGCCCAGGAAGGGCGCAGACACAGCTAACTTCATTGAAAAAAAAAAATGAACATGAACATGTTTTGTTTTATTCGTAAGAATCATGAAAATTGTGTCACCGAGCCTTCTGTTACTTTGTACGGAAACGAGGTTGAATTCTTAAAGGGACACTGAAGTGATATGTAAACATTGCGGGATTACTAGCGCAAATTGTAGTCCGGAGTCCCCAGGCCATGTTTCGACCACTCTAGGCGCGTTTACGCGATTTTATTTAGTACAAAAACTAATTCGAAAATGCTGTCCTCCTCTCTTTACGCTCGCCCATTTTCTGTGGCGTTTTCGTGTGACGTCAGGAGGGGATGAGCTGGCAATTGGCTGCGCTACTGCACGGCTCCCCGGCCTTCAGACAGAGTCAGTCGGCCCAGCGTTTCGTCCGCTGGCCGCCGGCGGGTCGTCGCAATCAAGGAGGTTAAAAAAAATTGCTTGGTCGCAATTCGTTCGCTTAATTGAAACGAAGCCAGGACACGTTTGTGAATGGAAGAATGTGCCTTTCTTTACTTGGTTTGTTTGTACACTGTATCTAGCTTCAAGTCAAGGTCGCTTCACACAAGCGCTGCACAAGCGCACATGCGACGCTTCGCTGACTGGTACGCCAGTAGGAAAATATAAGGCCTCTTGAAGGCGGGAGAAGAGTCAGCGAAGTCAATATAGGTACTAAGGAAATAAAATCAACTGATATTTTTACCGTACAGCGTAAAACTAGGGCGCGGGAAGCACTTTTTTGCGCTGGGCGAACAAGCACAGCGGTCAGCAGCACGACTACGCATCTGCGAACGCTTTTCCGTCTACGAATTGCAATTGCTAGACGTGAGCTACTGTGGAAACTCGGGCGACGCTTACTGCACGAGCGTAGTACAACAAATAGTCACCTAAGCTGCTTGAAATGCCAAAACTAAATAAAAGTGTAAACTGGTTGTACAATATGTACCCTATATTAGCAAGGCCTTCGCATCCCGCTCCGTGGCTCAGTGGTCTGGGGCGCCAAGTATGTCACCGCAAGTGTTTTAGCAAGTCATGACTTCGAATCCCCGCGGGTACGTGGTTTTTTTTTTTTTGTAAGTTAACTTTTTTGTTTTCCGCCGATGTTTTCTATATTGAGTTCACCTTTTTTTGGGCCGCAACGTTCATGGCTGCACGAACTAGTTCACAAAACGCGCGCAGGCTAGCACTGGCGCGCTAGCGAGTTCTCGTTGGCGTGCTGTTGCCATAAGCACCGGCTGCTTGCAGGCAGTGGGCACATGCCAGAATGAACAGACCCTTGGCCTGGTGCGAACACGCTTTTTACGATACAGGCATGAGGGAGGCAAGCTCCAAATATGGGGGAAAAGCGCATGACATTTGGGCGTCTGCGGGTACGCGGAGGGCGTTCATGCACTGCGTAGGTCTCGGCTAGTGAATGCTACGACTACAAGCCGTCCTGGGAGGCTTATCTTGTGGATTTTACAGCCGACAACATGGCAGAAGCGCGGTAGGATGATTACTGAGATATTGATAATTGATTGATTGTGGGGTTTAACGCGCCGACGCAACGCAGGCGATGAGATGCGCCGTAGTGGAGGGCTCCGGATTAATTTTGACCACCTGGGGATCTTTAACGTGCGCCGAAATCTCGAACACACGGGCGTTTTTGCTTTTCGCCTCCATCAGAAAAGCGGCCGCCGCAGCCGGGAATCGAACCCGCGACCTCGTGCTCAGCAGCGCAACGCCTTAGCCACTGAGCCACCGCGGCGGGTGATATTGAGAATTGTCATGCAACAACGCCATTGGTTATGTTTTACAGAACCGAAACCGAAACCGAAACTTGTTTGATTGCTAACCTTGGGCATCGTCCAATCACGGCGCCCCTCCTCCCAACGTCACAGCCTTAGTTGGTGCGGCCGCCGCAAACCGCGCATGGTAGTTTTTCTTCTCTCGCGCTTTGTAAAATAATTACCGATTTGTCAACCGGATAAACGATGAAAAGTGTGCTAATTTGAGTCAGTCTACGCAGTGCAAGCAAAAACGGGAGCTTGACAAATTCACTCCAGTGTCCCTTTAAAAAGGATCATGCATTGATAAAGAAAAAAATAAGAGAAAAAACAGGTTGCTCTTCACAAATGTGCAGTAATTCCTATATATTCATGTTCAGTTTTTCTATAAAGTTGGTTGTGAGCCTGCGCCCGTCCTGTCCCCTTTGTCCTAGTCTTGTCTTTTACGCGCAGTTTTCCGACTTATAAAATAAATCCGAAAAAGAACGTTATACATACCAATAAAAATAGCGTAAACATATCAACTCTGCAGTACGCCTTCCATGTTTGAAAAAAAAAAACAAATTAGCGCAGTAAAGACACTTCATCGTTACAATAGTATTAATTTGCATCATTGTGGAAAAGAAACAAAATAAAATATTCCAACGTCTTTCGATACTCATAGCCATATTGCCTGTAAGGAACGCACACTCTAGAAAAGCGGCAGAAAAATGCTACGAATTCTCTGGATTTCTACAGATTTTTAAAATCGAGCTTCTAGGTTTTCATCCAGAATCCAGCCCACATATCCCTGCACTGCTTCGCTCGTATAATTATGCGTTTTATGCCAAACGGTGTACCGTTCTGTGCTCTGATAAGTCATCTCGATTCGAGCATAGTATTGCTTTTGCAAATGGGAATCCCAGAACCATCACAAATTTACGACTTCATCTAAGTTACTTAAATAGAGGCTGAAGTGGATTTGTCAAGCTCATGTTTTTGTTTGCACTGCGTAGGCTGGCTCAAATAAATACACTTTTCATCGTTTATCCGGGCGATAAGGCGGTATTAATTTTATAAAGCCTGAAAGAAGAAAAACTACCATGCGCGGTTAGCAGTAGCCGCACCAAGTAACAGCAATGACGTCAGGAAAAGGTGCTACGTAATTGCACGATGTCAAAGAATATATTTCAAACAAGTTTAGGTTTGGCTTCTGTGAAGCAACATGTTTGACATCCGACGTTAGCGTAGGATGGGCATTCTCGATACATCAGTAATCAGCATACGGGCCTTCTGCCATGTTGTCGGCTGTAAAATGCCCAAGATGATCCCGGTTTGGCATCGTAGCAATCACCAGCCCAGGAGTACGCAGTGGATGAACGTTCTCTGCGTCACCGCAGACGCTCAAATGCGAAGCGCTTTTCCCCCATCTTTGAAGCATGCCTGGCTCATGCCTGTATAGTAAAGAGCGTGTTCACACCAGGCCAAGGGTCGGTTGATTCGAGGCTGTGCCCACTTAAGGAACAGCATGCCAACGAGAACTCGCTAGCGCCTGAGTG